>NW_020837955.1:1932383-2002040 GCF_003676395.1 Aethalodelphis obliquidens
TTTTTTTTTTTTTTTGCGGTACGCGGGCCTCTCACTGTTGTGGCCTCCCCCGTTGAAGAGCACAGGCTGCGGACACTCAGGCTGAGCGGCCATGGCCCACGGGCCCAGCTGCTCCGTGGCATGTGGGATCCTCCCGGACCGGGGCACAAACCCGTGTCCCCTGCATCAGCAGGCAGACTATCAACCACTGCACCACCAGGGAAGTCTCTCATTGTAGTTTTTATTAACATCTTTATTGGAGTGTAATTGATTTTCAATGGTGTGTTAGTTTCTGCTGTATAACAAAGTGAATCAGCTATACATATACATATATCCCCATATCTCCTCCCTCTTGCGTCTCCCTCCTACCCTCCCTATCCCACCCCCTCTAGGTGGTCACAAAGCACTGAGCTGATCTCCCTGTGCTATGCAGCTGCTTCCCACTAGCTATCTATTTTACATTTGGTAGTGTATATATGTCCATGCTACCATATGGTATTTTTTTTCTCTCTTTCTGACTTCACTCTGTATGACAGTCTCTAGGTCCATCCACCTTACTAAAAATAACTCAATTTCGTTTCTTTTTATGGCTGAGTAATATTCCATTGTATATATGTGCCACATCTTCTTTATCCATTCATCTGTTGACGGACACTTAGGTTGCTTCCATGTCCTGCCTCAGTCCTGCATAGAGCTGCAGTGAACATTGTGGTACATGACTCTTTTTGAATTAT
This sequence comes from Aethalodelphis obliquidens, assembly GCF_003676395.1. Lineage (NCBI taxonomy): Eukaryota > Metazoa > Chordata > Mammalia > Artiodactyla > Delphinidae > Aethalodelphis > Aethalodelphis obliquidens. Next base: position 1,933,097 of record NW_020837955.1, read on the forward strand.
GGTTTTCTCAGGGTATATGCCCAGTAGTGGGATTGCTGGGTCCTACGGTAGTTCTATTTTTAGTTTTCTAAGGAAACTCCATACTGTTCTCCATAGTGGCTGTATCAATTTACATTCCCACCAACAGTGCAAGAGGGTTCCCTTTTCTCCACACCCTCTCCAGCATTTATTGTTTGTAGATTTTTTGATGATGGCCATTCTTACTGGTGTGAGGTGATACCTCATTGTAGTTTTGATTTCCATTTCTCTAATGATTAGTGATGTTGAGCAGCTTTTCATGTGTTTGTTGGCAATCTGTATATCTTCTTTGGAGAAATGTCTATTTAGGTCTTCTGCCCATGTTTGGATTGGGTTGTTTGTTTTTTGGATATTGGGTTGCATGAGGTGCTTATAAATTTTGGAGATTAATCGTTTGTCAATTGCTTCATTTGCAAATATTTTCTCCCATTCTGCAGGTTGTCTTTTCATCTTGTTTATGGTTTCCTTTGCTGTGCAAAAGGTTTGAACTTTCATTAGGTCCCATTTGTTTATTTCTGTTTTTATTTCCGTTTCTCTAGGAGTTGGGTCAAAAAGGATCTTGCTGTGATTTATGTCATAAAGTGTTCTGCCTGTGTTTTCTTCTAAGAGTTTTATAGTGTCTGGCTTTACATTTAGGTCTTTAATCCATTTTGAGTTTATTTTTGTGTATGGTTTTAGGGAGTGTTCTAATTTCATTCTTTTACATGTAGCTGTCCAGTTTTCCCAGCACCACTTATTGAAGAAGCTGTCTTTTCTCCATTGTATATTCTTGCCTCCTCTACCAAAAATCGTTATTGTAGTTTTGATTTGCATTTCTCTAATCATTAGCAATGTTGAACACCTTTTCATGTGCCTCTTGGCCATCCATATGTCTTCCTTGGAAAAATGTCTATTTAGGTCTTCTGCCTATTTTTTGACTGGATTGTTTTTTTTGTTTTTTTTTTTTGTGTGTGTGTGGTACGCGGGCCTCTCATTGTTGTGACCTCTCTCGTTGTGGAGCACAGGCTCTGGACGCGCAGTCCCAGCAGCCATGGCTCACGGGCCCAGCCGCTCCACGGCATGTGGGATCCTCCCGGACCGGGGCATGAACCTGTGTCCCCTGCATCGGCAGGCGGACTCTCAACCACTGTGCCACCAGGGAAGCCCTGGGTTGTTTGTTTTGATGATATTAAGCCTCATGAGCTGTTTGTAAATTTTGGAGACTATTCTCTTGTCAGTCACATCATTTGCATTTTCTTCCAGTCTGTGGGTGTGCTTTTTTTCCCTCTTCCTGTTTTCTCCTACTTTTCTGCCTCTTTAGTAAAAAGTGATCATCTCTTTAGTAAAAAGTGAACAATGTCTCAATTTATTATTATTTTGTCTTACTACTGCCTATTGTGTATCTAGCTGTCCAAGGTTCTGAAACACTGCTTGAGCATTGGTTCTTCTTTTTTGTTTTTGTTTGGTTTGTTTTTGGCTGCATTGGGTCTTCATTGCTGTGTGTGGGCTTTCTCTAGTTGTGGTGAGTGGTGGCTGCTCTTCGTTGTGGAGCACAGGCTCTAGGTGTGTGGGCTTCAGTAGTTGTGGCACACGGGCTCAGTAGTTGTGGCTCATGGGCTCTAGAGCGCAGGCTCAGTAGTTGTGGTGCATTGGCTTCGTTGCTCTGTGGCATGTGGGACCTTCCTGGCCCAGGGATTGAGCTCGTGTCCCCTGTATTGGCAGGCAGATTCTTAACCACTGCTCTACCAGGGAAGTCCCGCGCATTGGTTCTTAATTTTGGCTGAATATTGGAGTCCTCTGGGGAGCTTGAAGGAAAAAAAACCAAAAAACACCCTACCAACCTCATGCATGTGTCTCATCTCTACGGATTCTGGTTTAACTCATCTTTAAAATGCTCACAATGAGGTTGTAATGTGTTAACGTGTGAACTAAGGTGAGAGCCACGTTTTTATGGCCATGTTGTTTCAGTCTGGTACTGCTGTTTAACTTCTCTGTGCATACTTTGATATTATTAGTTAAAATTTTTCTTCCTTGGTGAAGATAATTTGTGATTTTTGTCATAGTTCTAGGACAAACAGAACTTTATTTTTGTTTCATGATGCATAAATAGAAGTTTTGGTTGACCTATTACATTTCTGTCAGATATAAGCATTTCCTCCTCTTGGAAATGTTTTTATGATACTTAAAAAAAATCATTCCTGATATTTCATGGAACAATATCATGATTATATAGAACCTAATTTCCAGCTCAAGTGTTGCTGAAGAGGGAAAAGGGAAAGGGAAAGAGCACAGTTGTAATTGGAGAGAAATGTGGCCTCTGCAATTTGTGAGAAATATCATGGGGTTAGAGGGTTGTATATGACCCAAAACCTTGGAATAAATACTATTCCGGTTTAATCATTCAAAGTCCCCAAAGGGAATATATATTAATAAGATAAAATGGTGGAACCCAGGAGCATTCTTTTTTTTTTTTTTTTTTTTTGCGGTACACGGGCCTATCACTGCTGTGGCCTCTACCGTTGAGAAGCACAGGCTCCGGATGCGCAGGCTCAGCGGCCATGGCTCACGGGCCCAGCCACTCCGCGGCATGTGGGATCTTCCCGGACTGGGGCACGAACCCGTGTCCCCTGCGTCGGCAGGCAGACTCTCAACCACCGCGCCACCAGGGCAGCCCCAGGAGCATTCTTTATTATACTCTGGCTCTGACCCTTAACCCTGTTGTAGAACTTTAATGCTCTATATTGGGTCATACAGAAAACATTTTTTTCCATGCCAAGGCTGGTTCTGAGATTTGGAACCAAAACAGGTTATGTGGTCTATTTCACTAGTTGTCCATTGGAGTGATCTGAGATTTAAAGAAAAAAAGCAAACAAACACTGTTTTTTTGGTTCTCCTCTTTTCTGCCACCAGAGATACTGGCTGATTTGGTATAATATGTGGTTTGGCCAATAGAATTTAAAAAACCTAACAAGGTGGATTCTAATGTGTAGTCAAGGATAATAACCACTAATCTATTCTGCTTCCTTTTCATTAAGTGCACCCTGAGTCTCAGATCTTTCTGCTCCAACGGCAAAGGCCAGAGCATCCAGCAATGAATAAAAGAATAAGAAGCACTAGAAGCCCTAAGGAAGGAGTCATCTCCAGACTCATCTTTTCTCACCAGTTGGGATGATGTAGGTCTAAAAAGGGAGAAGGGACCAAAATGAAGCCGAGATGGACAGATTTTCCCCCAGGACAGAGCAGGTCCTGTTCTTATCTTCCTTCTCCAGCTTCAAGGAATCAAGGAAATACAAGGAAAGAACATACATGTATGCACATGATCTTTAACTCCCTTGAAAGTGCACATTCAAAGACAGAGGTCAATCCAGAGACAAACTTTTCATCCCGGAGTAGAATGAGATGTGAAGGTCAGGAAAATATCAGGGTCCTGATCCCACTGAGATCACTGGCTCAGTCTCTGCCTCTGCACTTGTGGCCATGAGATGGGCAGCTTGGTCTTTCAAGGCTTTTATGAAGGCCTCTGACATTGCCCAAGGACCCTTTTTGAGGTTAGCTCCAGTACCACTCTGTACAATACCTGAGAAGTCATACTCTTTTTATTTTTGACTTCAATTTTGTTGAAATATGTTTTATTTGATCCTTGTCACGATGATAGTCCCTGGAGTCTTATCACTGGGGTTTCTGCTCCTAGAGTCACTAATTACTACCTGTGTTGACCTTAGTAAAATGCTTAGTCTTTCTGAACCTCAGTTTCATCGTCTTTAAAGTAATGGTACCTACTCCATAAGGTTGGGCTGAGTAATAAATAATAAATACAAATACATAATAATTGAATAATAACTAAAATTAAAAAAAATAATCTATGTCTTGGCACTCAGTACAGTGTCTAGCACACAGTTAAGTGCTCATTCAATGCTAGATGTTTCTCCTCCTCCCCTATTTCTCCAACCCAGTGACAAGACAGTGTTTTACTATTTGCCCCAGAGTAAAGTCCAGAGAAAAAAAATGATTATTATAAGAGTATCTAACATGTATTGAGCAATTATTATGGGCTAGGCACTTTTTAGGCATTGTTTAACTCAATTCTCACATTAACTTTCTGAGGTGGTTAGTATTATTATCTATCTCATTTTACAGTTGAGAAACCTGAGGATCAGAGACATCAAGTAATTTGCTAACACAACATGCTAATAAATGATGGATATAGGATTTAGCTATATAGGATATAGCTTTATAATACTATAACATAATTAACCTAAAGTTGAACAGTATGAATTTCTCTAGTAAGTCAATCCCTTGTTTCACCTGAGAAACTAATATAATAAAATGGATCTCCTTTCTTCTTGTTGCCATAAAAAGAGTAAATTCCCTAAATATATATAACAACCATTTTTTCTTGGTGGACTCATTTGCTGTAGGTGGTGGCCTATTTGGAATCTGGGTTTCTCCATAGAAGCTGCCTTCCTCTGGAACTGAGGTTGCTTCTTCAACACCACCAAACATCTCAAAATTTGAGGTAATTTAATTCCAGCTTTCAAATGTGTCTTACAGTTCTGCAGTTCCAACAATACAGATAACACCTAAAATTGCAGCAACAAATATTCATGCTTCAGCCACTCTCAATCACAGCGGTAGTTTCCTTATATAGTAACATGTCCTCCAACAAAGTATGAGTTGGAAATTAACATATATTGTATTCTAGATGTACATTGTTGATATGAACCATAGACTAAAAGAGTCATATGGGAGAAGTTGATGGATAGAGTCAACAGGAGAGCAAAATACAGAGATTTCTTGTTTCCAGCATTTCCAGGTGGTAATCAATCTATGCCAGTTTTCTAGAGTGGAAGACACGTGAACTTACAACTCCATTGGGAAGAATCTCCCATCAGAATGTTAATTGTGACACAACAGCTCTTACACTCTGGGGGGAAATTCACGCCTGTTACAAATTGTCTTTTCTCCACAGGGGGCTCCTGTCTTTTTGCAAAATTTAGCAACCTGCTAGAGTGGCATTGCCATCCTCAGGTTTTTTCTGAAGTCTCCTTCTTCCTTTTGGTGTCCATTTTCTTGTTTAAAACTCCTAAATTTTCTTTCCATCTTCTTCTTGATTTTCTACTTCCTTGGGTTCCATTGTTGAATTTTAGTGAGTGTATTAGTCAGCTCAGGCTGCCATAAGAAGATACCACAGACTGGGTGTCCTAAACAACAGAAATTTATTTTCTCATAGTACTGGAGGCTTGAAGTCCTAGATCAAGGGGCTGGCAGATTCAGTTTCTGGTGAGAGCTCTCTTTTTGACTTGCAGAGAGAGAGCTGCCTTCTTGCTATGTCTTTACATGGCCTTTCCTCTGTGTGCGCGTGGAGAGAGAGAGAGAGAGAGAGCTCTCTGGTATCTCTTCTTCTAAGGACACCAGTCTTATCTGATTAGGGCCCCACCCTTATGACCTCACTTAACCTTAATTACTTAAATGCTCTATCTCCAAATGTAGCTGCATTGGGGTTTAGGGCTTCAAGATATGAATTTTGGGGGGACAATTCAGTCTATGCAGTGTGGGTTTCTTTAGGGATTTAGCACTCATTCCCTCTTGCAGCAAAATACCCTACATTTATAACAGGCACACTCCTGAGAATAGTTCCATGATCTCTGTATTTTTTTGTCTAGCATGATTCTAAGTCTTTCTGGGCCTTGTACTGTTATTATGCCATAGTACCTTTTCATCTGGAATTCCTTAGGTCTGTGAGGATTTTATCATGAAGGAGAAGATCCCTTAAGATATTTCTGTTACTTTACTTCTCCTATTTTCTCTAGTTTAAGCACTACCCTTGTTGGTTTTTTTTTTGTGTGTGTGTGTGGTGGTGTTGGTGGGGGGTTCCTTTTATGTACAACCCTGTTCATTTTTCCAAACCAGTTGCTTGAGATCACCTTGCTTTCTCTCAGTCCAAAATAAAGTGGAAGATTTAGTCAGACCTTCTTTGAGCCAATTCCACCTCTGCTCTCTTGAGCCCCTAGGAATAAAGTATATATAAAGAGAAACCATGATCATGTATGCTTGAACTTCAGTCCCTTTGGAAGCTCTACCTCTTAGAACTGTAGTCCAGGAACTTGACCAATCTATAACAATATTCCTTAGTCTTTGGGATGAAGTAAGAGGTACTTGAAGGGAATAGAAAGGAACCATGAACTCTCCCCAATTAAACCTCAGAGCACAACGTAGATCCTGAGCCCATCCAACACTAAAAATTTAGGGATTCATGGGGAAGCTCAGTCAGGCACCTGCACTGCCACTTGACAGTCTCTCTCTCTTCATAGTGCTTTACTTTGTAAGCATTTCTATCCCTGTATTTATGTAAAAACCCCTTAACTCTAAATATAAAATGAGGCATGCCATTACTGACGTGTTTGCCTTTGATTGTGGAGAAGTATCTCATGCAGGCAAGTTTTGTAGTGGTCAAGGACACAGACACTAGTTTCAAATTCTGCAACTGCAACTTATTAGTTGTGTGAACTTTGGTCCAGTTAATTAAATTCTCTAAGCCCCATTTCTCATCTGTAGAATGAGGATAATGCTAATACTGTGACTACCTAGTAGCATTATTGTAAGAATTAAATCAGATAATGTGTGTTAAACACCTAGCACGGGATATAGCACATCATTAACACAAAATGAATTGCAAATCATCCTCTCCCTCTCCCCCATCATTGTCATAATCATGAACATCATCTCTGGAGGATGCAAGATGGTGGGAGGCAAAGAGGGTTTAAAGGAGCACAGTATGCGGACAAAGAGCGAGCCTACAAAAGATAGCAAATTATGTTGCTGCTGATAATAAATAATAGTAGTTACCATTTATTGAGTACTTTTAGTTACATATAATAGAGATTATATATATATATATATATATATATACATTATTCCCATTTAATTCTCATAACATGTTATTTCTTCATAGTGGAAATACAGCTCAGAGAAGTTAAACACATTGCCAAGGACACACAGCAAGAAATGATTTAATGTGTATGTGCTTTCCACTTTTCAACCTTTATTTCCTTTCACCTGACTTCCATGTTTATGCTCTTTTTATTTGTCTAAATCAATTTTTTTTGTGGGGGGGAAAAGTAAGCAGAGGAGCAAATGAAGAAGAGAAGAGAGAGATGACACAGGAGGAGAGGAGAAGAAAGGAGGTAAAAAGGAAGCGAGCAGGTGAAATTAAAGGATGACAAAATGAACGGCTAGAAGAAGGCTGGTAGAAAGAAGGTTCATTTATGAGGTTTCTTCAGTTTTCATGTTTCTTGGCTGTGAATTCCTGGTTAGTGTGTTCTGGGTCACTGGCCAAATTTTACTGACACAACGAAGCCTGTGGAGTGCTAGAGCTAAACTGGCATCATGGTCCCTTCCTCTTCCTTGCCCTGTGGACTCTGTGGCTGCTGAGTTGGGCCCTGCAGAATGATTAGAAGTGTCATAATGAAATCAGGCTGACCGCTCACAAGCTTCTATTAACAGTGGAGCGGGTTTGCCAAAGGAAGGAATTCAATGCCAGTGTGTATCATAGGGGATGAGGCGAGGGGAGGCAGATCAATGCAAGACGGTTAACATCTAGTGAAAATGAATGACCTGTAAATGGATTTTCAGGGAGAAGGGACAAGGCCAAGATATTACTTTTGAAGGATTTTATTTAAACAAACCAGAAGAGTCGACTATGTTCCTAGTACTGTGCTGAGTATTTCCCATATCAATTGTTTCACATTTTCAAAGACCTCCCTCCACCCCCACCCCCAAAGCAGGAAGTCTTATGCTGAAGACAACAGAAATAAGTGGAGATGCCCAGGATGAAAGTTTCCCCTACCTTTCCTTCGTATCCCTCTGAGTTATCTCCTTGGATCCTTGAGGATATTGAGGATTCCCTTAGCATGGTGGGAAGCTCCTGCCCTTAGATAAATCCCAGAAGCTAGGGATGGTAAACTCTATTTTAGTTCATACATGTGGACCTAAAGTAAGTGCTTTACTAGAACGTGGTGCCACAGTTGGGGGACCTGAACACTTTTACATTTTATTTATTGCCTGTATTTATTAATCAGTTATTGATCAGCCTTAGTATTTCCATGCAGGAATCCTTCCTTGTAGCTCTTGGGACTTGTATGTTCTTTAAAATTCCAGATCCTGAAGGAATTAAAGCTTAACAATCAATATAGAGTTATTACTGGTTTGAAGGAATTCACTGAAGTCAAGTTAAAAGCAAGAACAGGAAACGTGACATGTGAAGTCAAAAGTTAAGTTTGACATTTCTGGGAGCTGGTACAGGAGCACATAGGAGGGAAGTGGTCATGATATAATCATTCAGTCTTAGAGCTGATGACATAACTGGGTGTTTGTGGCCTTGTCTGCTTTTCATAGTGAGTCATTTTTATAAATAAAAGAGATATTAATATTAATAAGTTTACATGCATTATATACTATGTGCAAATTATATGAATGGTGTTCCAAGAAATAAGTTTTGTAGGTAAAATAGTTCTTAAATTGGCAGTTTTGACACATGATTTCTGGTAGTGCTGCTAATTTTTCTAGAAGATCTGAATTTCAGGCTATTAGAATATACCCAAAAATGTTTGCTGGTGTTTTCTGGTATCTAAAATTATAAACACCTTAACAGAAAAGATGTGTATATTTATGTGGAATACTCTGACATACAATCACAAATGATCTAAGATCTGTATTAGCAAAAGCAATATCAATTTCAATGTCAAACCCAAAATCAAAGCATGAATGAAAATGAGCTTATCAGAAGCAACGTGTATGCTAACACTCAATAGAAAGATGTTTTGGGATGCACTCTTCGACAATATCGATGTGCAATGAACAAAAACTTTTCTTTGAAATATTTGTTACAAAACAAAGATCAAGACGGTTGATAGGGCAATTAATGCCTTTTCTGCTTTGAAGTTTCCCTTTAAGAATAATATGTCTAAAATATCAAATGTTTGTGTACAGGGTTCAGAGGGTTTTGAGGTTGAACATATCCACGTACCAGGAGGGTGAGGCACCCCAGCTCTGTGGAGGCGGAAGCTCTCGCGGTTGGGACCTTTTCACACCTTGCCCTGTGTACCTGATCTTCATCTGGCTGTTCATCTGTATTCTTCCTCATATCCTTTATTGTACAATAAACCGGTAAATGTAAGTAAGTGTTTCCTTGAGTTCTGTAGCCAGTTCTGGCAAATAATTGAATCCAAGGTAGAGGAGGTCATGGGAACCTTGGATTTGTAGCCAAGTGGGACAGAAACTGTGGGTAACCTGGGGGCTCACTACTTGTGATTGGCATCTGAAGTGGGTGGTTGTCCTGACTGAGCCCGTAACTGTGGGATCTTACGTTGTCTCCAGGTAGGTAGCGTCAGAATTGAGTTAAACCATAGGACACTCAGTTGGTGTCACAGAGAATTGCTTGGTGTGGGAAAACCCCCACACCCCTGGTGTCAGAAGTGTTGTGTGGTAGTAATGGGAAGAGTAAAGGAGAAACACAGGAGAACCGAGCTTTTCCATTACACAGCTCCTCACCAGGATCAGCCCTCTTTAATCCCACAACCCACGCTCCAGAGATGAAGAACATATAATCTCATTGAGGTCTTGTTCAGAGGCGCAGATATTTTGTGCTTCCTCCAACGTTCCCTGTGTCTTTTCATGACCGCTGGCTCCTCAAGGCTCTCCACTTTTGCACCCATTCCAGAGGTTGGTACTCCGCTTATTCCCTGCCTATCTGTCCCCTCCTGGTGAAATGGGTTCTCTTCTCTTCGGCCTCTTATTTAAAGGGACAAACTAATTTATACTAAAGCATTAGCACAGTGGTTCCTAGCCCTGGCTGCAACATGAGAAACACCTGGGTAGCTTTTCAAATGTATCCATGCTGAGCTCTGTCCCAACCAATTAAATCATAATCTGTGACACCAAAAAAAAAAAAAAAAAAAAATTCTATAAGCCTTTCAGGTGATTCTCATATGCAGTCAGGTAATGGCTCAGGTGGACCTGTATAGCACGTTTGAATATGAACTGAGGCTCTCAATGTCTAACTCCAAAGGAGGAGGTTGGGCGGGACTTTCAGTCTTCAGGATAAGTATTTATAGGCTGAGGGAATGGGCTGGGCAGAGAATGGAGGCTTCCTTAACCCACACCAATCAGGGCTTGATCAGGGAGGAGTGTGGTGGGGAAGCTGGAGAAGCTGGAGCTCAACGTCGACTGCTTTGTTCACTGTAATGAGACGAAGAGCACAGGAGAGCGCAACTGGCCAAGTAAGGAATAAAAATTGCTGTGTTAGGGACACATTTTCTAGAGCCATTTCTGTCTTGTAGCACAATGCAGAGTTAGGTTGCATACATTGCACTTCCTTGTCTTCTCTGAATGTGTCTACATATATGTGTTTTTGTAAAAATAGATTGTTTGGATCTCACCCTTTGTCATAGCTAGGGAGGCTTCCAGAACAGCTCAGCTTCCTGAGTGCTTGACACACACGATTATTGTCTCATTTTAATTTGCAACCATAACCAGCATCATTAATGAAATGAGTCTGTGGGGGTCTGGCTGACTCTTGTGAAAAACTGCCCCCCAGTAAGTGAAGACACATGCATAATAATTAGTGACTAGAGAGAGTCACCGCTCATGTCTCCTCTGGCATGTTCTTGTTTCTGCTAAAACTGCTATAATTATTTGTTTTATGTGCTTCTGTCCAACTTACTATTTTAAAAAAGTATCTACTTATTTATCATCTCTTCTACCAGGATGCAAGCTTCATGAAGATGGGAACATGTTTTTTTTCCCCGATGTATCCCTAGCATCTAGCCTACTGCCAGAGCATGGTAGACACTCACATTTTCCATGAATGAATGGTTAAAGCATTGGCTCTGGAGCTGGTTTTCTTTTTCCTTCTACAAATCAAGAAAATCAGTTGCAGAAGTAAAATTGCTCAGCCATCCATTTTCGCTTATTCCTATTTAGTTAAGATAATTACATTTGCATCATCTTTGTTTACTCCTTGTAAAACTGCTTCCTTTGTCTCTCAGAAGGATTTTCTATCATGTCTTATTTTAACTGTACCTCTAAGAAGCCAAACTTTAACAACCTTCCCTTGTTTTATTTAGAGTTTTGTGAACCTTCCATGTTTAATTCATGCTGATGTTTTGTAGGCTGCTATCAGCCAAGAGCTGAAATCTAAAGTCCTGGAATAAGACATCCCTTAAAGAATATTATGACAGTCTAGCAGTGGCCATGATGTTCATATACTGTGAAAGTAATTTCATACCTTATTCCCCATGCAGGTTTTCCAGTGTTATCTACATATTTGGATGAGACATAAAAATAGGATTACTTCTTCCCCTTTCCTCACTTCTTCAATTCTATGAATTTTTTCCATCAGAAATGAATCTCATTATAATGGAGACCCATGCCTCAGAGTACTTAGTGGCCTCTCCATCACTGACTGGATCTCTCACATTTTCTAAGACGGTGAGTTGTGATGCCATAAACCAAATCTCATGTGGCATATCCCATGCAATGTTCAGGATGTCTGCTTTTTTATCCCTTGGATTTTCCTGGATGAATACTTAGTTAAAAATACATATATCACATTTTATTTCAATGTCTTGCCAGTAGAATAGAGGAGCAAATTGTATCACTGAGGTTCTCTTCAATTTACCAATTGTTTTAATCAGGTTACACTTTTGCTAATTGCTTTAATCCCAATACATTTTCAAAGAAGCTTGTCAACAGCTTGCTAGTTATTCTCCTAAGAATTGTTTGTACCTCTTCTAATTAATAGGAGGGAAAGTGGCTCAGTGAGGTTGTGACTGTTGATGGGGTGCAAACATTTCAAAGAGTAAACCAGAGCTTATAAATTGAGATGCCGTTCATTAGTGAATTAGACTTTAGAAACAGTTTTATAATTCTATGAACACTGGGATGAAATCAGCAATTTCATTTACTATGTGATGCTGTTTGATGGGGTGTTGAATATAAAAGATCAATACCTAGTAGGTGGGACCCTGACAGTTTATTTGGAAGAGGATTTAATACAGTTATATATCCTTCCTATAAATGACATTTATTGAATGCGAGTTAAAGCTACCTAACTGTGATCTAGGTCAGAGCTTTAAAAATTGGCATGAAATTGGAAACTGCTAATGAAATATTTGTAAATATCTCTTCTGAACTCTGCATTTAACCTATTCTTCAGGATAGAAGTTGTCATGAAGAGCTAAAGTCACTCTCTTGGGTCTCCTTATAAAATTGCTCATTTCTAAGTTCTGGAAATTGATAGTGGTAATGGTTGCACAACACTGTGAATGTACTTAATATCATGGAATTGTACACTTAAAATGGTTAAGATAGTGGATTTTAGCACAGTTAAAAAAAAGGACTACAGCCACAAAAAATAATAGTGAAGATTAACAAAACCAAAGCTGGTAGACCTTTGGCAAGGCCAATCCAAAAAAATAGGAAGAAATAACAGAATTATAAAGGAAAAATAACTGTAGATACAGTAAAGATTTTAAAAACAATAATAACCTTATTTGGATTCTGGTTTGAAAAAGCCACCTGTTAAAATGTATTTGTGAAGCAAGTGGTGGTAACTGAAGACTGAGTGGTATTGAAAACTATCAATAAATTATTGTGAATTCTGCTGAATGTGTTATTGATGTAGTGGTTATATATATATATATATACTTTTATTTTTTTGTTTGCGGTACGCGAGCCTCTCACTGTTGTGGCCTCTCCCGTTGCAGAGCACAGGCTCTGGACGCGCAGGCTCAGCGGCCATGGCTCACGGGCCCAGCCGCTCCGCGGCATGTGGGATCCTCCCAGACCGGGGCATAAACCCGTGTCCCCCGCATCGGCAGGCGGACTCTCAACCACTGCGCCACCAGGGAAGCCCGGTTATGTGTATTTTTAAAAAGGTCTAATATTTAGTGATAAAAGCTAACATTTAAGGAGAAATTTTTATGATGTCTGGGATATGCTTGAAAATAATCCAGAAAAAAAAATTGGTGGGAAGTATATGGAATGGTAGTGTCAGAGTGTTGGAAACTGTGGAAGCTGGTGATGGATACATGGAGTTATATTATTTTTTCTGCTTTTGTATTAATTTGAAACTTTCTAAAATAAAATATAAATAAAATAAAACAATAATAAAAATTAGGAACAACTAAAAACATTGCATATTTCTGTGCTTTTGTGGTACTTTCCCCCACCTCCCTGAAGACAAAGACCAAGGGAGACAGAGAGAGTTCATTCATATTCAGAATGTTAACATTCAATTTCATGCTTAAAATAATTGTTTCTTTGGGTGAAACTCCATGGGCAAATATTTCAAACTGCATTTTAAGGGAAAATATGTTTAGTTTTCACCAACCATTTTCATTTCTATGAGATTTCCCTGGCTCTGTACATCAACTGGAGATGGAAAAGATACTTGAGTGAAAGAGGCTGTTGAAAATTAGATGGTAAATTTCAACAAACAATTCTTTTGTGGAAAACAGAAAGAACAGGATGATATTCTCTAAAATGTTTGAAATGCCTTAGCTGGTAGCATTATCTTAACCATGACTAGAAAAATAAATCAACTTTATTCTAACCCTCCCCACACCACTTCTGAATAGGAATGTGCTTAGTGCTTGCCTCTGAAGGAGGTAAGTCTCCACTGGTCCCTGTGGTTGGCTGGATAACGGTCCCCAAGCATATCCAGGTTTTAATCTCTGGAACATGGAACAAAAGGGATTTTGTAGATGTGTTTAAGGATTTTGAGATGGAAGATTATGGACCTAAAAGTCCACAGGTGTCTTTATAAGAGGAAGGCAGAGGGAGATTTTATGATAGAGGAGGAAGTGATGTGAAAACAGAGCAGAGATTTGACACTGAGGCAGAAGATGATGTGGTGATGGAAGCAGAGAAAGATGTGAAGATACTACTCTGCTGCCTTCGAAGATGGAGAAAGGGGTCATGACCCAAGAAATGCAGCTCTAGAAGCTGGAAAAGGAAAGAATGGATTTTTACATAGAGCCTCTGGAGGGAGCGAGGCCCTGCTTAAAAACACGTTGAAACCGATTTTGGATTTCTGTTCTTTTAAGCCACCAAATTTGTGGTAATTTGTTAGGGCAGGCATAGGAATCTAATCTAACTCTTCCTCTTATGAGAATGACTGGGGAAGTGAACCGGAGGGCCTGGCACGTGGGGTATGCATCAGAAGTGCATGAAGGTAAGTATCCTGGTTTGGCTGATTATTTTGCAGGAACAGATTGTACAACTGAATGAGAGGTGTGTTATGGTGGTTCTCACCTTAACCACAGAGGCTGTTGGCAGGTTGCATTTTGTTATTCTGCCTGCTTCTCTGTTCTCCGAATCCCCTGGTTCTGAAAGCAAGATTTAGGGATTAGAGGTATGGATGAGGACTTCACTCTAAGGCTGGTAGAAGCAACATTAGAGTAGGGGTCTGATATCCTGGACTGTGCCCACCTACCAATAAGGAACTTGGGAGAAGATTTTAAACTTTTTGTACCCTGTAAAATGGGTTAAAATGACATACCTTGCCTACATCATAGTGTCTTTGAAGGCTCAAATGAAACGGAAGGGTCTTTTCCAATGTAAAAGAACAGCCCTTCCCCCTAAAGTCCCAAGATGGTGCTGAATGAGGCAGGCACGTGTTGGTGAGCCGCAGTGGCCCAGAGCAGCGTGTTGGAGGCAGAGTGGGCTGAGAAGGTTGTCCACATTGTGGGGAGGTGGGGGTGGCTCAGCCTGGGATGTTTGAATGGGTAGAGGCGTGTGATTGCACCAGTGTAGGAGTGGTGAAGTTGGTACTGAGAGATTGGTGACATGTGAGGGGATTGATCCATATATTAAAGTTACTGTCACTCAAACCTGTTAAGGTATAAATATTTTCATTGTCCCAGAAAGTTGCCTTCTGCTCCTTCCTAGTCAATTCCTGTCACCACCCACCAGAGGCAACCAGTGTTCTGATGTTTTCTACCATAAATTAATTTTGCTCATTTTATTAAAAAAATTCATATAAGTTTATAAAATATAAATTATGAGCTCTTTTAGGTCTTCTTTCATTCAGCATACTCCTTTTGGTATTCATCCATTTGTTGCATGTATCACTGTTCTGTTCTTTTTTATTCCATTCCATTGTGTATTATAGTATTCCATTGTGTGATTACACCATAATTTGTTCATCCATTTTTCTGTTGATGGACATTTAGTTTCCTTTTTATCTTATTTGAATGAAGTTGCTAAGGATAAAATTTGAATAACATTCTTGTTTATTTGGGTAGATACTAAAGACTAGAATTGCTGGGTCATAAATAAGAGGTATAGTTTTATAGGAAGCTGCCAGACCATTTTTCTTTTCTTTCTTTTCTTTTCTTTTCTTTTTTTTTGGCCATGCCAGGCAGCTTGTGGAATCTTAGTTCCCCAATCAGGGATCGAATCCATGCCCCCTGCAGTTGAAGTGCAGAGTCCTAACCACTGGACTGCCAGGGAACTCCCCCCAGACCATTTTTCAAAGTTTGATTTTTCTGGTGACTAATGATGTTGAACATGTTTTCATTGGGTTGTCTTTTATTTTTGTTTGTAAGAAATTTTTTATATACCCAAGATAACAGTTATCTGGTATATGCTCTTGAATCTTTTCTCATATTCTGTGGTTTGCCTATTCATTTTCTTTAATTGTATCTTTAGATGAGTAGAATTTTAAAATTTTGATAAATTCCAAATTTTCAATTATTTTTCTCTTACACTTATTTCTTCCTGTGTCCTGTCTAAGAAATACTGAGCTATCTTCAAGTCACAATGATATTCCATGATTTCTGTTTCTTATGTTTCTTATCCTTGCCAGTCTGCATGCCATTCTCCCTTCCTTCCTTTCTTTTTCTTTTGCCTTATTATCCCTTATTAGGGCCTCCAGCACAATGTTGAATAACAGTGAGTGAGAACATCCTTGCTTGTTCCTGGATTTAGGAAGAAAAGTTTTCCCTCTTTCACTATCAAATATTATGTTAACTGTTGGTTTGTCATAGATTTCCTTATGAGGTTGTGGTAGGTCCCTTTATTCCTAGTTTTCTGAGAATTTTTATTATGAATGAGTACTGACTTTATCAAGTGCTTTTTCTGTGTCTAATAAGATCATATAGCTTTTCTTCTTTATTCTATAAATATTAATTACATTGCTTTTCAAAAGTAGCTGGAAATATATACTGCACAATTCAGTTTACAATTCAATGGTTTTTATTATATTCACAATGTTGTGCAAACATTACCACTGTCTAATTCTGGAACATTTTCATCATCCCAAGTAGAAACTCTGTACACATTAGGCAGTCATTCCCCAGTTCTCCTTCCCTCCAAGCCCCTGGCAGCTACTAGTCTACTTTCTGTCTCTATAGATTTGCCTATTCTGAACAGTTCATGTAAATGGAATCATGTAATATGTGATCTTTTGTGTCTGGTTTCTTTAACTTAGCATATTTTAAAGGTTCACTCATGTTGTAGCATGTATTAGTAGTTAATTCCTTTTCATAGTCAAATAATATTCCATTGCATATACCACATTTTCTTTTTAAATCCATTCACTGTTGATGTCTATTTTGAATTGTTTCCACGTTTTGGCTATTATAAATGCTTCTCTTATGAGCATTCATATACAAGCTTTTGTGTGAACTTATGTTTTTATTTCTCTTGGATACCTAGGACTGGAATTGCTGGGTTATATAGTAACTGTATGATCAAGTTTTTGAGGAAATGGCGAACTTTTTCATACTGGCTACACCATTTTACATTCCCACCAGCAATGTTCTTTTGGTGATTGCTCTAGAGTTTGCAGTATAATCTAAGTCCACTTTTTTTTTTTTGGCTTTTGTTTCTGTGTTTTTGGCCACACTATGTGGCTTGTGGGATTTTAACTCCCTGACCAGGGATTGAACCTGGGCCCTTGGCAGTGAGAGCATGGAGTCCTAACCACTGGACCACCAGGGGATCCCCTAAGTCAACTTTCAAATAACATTACTTTTAACATTTCTTGCAAGGCAGTTCTGTTGGCAACAACTTACCTCAGGTTTTGTTTGTCTGAGAAAGTCCTAATTTCTCTTTTCACTTTTGAAGGATAATTTCAGCAGATACAGAATTCTGTGGATTTTTTTCTTTCAACACTTTAAATGTTTAATTCCACTCTCTTCTTGCTTGGATAGTTCCTGGAGAGAAGTCTGATGTAATTCATATTCTTGATTCTCTATAGGTAAGGTGATTTTTTTCCCCCATTTGGTTTCTTTCAAGATTTTCTCCTTGTCTTTCATTTTCCATGGTTTGAATATGATATACTTAAATGTAGATTTTGGGGGTATTAATCCTGCTTGGTGTTCTGTGATTCCTGGATCTGTAGTTTGGTATCTGTCATTAATTTTGGAAAATTCTCAGCCATAGTTAATTCAAATATTTCTTCTGCTCCATCTCTCTTTCTTTTCCTTCTTCCCAGTATGTATATGCTACACCTTTTGTAATTGACCCATAGTTCTTGGACATTCTGTTCCACATTAAAATATTTTTTCTCTTTTCATTTAAGTTTGGGAATTTCTACTGGTATTTCTTTAAGTTCACCGACTCTTTCCTCAGCTGTGTCTAGTCTACTGTTGATACCATGGAAGGCATTCTTAATTTCTGTTACAGTGGTTTTGGTTTCTAGCCTTTTGTTTTAATTCTTTCTTATTCATCTTTCTAATTACATTACCCATCTGTTCATGCATGTTGTCCACTTTTTCCATTAGAGCCCTTAGTTTATTAATCATAGTTATTTAAAATTTCTGGTCCAATAATTCCAGAATCTCTACCATATCTGAGTCAGGTTCTGACACCTGCTTTGTCTCTTCAGACCGAGTTTTTTTCTTGCCTTTTAACATGCTTTGTACTTTTTTTTTGAAAGCTTGACATGATGTATTGGGTAATAGGAACTAAGTTAAACATAAGTTTAGTGTGAGATTTTATGTTTTATCTGGCTAGGAGTTAGGCTATGTTTAATGTTTCCTATAGCTGTGCATGGCAGAGGTTCAGTTTCCTCTAGTATCCTTGGTTTTGTCTTCCCTACGGTTTTTGGGTTTCCCTAGAAACCCTTTCTTAAATTGAGTCTCTGCCTTGTACCTCCCTCAGTGGTAATCCACTGTTATTATACTGGAGCCTTGTTAATGTGGTAGTAAGGTACAGGGGGGAAACCATTCTATAATCTTATGATTAAATCTTAGTATTTTAGTGGGCCTGAGTCCCTGAAGTATGACCATCAGGAAAGTTTCTTAGCTCTTTTTTTTCTGCTCTTAGGTGAGACAGGAAGACTAGAGGGGACCGGAGCCGTCTAACTGCCCTTCTGATAGGTCAGATCAGGTTCTGGTAAAATAGCTTTCCTTGAGGGCTACCCTTTGTTATGGAGAACAAAATGCTCCAGGCTTATTTCAAAATGGTTACTTCTTCCCCCTCCCTTCACTCCCTGCCCCCACCCACCTGGGAGCAGAGGCTATTTTTCTCAAGTCTTCACTGGGAAAACCTGGTGGGGTGCCTACATGTAAAACTCACAGCAGTGTAGGAGTCCCCCCTAAGACTGTATCTTTAGGGTTCTTTTTTTAACTCTCAAGTGAGTTCATACTCAGTCTCCAGCAATTTCAATTACTGTTTAAGTGTTCCTTTCACTTTATAACTTTATAGCTCCAGTGGATTTTGATTGTGGTGAACTGTGATCCTCTGTTTTCACATGTCTTGCCAGTTTTCAGGGCAGTGATCTGCCCTGTGACCTCAGTTCTCTGATGGATCCTAGAAGAGATGTTGATTTTTAATTCATTCAGCTTTTTTTCTTTTAGAAGAACTGGAGAGATGACTTTCAAGCTCTTTATATATTGGAGCTAAAATCAGAAATTCAGTCCATTGATTTTTGAAAGTCAAATCAACTTTGTATTCCTGGGAAAAAATATCACTTGGTCATGGTTTATTATTATTATTTTTTAGTATTTCTGGATTCAATTTACTAGTATTTTGCTCAGGACTTCTGTGGTCATGATGCGTATTAGTCTGTAGCTTTCTTGTAAATGTTCTTTACAGGTTTTTGTAATCAAAACTTGGGGTACATTTCTTCCTGCCCTATTTCCTAAAAGGGTTTATGTAAGATTGGTATTATTATTTTTTAATGTCTGGTACAACTCACCTATGGAGTTCTTTATTCCTCTATTACCTCTTTCTGGCCTTCTTTGGGTGAATTCATATTTTATTATTATATTTTATTTCATGTATTGACTTTTAGCTATACATTTTTGAATATTTTATGGGGTGCTCTATCCCAGAGTTTACAATGTGATCTAAGTTATTGCAGTCTACCTTTAAATAATATTATCCTACCTTATGAAGAGTATAAGAACCTTAAAAGCCTCCCCCCCACCCATTTGTTTTTGTTGTATTATATTTAACTTCCAGATATGTGATAATTTTCATAATACTTTGTTGATATTTTTAAAAGCAATTTATTTAAAAAAATTAAAAATACACACATCTACACACACATTTGGCTGTGGCCTTTACATTTTCCTTCAGATTTAAGGTTATATCTGGTTATAATTTCTTTTTAACCTGAAAGAACTTTTAGCACTTCTTGTAGTACAGAAGACTAATTCCTGCTGCTGTAGTCACTCCGAAAATGTTTTTATTTCACCTTCTTTTTTTTTTTGGTACGCGGGCCTCTCACTGTTGTGGCCTCTCCCGTTGCAGAGCACAGGCTCCAGACGCACAGGCTCAGCGGCCATGGCTCACAGGCCTAGCTGCTCTGCGGCATGTGGGATCCTTCTGGACCGGGGCACAACCCTGTGTCCCCTGCATTGGCAGGCAGACTCTCAACCACTGTGCCACCAGGGAAGCCGCACCTTCTTTTTAAAGGATATTTTCTCCTGATATAGAATTCTAGGCTGAGTGTTTTTGTTGATTTGTCACTTTAAAGATGTTGTTGCATTGCCCTATGTTCTTCCTTGTTTCAGGTAACATGTTGGTTGTTATTTATATGGATTTTACCCTGTATATAATGTCTTCTTCTCCTCCTCTTCCTCCTCTTACCCCCCTTATCATCCTTCCTCCCCTTCCTCTTCTTCTTCTTCTTCTTCCTCCCTTCTGCTTAAAAGCAGAAAATCTAATTTTAAAATTTACTACTTATCTTTGTCTTTTATTGTGTTTGAAAAGGTGTGATGTTTGTGTTTATCCTGCCTTGGGGATCCTGGAGCTTAAAAGTTCTGTAGATTGATACTTTTCATCAATTTTGGAAAGTTTTCAATTATGATCTTTTCAAATATATCTTTAAATGTTATTTTGTCATATATATGAAGCTAGTATATTTTTAGGTCATTTGATATTACAACCAAAGGGAATTGAAACAAAAATTGGTATACAGAAATGGGATGTTGTTTTAATAAACACCTGAAATACATAGCATTATTTTTAGGGCTAGTTGATGGTGGGAGTTGGAAAAAATGGTGAAGAAACTATTATAGGAGACTGAAAAAATGGTAACCCATTTGGTGAAATGGTCACTTGTGGTTTCTTGGAAGACAGAAAATGTACTTAAACAAACTTTGGATTTGGGCAAGGAGATCTCCCAGTGAAAATTTGAAAACATCAGCTGCTTCTCTTTAGCTGCATATAAGGTAGTACAAGAAAGGAAGAACTCAAAAGAACTGGCCATTTGCAAGCAGAATTTATTGGAAAAATCGAGAGCCCAGGACTTAATGAATTGGAACATAAAATTGTTTCTCTTCTCCAGCTTCTATAGTCAGTAACAGATTCTCAGAGTAAGGTAAAGTCTGGGCTGGGGTAAAGATCAAACTTGGGGTGCTGCTAGTAAGTGATGGTTTCAGAGTAAAGTCCAAGTCAAAGAAGGGGCTATATGATTTTTTGTTGACTTCTGAAAGAATCAGGATGAAATCTAATATGTGCTCTCTGTTGCACACAAGTGTTTGTAGGAATCTTAAGGTCAAGGTCCACAACAGTCTGATACAGCAGTTCTTTCAAAGTCTAGGGATAGTGAGACAAATAGAACAATTGTTCTCAAAGAATGGCTTTGGGCACAGGGAGTAAAATGAATGAAATACACTGGAAACCAACAAAAGTTTTGAGAAGACTGAACGAGCAGAAGTGCCATCTGCCTGGTCTAGTAGGGAATGAGCAGTACAAAATGTTAAAAGGCTTCTGAGCCCTTAATGCTTTGTATCCAGAAAGCAGGCTAAAATTTTTTCTCAAAGAACGTATTTTCTATTGAGCTCTTTAGAAGTGACCAAAGAGGATGATGGAAAGGAAGGACATCCTAGAAAGTGAAGCCAAGATCCATGAATGAAGTGAACTGGGGAGTTACTTTTGGGAAATATAACCAGGGTCAAATCAAGGACTATTTACGACTCCTAAAGTGGAGGGACCTGGAAACATTTTCCCAGCAGACTTTCAGACTTGCTACGTACCAGTAACTGTTATTTGCCTTTCATTTTCCTCCTCCTTGAATTGGAATGTTTATTGTGATTATCCTGTCCTTGTTCCACCATTGTATGCTGTGTGTTTTTGAGGCAGCTATATTGCCTTCTTCATTCATACGTTTCTGGATCAGGAGGACTTGCATGAACATCTATTATAAGTTATTCAAACCTGATGTTGTGTTAGATAAAACTTTTGGGGGTCTTGGGATGGTGGACCCCCACCATCCCAGGTGGGGGATAGGAGGAGCATGAATAATTCTTGCCTAATGGTGGATTTGTGGTAGATTAAATAGTGACTCCAATCCTTCACTCCTCTTTGTCATGTAAATTTGCAGTACCCTTCTGCTCTGACTCTGGGCTTTGTCATGTGACTTTCTTTGACAATAAATGTGGTTGAAATGCCAGAGTGCCACTTCTGAGCTTAGCCCTTTAAAGATTTTGCTTAATGCATTTTCACTGTTATTTCTGCCATCACCATGAGAAGGTCATGCCCAGGTTAGTTCTGTGGTCCCATGAGAAGGATGAAGTCACATGGTGCAGAGCCAACCTAAAAACACATGTATGAGTGAGTGGTCCAGCCAAGATCAGCTACGTTTAGCCTAGATCAGCAGAACCCCTCAGAAGTGTGAAAAGTATTTGCTGTATGTCATTAAGACTTTGTAGTTGATTGACATACAGCAATTTTGTAGCAATAGCCAGCCAATAAAAGAAGTTTCCTGAAAGATTATAGCAGTCTTTTTGTAAATTCTGAGAAACTAACCAATTGTAATTCTCCAGGCATATAATATGATATAATTACATATATATGTATGTATATATATATAATTACATATATACATACATATATGTGTGTGTGTGTGTGTGTGTATGTGTGTGTGTATATAAAATTTATCATCTAGTGTAACTCACTTTATAGACAATAAAATAGTACAGTGACCTGTAAAGACTGGTAAGGGACAACCAAACTACTTATGCACTTGGAAGTATGTTTAGGCAGTGGTTTGGATTTGAACATAGCAGCTTTCCCTCTGGTTATCCAGGATATGGATGCAACATAGATTTGTAGTAGTTTTTTTTCTTTACTGAATTTAACTCTTTTATTATTTTCATGGGCACTGGATAGTGTTTTCTTTCTAAACTGTTCAACAACCCATTATCTGGGGTGTTGTCTGCTTATTAGGTCAGATCAGAAATGTTGTTGTACTCAGTTTGCTCATGGTATGGAACATGAGGTGCTCTGACTGGTCCCACCTCACCTGTTCAGTCAGATAAGATGTCCTGAGAACTGTTGACCTTCTGGCGTGGGTCCACTGTCCTGGTCTCCTTCTGCCATCTTTGTTAAAGATCAGGTTAAGGGTATGCATTGTAGTTTTCTAGGTCCTTTATAAGGGTGGCTTCCAAACTCTCTGAGCAGAGGCAAATGACTAAGCTGTGTATAAAACAAGAATCACAAATATTGACAAAATAGGTAGTTTTTCTTTTCCCAACAAATTCTGTTTTATTTTCTGCCTAGAATATAATATTAAGGAATCACTGGGTCTTACCCACACTGGTTTTTCACCCATTAGCTGGTGACTTCTCTTTCCTTGAATAATTTATACATCAGAATATTGGGGACCACATTCATGGTTCACTCATGGTTAAGCTTCATAGACATGACCTCAAGATTATTACCTTGGTGGCCAATTGACCTGCCCCCTCTTTTTAAACCAAGATGATATGAAATGCCAACACTACATGAAAACATTTACTTTCTTATTTGGGCAGAGAGACAGGCTTAAATTTTTTCATGAAAAGAATAATTACAGGGCAGCAAACATGCAAAAATTCATGTGATATTAGATAGAATAAGATGTAAGACTGAAGAATTCCTCATGTTTTTGTTTCCTCCATTTCCCATAACTTGTGAGAATAGACCATCCTAAACCAGTGGCATCATCATCTCCTACTGAGTGTTTTTCATGTCTAGTTGTTCCCAGATGAAGGAAGCCTCATCATACAGCAATGGCCATAGCCTCAGTAAGCTGAAACAGATTGTCCAAAGGCTCCCAGAAACATTGCTGCTCCATGGTATCATTATAATCCAATTTAGTTTAACAAGCATTTCTTATTCACTGTTTGAGTCCAATACTTGGCTAGTGTAGGATGAACAATAGTAGCCATGACATAATTTAATAGTCAGGAATAATGTTTAATGGTGTTATAAAGGAAGTATCTTTTTTTTTTTTTGCACACTTAGGGAATTTGTTCTCAGTTGGAATCCAATTGGAATGTGACTGCCTGCTAAAGTACAGACATGCCAAAGAACACCAGAGTGGTGTTGAATTTAAAGAACTGCAGCCTCAGAGAGACAAACATATGCCATTCCTATACTAGTATATAAAGTGAGCAGGTCACATTTAAAGGTAATGATAAAGGAAGAAAAACTATTTGTAAAGATTCTAAAAAGAACTTTATGTATTTGTAGTTTCAAAGACTCAGAAGAACTACTGGGAACCTGAAATAAGAAAATGGCCTCCCCACATCTAAAATCATTGGAAAAGACTAGGGAAACACAGAGAATGATAAGTAGGATAATGAGAACATGGGGACAAAAAATGCTTGGACTGGACCTGAGCAGACACACAGGTCACATAGATCATTATTGGATCCATAATGAGGAGGCACTTGAAACTGATGTTGTCATTGTCATTGTCATCATCATCATAATCATCATCACATTGACTTATTCAGTACTTACTGTGACTCAGGCTCTGTGTTAAGTGATTTATGTGTTTGTTTACGAAATTTTCCAAAGAACTCTATGAGATAGGTCTTCTTATGTTGATGTTATAGATGAGGACCTGGAGAGGTTAACTACTTTGCCCAAGATTACATAACTGGTATGTAGTGGAGCCATTACTCAACTAAATTGTTCTGCTTTGAGATCTTAATCATCATAGTACATGGACTTACCCATTAAATACTGTATACATGATTTCCATTTCACCATTTGGACTTATCCTTCCCCAAAAATCTTTTGTCATCTTCTGTTTCAGAGTTAAATATGCCATCCAGATACATTTATGTATAGATACCCATAACGAATGGACACTTTCTACCCATTGCCCTAAGAATTCTGGTAACCAGAGTTGATACAAACAGCATTTTTTATAGAATGGTCTGTTTGTAAGTCTTAGTTCTTTCTGGACATGCTGCTATTATGGTCTTTACTGCAATAATTTGAAGCCTTTTTCCATTCACAAAAGAAACTATTAAGGCAAGCATGTAAAATCAACCACAAAGGCATCTCTTCTGTTGAAGTAGTAGAAAATGTCTTTTAAGATGAGAATACATTGAAAACCTTCAGCACTTTCTTTTTACTGTTTCTTTTTTACCTGGTTTGAATCATCATTACAGTGTTCCGGGTTCTCTGGAAAGAACTGCATTGTGTTAAACCATCTTGAGAACAGGGTTCTTCAGAAATGACAGCCTGCCAGACTGTTCTGTTCTGTGTAGAATGCTGTTGCTAGCTTTTTTATCATCATTTTCTTTTAGAGATTTCTTTCCTCCTCTGAATAAAAAACAGTGAATTCTTTCTATTGGTTTTGCTGGCATGATTGTATTTTGAGTATGGGTTTGAATGTGTCGTTTAAATACCATTTTATTAGAGTGACTATTTTTGGGTCTTCATGTTGGAACTAGCGGTGCCTGTCTGATAATCTAGGTCTTCTTGTTATTCCCCTCCCCCTTCTTTTTATGTAATCCTGCATATTTTGGGCAAAAAGCATCAAAAATATTCTTTTCACAGCATATTTCCCCTTTTGAATTTTGCCTTCCACTGAAGGCAAAATTTGTAAAAATGATGAAGTTGGTTTTTTCTTTCTTTTTAAACTTTGTTCAACTTTTTTCACCTAGAATTCATCTTGTAGAAACATCTAGGTATCACTGCTTTTCCCTCAGGTAACATTCAGAGTAGTCTTCATTATCTTGAGGGATAAGGAAGAGAAATAAAAAGGGATATGTATATCAGTGGAATTTGAGATCATTATGAATAATTGTTACCTCTGGGTGAAGCTTATTGTAGCTTTCCCAAAAACAGGAGTTAAGTTTGTCCCATTTAACACCAACGAATCTATAATATTCTATACTGCTTTACATGCAGAGGTATATATGTACATGAATTTTATTTTTATTTTTTTATTTTATTAAAAAATATTTACTTATTTGGCTGGACTGGGTCTTAGTTGCGGCACACGGGATCTTTAGTTGTGGCACACGGGATCTTTAGTTGTGGCATGTGGGCTCTTAGTTGTTGCACGCAGGATCTATTTCCCTGACCAGGTATCGAACCTGGGCCCCCTGCACTGGGAGTACAGAGTCTTAACCACTGGACCACCAGGGAAGTCCCAAATTTTTTTTTTGGAGTACACTTTTGATAATTTGTTCATAGCATCTGCTCTTTTCCCAGAGTTGTCTTTCTCCCTAGAAGACAGTTCTGCCCACCTAAGGGCCATCTGGTAATAGTAGGAGTATTATTTGAGGAAAAACTTATTGTGCCGCTCTAGCCAAAATCACGTAACTTTGAGAATTTGACAAAATTCGAGACATTTGTCAAAAGGATACAGAAACTTCACTGAGACAAAGTCCTTATAGATATTTCATACAAATTGTGACTTAGGACTGCTATGCCATCAGTTACCAAGGCAGTTACTTTCCCCATCTCTCCCTCTCACTCTTTCTTGGACCACACGCTCTCAGGTGCCTCTTTCTTTATGTTGCTCCAATCTCTTTTTCTGTGGATTGTTATCATCTATTTGCACATCTGTCTCCACCAAAATGGTGCGCTAAGTCAGAGTCACATGTCCCTTTAGTTCAATTACATTCTACCCACTGAATACAGTTGTATACCTCTTAGTTTAGATTCTTGAGAAAGTATTTTAGTTGGGTGCTGGCTAGACAATGAATTGCCTGGTCTTGAATCCTGTGTCTAGTATTGATCCAATCAATCATAGTGATCCTACAATGGGTAACATGTATACTTCAGACTGCTTCAGGGTTGAGAACAGGGCAGGCACATTTACAGACTATAAGAGGTAATAGGAGCTGTGACTGGCTCAGGAGTTAAGTGGTTTTGAGAAAACCTATTTTTTTTTAATAGACCAAGTCACCCTTCTTGTTTTTTTGTTTTTTTTTTGTTTTAATATTTTATTTTATTTATTTGGCTGTGCTGTGTCTTAGTTGCGGCAGTTGGGGTCTTGGTTGCAGCATATGGACTCTCAGTTGCGGCATGCATGTGGGATCTAGTTCCCTGACCAGGGATGGAACCTGGGCCCCCTGCATTGGGGGCACGGAGTCTTAACCACTAGACCACCAGGGAAGTCCCTCCCTTCTTGTTTAATTTATAAATAAAGTCAGCAGTGGGTATTAAGAAAAATACCTCATCATGTCTTTAATCTACTTTGACTCACTGGCATTTTAGGCCCTTTCAGTTTTATTAAAAGCCATTGTCAAGGACCCCAATTGCTTTCTCCCAATTGTATTCTTGGCTTTCTTTCTGCCTGGCTCCTGGCCCTAACCTTTTCTCTCATATAGATACCACTGCAATCCCTTTGGCTAGAAGGCAGATCTGCTGGCTTTTCTGGACCCTTGGCATTTCCCAGCATTGCCCTTGACTCTTTCCTCTTCTAGTGCCTTAGGGAGGTTATCCTGCTTTAACTCAGGGTTTTAGACCCAAACTCTAGTATTAGATTATTTGGTGAGTATTTGGATCTCCTTGGAGGTGTTGTTTGAATGTTTAGATTACTTATGTGATTCTTCAATTTCTTTCTAAGAAGACTAGATTTACTGGCAGAGAAATTAGTTTCTTATAACTTTTTTGGTTATGTCTCAAAAATAGATATATTATTTTCCAAAACATGGATGACAACTAAATTAACATTTAGGCAGGATGCAAATAGGACTATTACGGTGAGAAATCTAGGTCAGCAAGAGTCATCTTGTTGGAAGGGCATCCTAACCAAGAGGACAATTTTCAGGCTAAAGATATTAGTTAATTGCACTCATAAATTTCTTACGTTCAAATTTCTGACATTTTATCTTGGCTATACTTGAGGCCTGTATTAGACTTTTATTTGAGGTGCAGAGAACTCACTCTCTTCAAAATTATACTGCAGGCTTCTTGATAAATTCACCATTGGTCTTTCTACCCAATGAGGATTTAATAATAAATCTGAGTCTCTTGATGGCAATATCAAAGCACAGACGCTCTTCCTCTCCTGCATGAGATCTATGCCCTGACACAGGATGTTGTGTCACATCCTACTCCCAGGACACTGAGCTGTTTCTTGGTTTGTACAGCAGCCTGAATACATCACTTTATCAGCCTTCAGAGTCAGAGTTATGATCCTAATTGCTTATGGAAGTTTCAGCATTCAGCCATCGTGCACAAAATGACTTAAACTGGAGTCAGAGGGCAAAGTTTGGGGACTGATGTGAGCAATGATGAGGTATCCTCTACATTCCTCAAGTTCTCTTTTTCTACCTGTGCTCAAGGAACTTACTAGAACATGGTGGGTATGAGGATAAATACATAGTTAAGCTGGTGAGCCATTTGGCCTCTTGGGACCTCCATTTCCTCAGTAAAATTAAACTGTTGGGTGGGATTGGCAGTTCCTAGTACAGGCAGTGGATTGGTTGCTTGGGTGTGCTGTGATTGGTTGCAAAATGTGTCATAGGTTGTTTGTTACAGATTACATTGAAAATAATGAGGTTTGGGAAATACTTTTTTAAAACAAAGAGTGAATTCAAGGCTGTTTCTATAAGATTGTCCCTCTCGTTTGCTTGCGTTAAGGTACACTTTCATGAGTAAAAGATTACAGAGGTGTATTGGTTTCCCAGGGCTGCTGTAACAAAATATCACAAACTGGGTGACTTAAAACAACAGAAATTTATTCTCTCACAGTTCTGGAGGCCAGAAGTCCAAAATCAAGGTGTTGGCAGGGTCAGTGTCCCTCCAGAGCCTCTAAGCTACAGTCTGGTGAATCATGAATTCTAAATAACTGTCAGTAACAGCAACAGCCAGTGGGGAACTCTCCAGGTACTTGAGAAAAAGTAGCCAATGTGAGTATTTGCTTTTATGGAGACACACATGTGTCTTGGAAAATCAGTAAAATACTCTAGGTAGTTGAGGACATTATTTTCTCGTGCTTCTGGATTGTTTTTTGAGAGTCTTTCATTTGGCTTTTGGGGCCCAGCTCTCAGAGCCGTTTAGATGACCTTACTGAGATGACCCAGGTAACCGGTGTCTGTCCCATCCTAAAGTTTTCCAGAGAGAGCTTTTTTCTTAAAGAGCCATTCCAATGCTAAGCGCTCCCATTCTCAATAGTTTTTGTTCTGGATTTAATATCTAGTACAGGAGACTAAATGGGGTTTCTTCTCTTTGTGCTTAGAAGAGATAGTAAACTGCATTCCAAACTCCTTAAGAAATTTGGAGGAATCACCTAATTATTTATAATGCTCAACAAAATTCAATGCAGACTTCTCGACAGGGGTAGCTGTGAGGCCTGTCGCGATCGTGGATGGGTAACCAGGTGGGCTGGGGCCCAAACAGTGCCGGGTCAGGGAGGCAGAGGCCGGGCTTTCTCCGAAGACCAGGCAGGGCCCGTTCAGGCCTGCCATGGAAACCAGAGCAGCGCCGGACCAGCGGGAATTGTGGCTCCCACGTCGCGACCTGTCTTTTCTCTCCCGGACCCTTTCCCCGAGATTTCTTGGTGTGGCTGCTCCCTAAAGGAGCCCACCTGCCGACGGTTGAGAGTTTTCAGTGGACTCAGCCCAGGAGAAAGATGCAGCCCTTGCTCCTTGCTGGCCGCCACCCCTCCACCTTGGTGACCGCACCTGGGGTGCCCTCCTGGTTCGGTTCCGGCAGCCCTCGGCCAGCGGCCTCTCACAGAACACCAGCAGCCTGTACACCAGCAACGGTGTGGCCGCCAGCAACAAGCTCAGGCTGTCCTGCAACCAGATCACCGCGGTCATCAACGTCTCGATGGAGGTAGAGAACACCTTATACCAGGACACCCAGTAACTGCAGGTGCTTATGGCTGATGCACCCATCTCGTGCCTCTGCGACTTCCTGGGCCCCATTGCTGAGGGCACCCACGATCCAGAGATGAAGCAGGGCCGCCCTATGCTGTGCAGAGTCGCCGTTTCTGCTCCAGCGCTCGGCCGCCCTCAGCTCTGCTGCCTCGCGAAGGACCAGGCCTGGCCCTGCCAGACACCCATGGCGGGACTAGGCCGCGCCTGCACTCATCCTGCCCAACAACGGTTTTGGGGAGCAGTTTGTCCACTAGGAGTTCCAGCTGTTTGGCAAGAACACCGCACACACCGTCAACTCCCCGATGGACGTGATCCCTAACGTCTATGAGAAAGAGGTTGGTTTGATGGCAGCCAAACGGTGAGCCATCCTGGCGAGCCCCTGCCCCAGGGGTCAGAGGTGCGGGTCTGCAGTTGATCTTACACCAAGATCTGAACTTGAACATTCTACTTTAGATGATACAGAAAATCTGATGATGGCTCTTATAAGACCAAGAAAAAAGGGAGGGTGCAGTTTTTAACCTTATAATCCGTAACTTTGAAGAATAAAACTCCCTAAATATAAGATGGTGAAAATAAGTTTTCTACCCTGTGAGTGCCAGGGCACGACTACTGGGGCCAGGCCAGGGAGGAGGTGAGGCAGGTGGTGCCCATTCAGATGGACCTGCCAGCAGTGCTCAGTGCAAGTGGCAGGCCTGGAGTCTAACAGCCCTCCCCCCGTCCCACTTCTCAGGAGCAAGTCAGCCAGAATCCCACTTCATTCTTTGGAGTGCAGAGCCAGGGCCTTAGGCATCATGGCTCCTGTACCTCTCACAGTAAGTGCCAATTTGCTAGATAAGTGATCAAGTGGTGCTCTGGGAGCCCTGGGAGCCTCAGGCCACCCTTCCGCCGACCTTCAACTATAGCAGTCTAACTCTGGGTTTATAGATTGGACTGAAGCATAAGATAGTTTTTGAAGAAAGCATTTCATTACATAAAATTTAAAAATAATTTTTGAGTGCTGTTCCAGATGGCAAGGTGTCAAGGTGCCTGTGGTGACTTCCCAGCAGCCTTTGATGAAAGGTGGCATTAGTCCCTTTCTCTGGGGGTGAGTGCTGAGAGAGCAGGCTTGATGTCAGGCCTCAAGGTTTTCCCTTGGCTTGGAAGGTTGGAGGTGTGGGCTGGGACCTGGTGCTGTCATCACGTGACCTGTAGCTTCTCAGAGGTTCGGTTTCCTTATCAGTCTCCACAGTGACAGCCCTTCTTTCCCAGAGTTGTGAGGATTAAAGGACTGCTAGCAGTGTGACTGGCACAGGGTACTTGCTTAGAGTAAAGGGCGGCTCTTAGTATTAATGCTACTCTCAGGCCCTGCTGGTCCTTGGTCCGTGCCTTCATCCTCATAACAGCATTTCCCCCATCTATGCCCAGCCCTTTATTGTGTGCAAAGTGATGTTCCCCAAAATCATCCATCCTGTGGGGGGAGGGGGTAGTTTAAGTTCCTTTCAGACGGTATGTCAGGGCAAGCCTAGATTTAGCAGCCTTTTCAGAATCCCATTGTATATCCAAAGGTTGTGAAGCAAGGAGCATGATTCCAGCTATTCCTCAAACATCTTGTTTAGAATCATTGACCATTTAAACCAGTGCTTCAGTCTGGCTAACCACCAAGCTGTACGGGGGCACTTGCCCAAGGGACAATAGAGTCGGCCCTACCACTAGGCCCTGGAATGTGGGATTGTTTAAACTCCTCAGGTACCTAACCATGTGGCTTGGGACCAACTATTCTAAATGAAAGTTCTGCAGACAATATATGAAATAAAGCAAAGCACAACTGCTCTGACTGATGCAGAGTTGTGGGTCTGGAGCCCAGTGGAGGCTGAACATTCTTTCTCTTCAAATGTGCCCCTACCTCACAAAGAAGTGCCCAGGGATGAAACTGGGGAGAGAGATGAATGAAAAATCACTGCTCTGGACTGATCTTGTTTTACAGATGGAAAAACAGTCCCACAGAATATCAGGGCTGATGTGGCAGAGCCCCCCAAAGCAGCCTCTCTGGCAGAAACTCAGATGGAAAATGTAAAGTACTTTTTAAGAGAAATTTATTTGGATATATAGCCAAATCTTATTTTCGTTTGAAAAAATTCCAAGTTAACATACCATAAAATTAAAAATTTTTTTGGATGTACAAGTTCTAAGGGTTTGACACATGTAAGGTTTTATATAACCACCACCAATCAGAACACAGAGCAGTTCCCTTACTCCTAAATATTCTCTCATGCTTCCGCTCTGTAGTCAAGCCCTCACACCACCCCAACCTCTGGCAAACAGTGATCTGTTTTCCATCCCTGTGGAGCTGCCTTTTCTAAGGTGTCACATAAATGTAGTCATGCATGATTTGACCTCTGGAGGCTGGCTTCTTTCCCTGGGCATGATGTCTTGGAGATGCATCCATGTTGTTGCTTTTTGGTGGTGTTCCATGGTATGGATATACCGGTTTGTTTTACATTCACCAGGTGAAAGATATGGGTTTTTTCCATTTTTCCGGTGATTGTGAATAAAGCTTCTATGAACATTTATGTAAAAAAATTCAGTGCATATCAGCATTTATTTGCAACAGATATATGGCCGGTCATTTCTAAATGGAAGTAAGAATGCTGAAAAAAATTTTGAGAATAGTATATTAGGCGCAAGTATCACAATTTCTAATCTGTAGTAGCTAGGTCTGATATCCCATTAATAGGGCTGGATTCATGGGCATGTGACTTATACAGTCTCACAAGACCCGTGTGTAGAAGGGCTCTCACTTGGTTTAATGCTCTGCTGGAACTATCTTGAGATTTTGCACTGGGCCCCACAAATTATGTAGTCAGATTAATAATCATAATCAATGGTAAAATTTCAAATCTCCTACTCTTTTCAAGGTCTCTTAGATGTTTACATCTCACAGTTGTTTTTTTTTTCCTTTACCCTTTTGTTTCCCAGTTCATAGAACTAGAATATTCTGTAAAACAGGAGCAGAACCTCTGGAGGTAAAAAAGAAGGTTATTGCTGAGAAATTTAAGAACATCTGTTCCCCCCACCTGGTAAATAAGCCTTGGCTGTTGGTACGTTTGAGGTTATGTCTGGGTCACGAGGGAGTCTAGCCATGCCTGATCTATAAGGAGTATTGAGATGACATTTTATGGCAAAGAAGAATACCACCTGTAAGCTGTCTTTCCCTTGAAACTTCACTTGTCTCCTCCACTATGACTGTACATGATTACAGTGCTGCATAATTTTCCAAGTTATTATCGCTTTTAAAGTCTCCAAAGCCTCTTTCTCTGAGCCCAGTTTGACCAAGACTAATTGTCATGGGGTAGTGTATGAGTTTCCTAAGGCTGTCATAATAAATTGCCACAAACTTGGTGGCTTAAAAAAATAGAAATTAATTTTCTCACAGTTCTGGAGGCTAGCCAGCCAAAATCAAGATGTCAGCAGGGTTGGTTCCTTCTGGAGGCTGGGAGGGAGAACTGTTCCATGCCTGTCTCCTAGCTTCTGGTGGCTGCTGGCAGTGCTTGGCATTCCTTGGCTTATAAACGGATCATTCCAGTCTCTGCTTCCTTCTTTACGTGGACGTCCTCCCTGTGTCTCTGTGTGTTCTCTTCTTCTGTCTGTCTGCTCTCATCAGGACATGGGTCATTGGATTTAGGGCCCACCCAGATAATCCAGGATGATCGCATCTTGAGATACTTAATTCCATCAACAAAGACCTTTTTCCAAATAAGCTCACATTCACAGGATCCAGTTGGACATATATTTGGGGAGCCACAGTTCAACCCACCGCAGGTAGTATATGCCTTTTGGCCAGTAAAATCCTTTAAGCTTCTGTGAGCCAAATCATTCCTGTCTTAAATAATGTTACCTAGTCCTCTAGGGGTTGTAGCCAAAGTGAAGGATGGATCCTGGACTCACTAGTGGGCACTGGTACCAGCTTGTGCCCCAATACAGAAACTGTTAAATTTCCAGGGATTTTGCAAGCCTGTTGTTTCACACAGCCATTATTAAAAGTTAAATTAGGGGCTTCCCTGGTGGCGCAGTGCCGATGCAGGGGACACGGGTTCGTGCCCCGGTCTGGGAAGATCCCACATGCCGCGGAGCAGCTGGGCCCGTGAGCCATGGCCGCTGAGCCTGCACGTCCGCAGCCTGTGCTCCGCAACGGGAGAGGCCACAACAGTGAGAGGCCCGTGTACTGCAAAACAAAAACAAAAAACCAAACCAAACAAAAAAAGTTAAATTACACAAACTTACAGTTAAATAAGTTATACTAAAACCCCAAATTATATATACTCAAAACTCATCACTTCCTAATTATCTTCCTTCATTTTATTATTATGCTCTCTTGAGGTTATTTACTTCTATTGTATCTTTATGGTGTGTTGCTGAGCATCTCTTTCTCAACTCCAAGTGCAGTCACACTGATAGCTTCAAATGAGCCATGGTGGGAGTATTTACACCGTGGAAATTGGCAAGTGCAACCCATCAGGGCCTACCCTCTCCCCCAGAGCCAGTTTTTAAACATTTCGCAGCACACTGCTGATCCTGGCGACCATGACAGTGTGTACCAGAAACTTCTGAGCAAGAATCAGCAAAAGCACCCTATGACTATAGATACTACATACTCTGGATGTTTAAAGTTAGCTATGATTTCAGTAAGTAATTCATTAAATATGCATAATTAAATGTGATCTACAATTTTTAACTTACTTATGACTTTACCTATTATTAAATGCACTAGCCAAAAATACCCTTTGCCAGTCTACGGTATCCTCACTTTTGTTTTTGAGAATAATGCCATTGAAACTTTTGTGATGACATAAATATTTTCAAGGTGCATAGTTGATAGTTTGTAAACACTAGCAAACTTTTTATTTGGGCCAGTTCAGGGATAAGATGACAAAGATGTTCTGTGAAACTTGGAGTTGGCCAGGCTTTTAACTTGCTGTGACCTAAGGAAATATTTTAGTTTGATCTACTTTTTCTTTTTTCTTTGGTATACATTGGCACCTCAGGCATTAGCTGGAAGTGAATTAAATGGCCCAGAAGCTGTAATTCTGCAGCCAGCAAGATATTAGAATAGAATTGATTATCTGGAGGTGTCTGCATATGGAAGCAGCCCTCCTACCTATTCATTTCCATTTTAACCTAAGAGGTATGTGGGAAGCTTGTTAACACCCTTAGAGGGTTTGGTCCCTCTGCCTGTGTGACGTCTGAACCAGGCATGAATACTTAAAATCCATAAAAGAGTAATCATAAATAAAAGCAAACTTTGACAGAGGAGAAAAATGCTTCCAAAAATATTAGAAACTCCATCTTTAGGTAGTATCAAATAAAAAACAAATCCAGACTTAGGTAAGGAGGGACTTTATTTGAAAAGACTATTGCAGTTGAGAGAGGGGGGGTGACTATTACAGTAAGAGGAAAGGAACTACTGCAACAGAAGACTCTGACCATAATAATATCTACAAATGTTGCCAAGGCCAGGCCGAAAGGGGTTTCTTTTAAAGGGAGGAGTAAACAAGGTTAGAAAGATCTGAGTGTGGGGAGTGGGGGGAGCAGGGGATTGATTGGTCAGTTCAGCAGAAAATGTCTTTTTTTCTGTGGTCAGCTGATTCTCAGGAGAGGCTGTTAAGGGGTTTTGTTCTGTGTCCCAGTGCTTGCTTAAGCTCAAGGGTGGCCCACAGTTCAGGGTCCTGGGGGAAGGAGAGAAGCCTGATGAAAGTTTGGTCAAGTCACATTAGTGTCCAGATTGTTCAGTGGGGACAAACAGTTCAACCAATATTTTATAAGATAAAGAATGGAAATTTCAAGGGTCTGTGTCTGGCCTTGTCACAGATAAACAGTGGGGTCATCCGTGGGTTTTATTGGGTTGGCCAAAAGGTTTCTTCGGGTTTTTCTGTAACATCCTATATATAAGTTACATGTGAAAGGGTGATTCTTTGCAATAAGTTGTTTTCTGAAATACGAAAGGATGTATTGATCATCCCTGTTTTCCAGGAATACAGGACTCAGGTAAAGTTCTACATTTTCAGCAGCTAATGCAGTTCACTCCATATTTTACATTAGACTTCAGCTCTAATCCTGTGCTCTATTTGAGAGGCTGTTTCAGATATTTTTGTTTTGTTTTATATTACCCCTTAATTAAAAAAAATGCCTCTGGAATTACTTGGTAGAAGTAAAAATTTTGCATGGGGCAGGACTTGTACCTTCTATTGCTGTCACAAACAATCTGTGTTGTCCTTCAACACAAGTTCCTAATACTACCTGCAAGATTTAAGATGTCACCAAAATATTTTTGTAATTGGAAACTGCTATAATTCAGAATTTGCAATAACCTCACAGTGCTCTGAAACTTGGATAAAGCTCCTTTCTAAAGCCAGCACAGAGTCAACCTTCCTTTCTTTCCTCTTTTCAGTTTTTTTCCTTTCCCTTCTCTCCCTCTAACTAATATCATTTTTTATGTTGGGAAGCACTATAGATGAATTATATTCTCTATAAAGAGTTACTATATCCAGACTTCCCAATTTCAATTAACACTAAAATGATATAGAGCATAACTTACTATTGCTTGATTCAGAAAGCAACTTAAGGAACTTTTTGTGTCATTAGAACTATAATCATGAACTATTGATTGCTATTGAGAGAACACGGTCTTAGGGCCAGACACACAGATCTATATTTGACTGTCAGTCCTCCCACTTATTGCCTATATAAATCCTTGAGAATGTCACTAAAACTTTCTGAGTGCTTTTCCACGTCTGCAAAATGCAGGCAATAAGATGTGCTAATAGCATAGTTGTGAGGATTAAACAGAATGAATTTGCATGTGCAAAAGAACGCCAAGACTAGGTACTGAGCACATGTGAGTAGCCTTCTGTAATTTACTGAATGCTAGTACTTGCAGCAAACTAGACCAGCCACTCTAGGGTCCAACTTTTGAGGAGCTTACAATCTGATTGGACAATCATATAGATGTAAGATGTGTAAATGCATATCAATTGATATTTTCAGAAAACTCACCTAGGACTTTGCAAACTTTTATTACTGTTTGAAATTTATCTTGTAATTCGATCCTGGTGCTCAATCACAATTTAATTTTAGATGGCTCCTTTTATCACCATCCCTCTGCCTTCTGCGTTGGGCACATGGCCCCCTTGGCATCAAAGTTTTACTGATGGAAAAACTATG
This sequence comes from Aethalodelphis obliquidens, assembly GCF_003676395.1. Lineage (NCBI taxonomy): Eukaryota > Metazoa > Chordata > Mammalia > Artiodactyla > Delphinidae > Aethalodelphis > Aethalodelphis obliquidens. The sequence continues at coordinate 1,969,870 of NW_020837955.1, forward strand.
CCCCTCCCCGCCTTGCACTATATTAGTAGTCATTTCTGCGGTTTCGTTGTGTGCAAGGTGTAGATCTGGACAGGGATCTTTGTCTTCCAGACCTGTCGTTCTCTCTCTCTACCTGCTGGTTTGCATCTCAGTTGCCCAGCACAGACCAGTTTCACTATGAAGTGGCTGCCAAACACCAAGTCAGCCAAAGAAAACTCCCTGCCTCCCTCCCTCCACGAGTAGGAAATTATGGCTAAAAGAAGAGAAGCATCCATAAAGAAATAAATTGTGTAGCAGAGATCGACGGTTACAAACTTCTTTTGGTGTCTGCCAATAGGGCTGACCATAATTAATCTTTTACAGGTTTCAGAGAAACATTCAGAGGCTCATGGATTTTAAAAATGGAGCACAGAATTACCAACAGGAAGTCTATATAATATAGTTGATGTACAGTGAGCAGGTCACAGATAGTTGTGAATAATTAATTTGGTTGGGTACAACCTAACCAAATTAAACCCCCGCACTTTTTAAAACTTCTAATTTGAAATAATTGTAGATTCACAGGAATTTGCAAAAATAATATAGAAAGAGGTCTCATGTATCCTTCACCCAGTTCCTTAAGGGCAACCATAGTATAATATTACAACCAGGCAAATGTCATTTGTAGAATCTACTGAGGTTACACAAATTTTACCAATTGTGTGTGTGTGTGTGTGTGTGTATAGTTCTATGCAATTTCATCACATTTGTAGATTTGTGTAGTCACCACCACAGTCAGGATATAGAACTGTTCCATCAGTCTTGCCTACAGCCCCTTTATAGCCATACCTATCCCCTGTCCCCATTCCTAAACCCAATCTGTTCTCCATCTGCATAATTTTGTTATTTTAAAATTAAATGACAAAATGGAATCATACAGTACCTTTTGAGGCTGGCTTATTTTACTTAGCATGTCTTTGAGGTCCATCCAAGTTGTTGCCTGCAACAATGGTTTGCTCTTTTTTTTTTTTTAATTGCTGAGTGGTATTCCATGGTATTGATATACAAGTTTGTTTAGTCACTAATCCGTTTCTATTTTTTGGCTATCAAAAAAAGCTACTGTCATGTTTAATTTTATGTGTCAGTTTGGCTAGGTTATGGTATGCAGTTGGATTCCATATGGAGCTAGCTCCACCCTATGCGCCTTCTCACCTGTCCCAGGCTCTTCACTCTTAGTCCCCATTCCAGAGGCCCTTGCATGAAAAAAATGGCAGCCCCCGTGCCGGGGGAGGTTGTCTTGCTTATCCAGACCATTAGAATGGTGGTCTCTGCAGCCAGTCCTGGTGACTCAGTACATAGCTGTAGTTCTAGTGAGAACTAAAAAACGTTTCATACCCTCTACTTGTGAACCCAAATATGAATCAGAAAAGGAGTTTATAGAATGCCCAGAAAGTGGGACTGGTCATGCCTCTGGAACGTTTGGAGCATCTCACACATCTGACCTGTACAGCTGGTGTCTTCGATGCCTGTGTTCCTCCTGAGGGTGATGCTCTCATGTCATTTCTTTCAAAGGAAGCCTGACACAGAGCACTGAGCAATGGAAGAAGAATGTTGCCTCGCAATTGTCCGTTCGGAAGGTAAAAGAATATGATGCTAATTTTAAAACGAAGGACTTCCCTGAAAAAGCTAAGGATATCTTCATGGCCGCTCACATTTATCTAAACGACTTAGATCACGACTGGCTTCACACCTTGGTGACTAGTCACTGTTTTCTGGATGTGGTCTGGGATCAAACATAAGCCCATCTGCCAGAACTTTGTAGAATCTTTAGAGCCACTCCAGTGGTTCAGATTCACTGCTGAAGTCTGTGAAAGCAGAGCAACATGTATGGCCAGGTCACTGTCCTCATGCACATCCAGCAGACTCTGACTGTCTATGATCAGTTTGGCTGTTTGATGTATGGACAGGAAGATGTGGCCAATGATGTCCTGGAGTATGTTGTATTTGAAAAGCACCAGATAAATCCCTTTGGGAGCTGGATTATGCAACAGTACCCCCATGGATACTTCCTAAGCAGCCCAACCTTAAGACAGTAATGGTCCCCGGCCCCCAGCTGAAACTGTGGGAAGAACCACAAGGAGAAGCCCATAAGCCTCAGCTAACCTGATGGCAAAAATGACTCCTGAGATGAAGCACGGGTGAGGTGGCTGGAAGCAGAGAAGTCTATGAATCGGGGAGCTGGGTAGTCATCCATCTCCATGATGCTGTAGAAGGAACTACCTTGGTTCTCTCCCATCCTGCTTAGGTCTTTTTAGCAGTCTCATCCTCAACAACCATGGCTGATGGCTGGGCTCAGGTGGGTGGCTGGTATGCACAGCCATGCACCTCCGTCTTCTCCTCCCCCTTCCCTTCTTCCTTTTCCTCTTCCTCCCCCTCCTCTACCACCACCTCTTCCTCCTTATACTAATTGCACATCTAGCTTCTGAGTCTAGATGAAAGGCAGTATGTTTCAGAGAACGTCTGATACCAGTTTTCCCCATAGCAGAGGCTGTCAGGAGCTAACTGGCAGAATTTTCTTTCTAATCACAGGGCAGGGACCAGAGTTTGAAATAAAACACTGTCAGGGTGTTGGACAAATTGTGGGTTCTGTACTTCTCCTGGTTCAGGCTAGAAGTAGGCCTGCCTTTAAAATGGCAGAAATGAAAGATAAGCTTCATTGTGAGTGATGTGACTTCCAGGAAATCCAGACATGGGAAAAATAATTAGTGTTTATAAAAGATGGTGTCATTAAGAGGGTCTTTTCTCATACATGGACTCACTGAATCATCATTTGTATTTCATAGGGGAATGTAAATCCAAAGAAATCATTTATCCCTCAAAAAACCAAACAAAAAACAAACCCCACTCCCCCTTCCTCCACCAAACACCAGTCTGATATTGCTGTGAAGGTATTTTTCTAGATGTGATTAACATTTACACAGTAGACTTTGAGTAAAGCAGATTTCCCTCCATAATGTGGATGGGCTTCATTCAATCAGTTGAAAGTCTTAAAAGAAAAGTCTTAGATTTCCCCAGGGAGGAAGGAATTCTGCCTCTAGATTTACTGCTTTCAGATTCAAGACTGCAAAATCAACTCTTCACTGGTTCTCCAGCCTAGCTTGGCCTGCTCTGCAAGATTTTGAATTTTCTAGCCCCTCACAACTATGTGAACCGATTTTAAAAATTAATCAGTCAATCTCTCTCTTTCTCTCGCTGTAGGTCTATTTCTGGGTTTTCGGTTCTGTTCCATTGATCTATGTGTCTAGTCCTCTGCCAGATATCACACTCTCTTAATAATTGTCGCTGTGGAGTAAGCCTTGACATTCTAGCCTAAATAGAGTGATTCTTCCAACTTTATTGTTATTTTCCAAAACTGTTTTACCAACTTTAAGTTCTTTGCCTTTCTGTATAAATTTTAAAATAAGCTTGTTTATGCCTACCAAAAAGTCATCATTATAAAAAAGGCTTTATTTAATTCTATTATGAAAGTCATATGTGTTTATCATTGAAAAATTAGAGACTACAGGTAAACATTAAGAAGAAATGCTGTAATGGGCCCCCATAGAAAGGCCATCAAAATGACCAGAAGGCCTGGAGAACTGCCCTATGGGTTAGATTAAACTAACATTTCCTGATAGCATCTCATTGTACTAGGTGCTATGCTAAGAATTTAACCAAACATTATCACATTAAACCCTCATTGGAACACTGGAAGAAAATATTATCTGTACTTGATTCTTGAGGAAACTGAGACACACAAAGGTTAAACAAATTGTCTAAAGTCACCCATTTAACAAACAGTAGAGCCACAGTTTTGTTTTTGGTTTTTTTTTTTTTGCGGTACACGGGCCTCTCACCGCCGCGGCCTCTCCCGTTGCGGAGCACAGGCTCCGTACGCGCAGGCCCAGCAGGCATGGCTCACGGGCCCAGCCGCTCCACAGCATGTGGGATCCTCCCGGATCAGGGCACGAACCCGTGTCCCCTGCATCGGCAGGTGGACCCCCAACCACTGAGCCACCAGGGAAGCCCTATAATGTGTATATTTTTAAATTATATTTATTAGAATATGAATATTTATTTCTATTCTTTATTCAGGGTGTGATATATTATCATTTTATAGATTTCTATATAAACTAGATACTAATCTTTTTTGGTTATGTGGTCGCAAATAACTTCTCCAAATTGAATTTGTTTCTTTACTCTGTTTATAGTGTCTTTTGTTGTGGCGAAGTTTTAAAATTTTAATGTACTCAAATTTATCAATTTATTTTTTATGGTTTGAGTTTTGTTGTATTTTATTTAAGAACATTTCTATGCCCTATGGTCAGAAAGGCACCCTTTTATATTTTCTTCTAAAAAATTTTAAAGTTTTTCTTTTTCATATTTAGGTCTAAATTAAATTAAAATCCACTTGTGGCCTGAGGTAGGGATCTAGTTTTATTTATTTTTTTCCATATGTCGACTGAAAATAACTGCACAATGAGAGAACTGTGAGTTCAACTTTATTTGGGGACTTACTGTGGACTGTAGCCTGGGAGACAGCCTCTCAGATAGCTCTGAGGAACTGCTCCAAAGAGGTAGGGGCGAAGGTCAGCATACATATGATTGTGGTGAAGGGGTATGTGCAATCCAGCACGCATCTTGGTAGAGGGTTGCTGCTACTCATGAGGAGCAGATGTCTCCATTAATGATTTTAGTGCTTTTTTTGGGTATGAGAAGATGCAAGAAATTAGGTTCGTAAAATTTTCTCCTGAATATATCAAACTATCTGAAGGCTTGTTTTGCCAGTTTTTCCCAGAATGCCTCAGTCCTGATCTCCACCTGAACTCCTTTCGGGTGTGTTGAAGTCAGATACTGCGGTGGCTAATGACCTAATCCTTGTAGAGCTGGATGGCGAGTGATGTTCTTTAGTTGGCACATAGGATAACGGCACTATCAGGATAAGCTAGTTATGTTGCTGTAACAAACTAAGCTCTAAATCTTAATGGCTTAACACAACAAATATTTGTTGCTTTCTTATAAGTGTGCAACACTGGTGGCCATTCTGGGGTGGGGTGAGCACAGTTGGTTCTTTGCTCCACAGGTCTCTCAAAGACCCAGGCGGAAATAGCTCTGCCATTTTTTTCAGAATATACAGCTTCCTCTGTTAGCGTTGTAGGAAGGGAGTGCAGGGAGCTCCCACTCCTGCTCATATCATTTCTGCACATAGGTCGTTGTCATAGCCTGTCACGTGGCCTGACCAGCAGCAAGGTAGTGTGGAAGTGTTGACTTCAGTGTGTCTAGTAAGAGAGGAAAATTGGACATTGTTGAGCACTTAGTGTCCACCTGGTTAACTCGCTGTTCCAGCATCATTTATTGAAGAGTCCATCCACCCTCCCCCCTTGATTCGTGACTTCATCTCTGTTATATTATGTAAATTTAGGTCCATTTAAGCAAGAATTAGTTTCTGGGCTCTCTACTTTGTTCTACTCTTCTGATTGTCTGTTCTTGGCAAATACTATAATTTCTTAATTACTATCCTTGCATAACATCTTTATATATGATATAGTAAGTCACCTACATTGTCCTTTTCCCTCAGAATTGTCTTTTTGCTTATAATTGTCTGGTTGCCTCCATATAAATTTTAGAAGCACCTTGTCAAGTTGCATGAAAAAGCCTGTTAGATTTTGTCTGAAATTACATTTAATTTATAGATTAATCTGGTAATACGTGGCATCTTTTTTTTTTTTTTTTTCGGTACGCGGGCCTCTCACTGTTGTGACCTCTTCCGTTGCGGAGCACAGGCTCCGGACGCACAGGCTCAGCGGCCATGGCTCACGCGCCCAGCCGCTCCGCGGCATGTGGGATCTTCCCGGACCGGGGCATGAAGCCGCGTCCCCTGCATCGGCAGGCGGACTCTCAACCACTGTGCCACCAGGGAAGCCCAAAACGTGACATCTTTAAGATTTGATTCTTACCATCCATAAATACTTAAATTTTAAGTCCTTCCTTAGAATTTTGTACTTTTCTCAATAAAATTCTGACATCTTTTGCTAGATTTATTTCTAAGTATCTTATAGATTACTTTGTCATTTAAATGGTATCTTTAAAAAATTGCATTTTCTAATTGCTTGTGATTTGTATGCAGGAATGTAATTGACTTTTTTGTATTGATTTTATGTTCAGCAAACATTCTGAACTTGCTCTTTGTCTCTAAGTTTTGGTCTGCAGAGTCTCCTGAATTTTCTGCATAGAAAATTACACACTGTTTGCAAAAAATAATGCTGTTATTTTCCTCCAATCCTTGTATTCTTTCTTTCCTTCCTCCTTCCCTTGACCTCTCTTTCTCTCTCTTGCTTTCTTCTTTTTTCCCAATCTTCTTTCCCTCTTTCCCTTCCTTTCTTCTTTCTGCACTACCCAGCACCTTCCATTTGAATTTGTTAAGCATGATAGCAGGCATCTTACCTTCTTACTGACACAAAAAGGATTCCTCTTCATATTAGTATTCGCTTTGTAGTAGGTGTTTAGTAGATGGGTACCTTTGCCACGTAAAGGAATTCCCTGTGTCTTTATACTTTGCTAAGAGTTTTTACTATCAAAGGTTGATGCTGAGTTTATTCCACCAATATTTCACATGAAAAAAAGTTCTCTAACTTTTACATTTCTTCCAAAGCTTCTGCTACCTATCATTTGCTTTTATCTTTCCATTATCCTGGGGTTGACTTCCAGAGAATGTTTCCAGCTGCGCATGGCACTTTTACTAATAAGCAGATGCCTCAATGGTTTGATGACCACAGACCTTTTTTTAGGACTCTGGTTCTTTTCGTGTTCTGTATTTAAAAATCTGTTTATGTATGTGGATAAAATCCAAGTACCCCCACCAAGTTTTTGGCTGATAAGAATGCTAGGGACCAACTCAGAAAACAGAACAGTACCTTTAGACTGATCCTACTTATTTCAAACTTATGACAATTCAATAATAGATATTTTCATAACAGTATCAGAAAGTTTTAACTCATCCCCATGAGATAAAGCCTCTCAGTATTCAGAATACCTTTTGCTTAGGTAGTGAAAATTGACAGAGTGAGCCAGAGGGGGAATAAGGGAACAGCCAGTTATTTTCTGTTTCTTTGCAATAGTTGCAAATACCTTTCAGTTCCTCCACCCTGGAGGCTTGCAGATTAATTGTAACCATTCAAAGGCAAGGGCATCCTTTCTAGAATTTTGTTTGTCAGCAAAGATAACAGGGATTCAATTGTGTCAGTTCCTTCATGGCTACTCTCCCATTGGTTGTTCTGTAACTGTCAGTAAGATTTCTTAGTTAGCAAGATAGCTAGTGAAGCTCTTTGGGGGGAAAAAGATCGATTTTCTTTTATGAAAAGAATTAAGGTTAAATCAAACCGGAACTCTAAAGCTAAGGTACTGTCTCCTTAGAGTTTATGTTCAGATATTTGGGTCTGAAGGACAGAAGTTTCTCAGACTTCTAGTTCACTGATACAGTGGGATTATGTGGGTGATAAGCTGCTGCTGTCATTTTATGACTGAGAGCAGATTCTATCTATGTATATAAATAGGTGACTATACTGCACTTAATCCTAAAGATTGCACTTAATCCTAAAGATTGCCTGGGTAATAGAAGTTTTCTATCTGAAAATGTAACCAAATCTCCACTTGTGCACTTCTGAGGTTTCGTGTCAAATTGCTACAGCCTGGAGTATGTTGAAATCTTCCAAACCTGTCATAATAATATTAGTCCTTAATAATTTTCCTGAGAGAAAGGAAAATGACTGTATATCAGCAACTTTTCCTTTTGTGTCAAGTTTAGAAATGAACTCCTAAAAGAAGCGGACCTCCCAGGGAGCTAGGTATGAGTTAAGATACCTCCCTACCAGTAGACTGAGGAACATTGCCTATATGTATTGGCGGTAGTTTCATTATTAATAAATTCAGCAGAGATCTTCAGGTTGCCTTCCCAGCTCTATTCTTTTGTAAGTGAACTTCTATTTGAAGATTTTGGGAGTGGAGTGTATATCCTGAAGTGATTATTCAGAATCCCTGCTCTTCAGCAAATGTCAGGATGCACCTCATCTAGAACATGCTTATTCCGGGCCAACAAGACTATAAATCACCAAGTTTGAGAACTGCTGGTGACACCATTCATGATAGAGTCTTATCAAATCCAGAAACCTCAATTACTGCTACACCAATAATTGACCAAGCATGTGATGGGCACTCAGCAATTTTTGAACTGTTTAGGACAAGACTTACTCTGGCAATCCGTATGTTTTAGTTTCAAGGAATGTCTATAACATTCCCGATCCTTGAACAGAACAGCAGGGAGAAAGCAGAGTTAATGTCCATGTATCCATGAATAATATATATATTTTTTATCCAGTTTTTCAGTCTTCTGGAAAGTTCATTTCTCCAAAATTACTTATTATGTTGATAGTTTGTTTGATTCTACAATTCCTTATAGGCTCTGAACTTCCAGAGCGCAAGCACTTTCTCATATTCATCTCTATATCTCCAGTTCTTGGGCATATGGAATCACACTTAACAAATCTGGGGTGGGAAAATGTTATAAATATTAATGGATGCCTCACCTCTTTTCCCCACCAGTTATTACCTGTGACTGCTACCCTCTCTTCCTTTGGACAGCTGATCAGTCTGTCTCGATTGGCTCATTGAAGAATGACAAAGCAGATCATGAAAACAAGGGAAAAAACCTTGAGTCTTGAGATTCAATCTCATAGGCCCAGATGCAGAAGACAGAGATTTGGAAGAATACAAAGGAAGTAAGAGTGCACCAGGTGTGATGAAGATTCCCCCGGTTGTGATAGGAGTTGCCAGTACCTCAAAGCCAGAGAGATCCAGAGAAGGAGGCTTGTGCCTTGCCTGTCCTCCCCCTTGTCCAGCCCCAGATAATCCTCACATATCACAGAGGGGAGGAAACATAGTTCACAGACTGAGAGAGAGGACATGACGAGGTTTTGCGGGTAGGAATGAAGAGAAATTAGGGGTGACTTTTGGGGCCCAAACACCACTCAACGATGGATGGGTGACAGCATCAAGGACCAGATATCTCTGTACCCTTAATACTATGGAGCTTCACCCCAGTACCCACAGACACACATCTCAAAATCCTGAGTTGGGGGGCCCGAGTTGATTCAAATAATATACCCACCATCTAGTGGAATTAAGAAAAATTTAAAAGTAATAATTCTTTCACTCTATAATTTGTGGTCTAAGGTATATTTACAAGCTACAAATGTTTGTCACGATGTGAATATTTACCTACATACTTTATAAAAAGTTTTACTTTCTTATTTATTTATTTATTTTTCTTTTCTTTTCTTTTTATAGAGCAGGTGCTTATTAGTCATCCATTTTATACACATCAGTGTATACATGTCAATCCCAATCTCCCAGTTCATCCCACCACCCCCACCCACCGCCGCTTTCCCCCCTTGGTGTCCATACGTTTGTTCTCTACATCAGTGTCTCAATTTCTGCTCTGCAAACCAGTTCATCTGTACCATTTTTCTAGATTCCACATATATGCGTTAATATACGATATTTGTTTTTCTCTTTCTGACTTACTTCACTCTGTATGACAGTCTCTAGATCGATCCATGTCTCTACAAATGACCCAATTTCGTTCCTTTTTATGGCTGAGTAATATTCCATTGTATATAAGTACCACATCTTCTTTATCCATTCGTCTGTTGATGGGCATTTAGGTTGCTTCCATGACCTGGCTATTGTAAATAGTGCTGCAATGAACATTGGGGTGCATGTGTCTTTTTGAATTATGGTTTTCTCTGGGTATATGCCCAGTAGTGGGATTGCTGGGTCATATGGTAATTCTATTTTTAGTTTTTTAAGGAACCTCCATACTGTTCTCCATAGTGGCTGTATCAATTTATATTCTCACCAACAGTGCAAGAGGGTTCCCTTTTCTCCACACCCTCTCCAGCATTTGTCATTTCTAGATTTTCTGATGATGCCCATTCTAACTGGTGTGAGGTGATACCTCATTGTAGTTTTGATTTGCATTTCTCTAATAATTAGTGAGGTTGAGCAGCTTTTCCTGTGCTTCTTGGCTATCTGTATGTCTTCTTTGGAGAAATGTCTATTTAGGTCTTCTGCCCATTTTTGGATTGGGTTGTTGGTTTTTTTTTAATATTGAGCTGCATGAACTGTTTATATATTTTGAACATTAATTCTTTGTCCGTCGATTTGTTTGCAAATATTTTCTCCCATTCTGAGGGTTGTTTATGGTTTCCTTTGCTGTGCAAAAGCTTTGAAGTTTCATTAGGTCCCATTTGTTTATTTTTGTTTTTATTTCCATTCCTCTAGGAGGTGGATCAAAAAAGATCTTGCTGTGATTTATGTCAAAGAGTGTTCTTCCTATGTTTTCCTCTAAGAGTTTTATAGTGTCTGGTCTTACATTTAGGTCTCGAATCCATTTTGAGTTTACTTTTGTGTATGGTGTTAGGGAGTGTTCTAATTTCATTTTTTACATGTAGCTGTCCAGTTTTCCCAGCACCACTTATTGAAGAGACTGTCTTTTCTCCATTGTATATCCTTGCCTCCTTTGTCATAGATTAGTTGACCACAGGTGTGTGGGTTTATCTTTGGGATTTCTATCTTGTTCCATTGATCTATGTTTCTGATTTTTTCTTTTTGTAATATTGTCTTGATTACTGTAGCTTTGTAGTATAGTTTGAAGTCAGGGAGTCTGACTCCTCCAGCTCTGTTTTTTTTCCCTCAAGACTGCTTTGGGTAATTGGGGTCTTTTGTGTCTCCATACAATTTTTAAGATTTTTTGTTCTAGTTCCATAAAAATGCCATTGGTCATTTGATAGGGATTGCATTGAATCTGTAGATTGCTTTGGGTAGTATATCACAATATTGATTCTTCCAATCCAAGAACATGGTATATCTCTCCATCTGTTGGTATCATCTTTAATTTCTTTCATCAGTGTCTTATAGTTTTCTGCATACAGGTCTTTTGTCTCCCTAGGTAGGTTTATTCCTAGGTATTTTATTCTTTTTGTTGCAATGGTAAATGGGAGTGTTTCCTGCATTTCTCTTTCAGATTGTTCATCATTAGTGTATAGGAATGCAAGAGATTTCTGTGCATTAATTTTGTATCCTGCCGCTTTACCAAATTCATTCATTAGCTCTAGTAGTTTTCTGGTGGCATCTTTAGGACTCTCTATGTATAGTGCCATGTCATCTGCAAACAGTGACAGTTTTCCTTTTTCTTTTCCAATTTGTATTCCTTTTATTTTTTTTTTCTTCTCTGATTGCTGTGGCTAGGACTTCCAAAACTATTTTGAATAATAGTGGTGAGAGTGGACCTCCTTGTCTTGTTCCTGATCTTAGAGGAAATGCTTTCAGTTTTCCACCATTAAGAATGATCTTTGCTGTGGGTTTGTCATATATGGCCTTTATTATGTTGAGGTAGGTTCCCTCTATGCCCACTTTCTGGAGAGTTTTTTTTTTTTTTTATCACAAATAGGTGTTGAATTTGTCAAAAGATTTTTCTGCATCTGTTGAGAAGATCATATGGTTTTTCTTCTTCAATTTGTTAATATGGTGTATCACACTGATTGATTTGGGTATATTGAAGAATCCTTACATCACTGGGATAAATCCCGCTTGATCATGGTGTATGATCCTTTTAATGTGTTGTTGGATTCTGTTTGCTAGTATTTTGTTGAGGATTTTTGCATCTATATTCATCAGTGATATTGGTCTGTAATTTTCTTTTTTTGTAGTATCTTTGTTTGGTTTTGGTATCAGGGTGATGGTGGCCTCATAGACTGAGTTTGGGAGTGTTCCTTCCTCTGAAATTTTTTGGAAGAGTTTGAGAAGGATGGGTGTTAGCTCTTCTCTAAATGTTTGATAGAATTCACCTGTGAAGCCATCTGGTCCTGGACTTCTGTTTGTTGGAAGATTTTTAATCACAGTTTCAATTTCATTACTCGTGATTGGTCTGTTCATATTTTCTCTTTCTTCCTGGTTCAGTCTTGGAAGGTTATACCTTTCTAAGAATTTGTCCATTTCTTCCGGGTTGTCCATTTTATTGACATAGGGTTGCTTGTAGTAGTCTCTTAAGATGCTTTGTATTTCTGCAGTGTCTGTTGTAACTTCTCCTTTTTCATTTCTAATTTTATTGATTTGAGTCCTCTCCCTCTTCTTCTTGATGAGTGTGGCTAATGGTTTATCAATTTTGTTTATCTTCTCAAAGAACCAGCTTTTAGTTTTATTGATCTTTGCTATTGTTTTCTTTGTTTCTATTTCATTTATTTCTGCTCTGATCTTTATGATTTCTTTCCTTCTGCTAACTTTGGGTTTTGTTTGTTCTTCTTTATCTAGTTCCTTTAGGTGTAAGGTTAGCTTATTTGGGATTTTTCTTGTTTCTTGAGCTAGGCTTGTATAGCTATAAACTTCCCTCTTAGAACTGCTTTTGCTGCATCCCAGAGGTTTTGGATCCTCATGTTTTCATTGTCATTTGTCTCTAGGTATTTTTTGATTTCCTCTTTGATTTCTTCAGTGATCTCTTGGTTATTTAGTAACATATCGTTTGGCCTCCATGTGTTTGTGTTTTTTATGTTTTTTTGCCTGTAATTCATTTCTAATCTCATAGCATTGTGGTCAGAAAAGATGCTTGATATGATTTCAATTTTCTTAAATTTACTGAGGCTTGATTTGTGACCCAAGATGTGATCTATCCTGGAGAATGTTCCGTGCACACTTGAGAAGAAAGTGTAATCTGCTGTTTTCGGATGCAATGTCCTATAAATATCAATGAAACCTATCTGGTCCATTGTGTCATTTAAAGCTTCTGTTTCCTTATTTATTTTCATTTTGGATGATCTGTCCATTGGTGTAAGTGAGTTGTTAAAGTCCCCCACTATTAAAGTGTTACTGTTGATTTCCTCTTTTATAGCTGTTAGCAGTTGCCTTATGTATTGAGGTGCTCCTATGTTGGGTGCATATATATTTATAGTTGTAATATCTTCTTCTTGGATTGATCCCTTGATCATTATGTTGTGTCCTTCCTTGTCTCTTGTAACATTCTTTATTTTAAAGTCTATTTTATCTGATATGAGTATTGCTACTCCAGCTTTCTTTTGATTTCCATTTGCATAGAATATCTTTTTCCATCCCCTCACTTTCAGTCTGAATGTGTCCCTAGGTCTGAAGTGGGTCTCTTGTAGACAGCATATATATGGGTCTTGTTTTTGTATCCATTCAGCAAGCCTGTGTCTTTTGGTTGGAGCATTTAATCCATTCACGTTTAAGGTAATTATCGAAATGTGTGTTCCTATGACCATTTTCTTAATTGTTTTGGGTTTGTTTTTGTAGGTCCTTTTCTTCTCTTGTGTTTCCCACTTAGAGAATTTCTTTTAGCATTTGTTGTAGAGCTGGTTTCGTGGTGCTGAATTCTCTTAGCTTTTGCTTGTCTGTAAAGCTTTTGATTTCTCCATCGAATCTGAATAAGATCCTTGCCAGGTAGAGTAATCTTGGTTGTAGGTTCTACCCTTTCATCACTTTAGGTATATCATGCTACTCCCGTCTGGCTTGTAGAGTTTCTGCTGAGAAATCAGCTGTTAACCTTACAGGAGTTCCCTTGTATGTTTTTTGTTGTTTTTCCCTTGCTGCTTTCAATAATTTTTCTTTGTCTTTAATTTTTGCCAATTTGATTACTATGTGTCTTGGTGTGTTTCTCCTTGGGTTTATCCTGTATGGGACTCTCTGTGCTTCCTGGACTTTGGTGGCTATTTCCTTTCCCATGTCAGGTAAGTTTTCGAGTATAATCACTTCAAATATTTTCTCAGGTCCTTTCTCTCTCTCTTCTCCTTCTGGGACCCCTATAATGTGAATGTTGTTGCATTTAATGTTGTCCCAGAGGCCTCTTAGGCTGTCTTCATTTCTTTTCATTCTTTTTTCTTTATTCTGTTCTGCAACAGTGAATTCCACCATTCTGTCTTCCAGGTCACTTATTCATTCTTCCACCTCAGTTATTCTGCTATTGATTCCTTCTAGTGTATTTTTCATTTCAGTTATTGTATAGTTCATCTCTGTTTGATTGTTCTTTAATTCTTCTAGATCTTTGTTAAACATTTCTTGCATCTTCTCAATCTTTGCCTCCAATCTTTTTCCGAGGTCCTGGATCATCTTCACTATCATTATTCTGAATTCTTTTTATGGAAGGTTGCCTGTCTCCACTTTATTTAGTTGTTTTTCTGGGGTTTTATCTTGTTCCTTCATCTGGTACATAGCCCTCTGCCTTTTCATCTTGTCTGTCTTTCTGTGAATATGGGTTTTGTTCCACAGGCTGCAGGATTGTAGTTCTTCTTGCTTCTGCTGTCTGCCCTCTGGTGGATGAGGCTATCTAAGAGGCATTTGCACGTTTCCTGATGAGAGGGACTGGTGGTGGGTAGAGCTGGCTGTTGCTGTGGTGGGTAGCTCTTTTTTCTTTTAATTTAATTTTTTTTTTGGCTGCGTTGGGTCTTCATTGCTGTGCACAGGCTTTCTCTAGTTGTGGTGAGCGGGGCCTAATCTTCGTTGCAGTGAGCCAGCTTCTCATTGCAGTGACTTCTCTTGTTGCAGAGCACAGGCTCTAGGCACATGGGCTTCAGTAGTTGTGTCATGTGGGCTCAGTAGTTGTGGCTTGCGGGCTCTAGAGCACAGGCTCAGTAGTTGTCGTGCATGGGCTTAGTTGCTCTGAGGTGTGTGGTATCTTCCTGGACCAGGGATCAAACCCTTGTCCCCTGCATTGGCAGGCGGAATCTAATCACTGCGCCACCAGGGAAGTCCCAGTTTTTATTTCTGAAGTCAGAGAGTGAATCTTTTATTTCTTGCTAAGGAAAGGATGTACTTAGCCCTGATTTCTCAATCTGTTAGCTGTGGCCAAGGTGAGTCTCTAGCAAAGGAGATGATGTGACACGGGTGCTACAGAGAGGTGGAGTCTCCGGGGGCAGATCAGATTCAAGACTCCTTCAAGAAGCCTCCTGTTGACCCCTCTTCAAAGCTTGAGTTAGGTGGCTCGGCTTTGTTCACCTGTGATAGCTTGTTCACACTCTGCATATGCTCATTATAGTATAAGGCAATGATCTCTTTATGTGTAGGATGAACTTGGGACTGTGACAGTTTATGTTTATTGTCCTCGTGTAATTATTTATAGCAACTCCTTTTTAAAAAAAAAATTGTTTTAGCTTGGAGAATAAAGTTTGGGACACCCTATTTATGCATCTGTTTGTATCATTAGACCAGGTTCCTTCAGGGCAAAACCATTGTCCTAGTTATCTTTCTATCTTCAGCATTTTGAATAGTGAAGCATAAAGGTTTACTGAACTGCTTGGGCCAAAATACTTCAGGAAATGTCAAAAATAATTCTCTGCACAGGAAAAAGCCATACTGAAGGAGACATTCATAGCACTGTATCAGTCAGAGTCCTTGCAAGAAAAAGATGGTACATTCATAGTGGGTAATTTGAGGGGAGTTCATTAAAGGACTAGTTACAAAGGTGTGGAGATAGTATAATCCCTGGGGCCCTGTAGTGTTACCAGAATCTGGAGTGGGGTGAGGGAGAAAAAGTGGAGGCAGTTAGGGAAAGAGACCTGTGTGGAGAGGGTTGCCTGACAGAAGCTGTGGTCTTCAGTTGAGGGGTTTTGCCACCCCACAATGATGCTGAGGGAGAGAGTTGGTGAAAAATATACAAATCCCACTTTCTCTCTTCTTCTTTTTCAAAATCTGGTTAGTGCTCCCCTTTGGCTAAACCCAACGGGAAGTCAAGGGCAAGGGAGCCTTCTGGTATACTCTATGCTTCCTAAGTGGGTCTGAGTGCAAATGGAAAATTTGCAGTAGTTCTAGAAAAAGAAAATATGAGACATAGGGGGAGGATAGAGGAACTTAAAATAATCTCTGAAGTCAAGAATGGTGACAGTAACAACAAGGATAGGATTTGCTGTGGCTCCTGGAATTACTGAAAGCAATGACCACATTTTATACTTCTTCATAATGTTTAAAGTCTTTATCATCCAATAGACTGTAAGCTCCTCAAGGGCAGAGACCTCCACCAGCACTAGCACAGGTCCTGGAAGATTCTCAATAATTGCTGACTGAATGAATGAATGAAAATTTCCATGTGGCTATGTCAGAAAAGATGCAACACAACTGAGAAGACTCCCCTACCTTAAGTCATTGTGAGGCCAGTAAAGGCCTTCACAGAATGGAGATTTTTTCAAAGATACAGAAGGTGGTGTAATTCAGAAGGTGTTTAATTCAGTGTTCAGGGGAGAGAGACACTGAATTCTGTGGATCTAATTTTCTATTCACATTAAAGAAGTAATCTTTAGTTAGGAAGGAATGATTCTCCAGGCCTCATCATAATGTTCCCATTATAGATTGGCTATAATGAATTACTATGTATTATAATTTTCTGTTAATTAAAATTTGTTCCAACGTTGTTCCAATAATTTTGTAAGAAATCAGAGGTTTTGACAGGCACGTCTGACCCAGAGCTTATATACTCTCAGGAATTCTAGGCAGGTTGGTGGGGGCCAGGGGTGGGGATGTGATAGTGTCTCAGCATAGTTTAGCAAAAGCAAAATTCCATGAAACTACCAGCAGAGGGATCTCATGGAAGGATGCACTGACACAGGTGTTGCATTGTGTAGTTCTGCACAGTACTCAGTCTACTCAATGATCAGGGCCAGGATTTAATGCAAAATTAACCAGAAATAATGGTAAACAGCCAGCACCTGGCAGAGTGGATGTGCTCAGTAAATAGTCCATGACTATTACCAGGAGGAGTCAATGGCATCGTCATACACTTTAGCTGATTTTTCATGTTTTTTTCCTGATATCTTTCAGAGGCAGTATGATGTCACAGAGGACAAGTTTCAAATCCCAGCTGTGTGACCCTGGGTGAGTTGCTTAACCTGTCTTTGCTTCAGTTCTCTTGTCAGTAAAATGGAGATGATAGTAGTGTCTACTACCTAGGATTGTTGTGAGGATTTAGAGGATAAATATAAATGTAAGTAAAGCATAGAACATAAATGTCCATTATTAATATTGTCAGTTAACAAGTGTGAATTCACCATACCCAATTCAATTAATACTGTCAATTGACAAGTGTGAATTCAGCATAACCAATTCATTCCCAGTCTTGACAGCTGAAAGTCAATCATTTTTAAGGGGCCATCTTGAGCCTGGAAAAACACTTAAGAAAATACTCATCTTTAGTACTTAATGTGAAATAAATATGGAGGTTACATTGGCATGTGCCATCTCTCTCTATATATGCTGAGGAAAATGGACAGCCTTAGTAAATCACTGAGGTATATCAGTGCAAATATACACTTAAATCTATGCTGAAGTTGCCAGTTAAATGGACTTAATGGTGCATGTTGGATGGAACTAGTGGAATACTGACCTATAGGTGACCCAAGAAATGGGTTGGCATCTTGTTTTGGCTGTGGCATATCATAGGCAAATGCTTGTAACATCAGCATCCCTGATTTCTGGCCCTGTGAGGAGTCTATGTTGCTGAGACTACCCAAGAGAGCGGCAACAGCAGAGGTTCTGCCTCAGAGGTATGAGAGGTGGTGTACTCACCCTTTTAATGAAAATAATTTAGAAACAAGAGAAAAATGAGTGTTCTAAAATATGAGAAAAGATAGAGTTGCAACAGTGAATAAAGACAATAAAATTATGGTTATTTATCAATATAAGGGCAATACCATATTGGTTATGCATATACATTATCCCATTTAACCCTTACAATAAGCCTGGGGGGTGCAGGTATCTCCATTTTATAGATGAGGACATAGAGGGTAAGAGAGGATAAGTAACTAGGTAGTAAAGAAGTACTGCTACCTAAATAACTTAGTTAAATAATAGGCTAGTATGGTATACATAAAACAAGCCAGCAATGCTGAACTAAGTTGAGAGTTGCTAAGTTGTAGAATCAGGACTGGATAAAACTCTGTTTGATTCCAAAGCCCAGGATCCCTCTGTAGGGCTTTTCTCCACGCCCCTCCCACCCTGCCCCCCCAGTGTGGTGCAGGGCTCCTCTGTCATTACTAAGAAATATTTCTGAGCACTTATTACAGGGGTAATTTGCTAAGTGCTGAAGATAAAATTGTGGGTATTGAGATGGTCCAGGTTGTGGTCATTGATTTATTTATAGCAGGATCTTACAGTCTTTGGCTTTGTTTTACTTGGGCCAAACAGAACCCATTTGTGGGATTGAAGTGGGTGATATTTCTGAGCACAGAGCAGGGTCATTGGTGGGCAAAGTCTATCAAGATACAACAAATAAGTCAAAGCAAAGTGGTGGATGGATGTGCTAGGAACTACTAGCATCTCCACCATGGTGGCTTCCAGTCAAAGAGAGCCAAAATATGTGGAGGGAGGCATCCCAATAGCCCTTGACCATTCTCCCTTTCTCTAGCTCACCACCATTTAAATCACTGCTGTTAGCCTCCATCTACCGAGTGTCTACTACATACTGGACATTTATAAGGCAACTTCCATCATTATTTCAAATCTTCACCATAATCTTGTGAAATAGTTCATTTTACTACCATTTTACAGATGAAGAAACTGATGATGAGAGGAGTTACATGGAAAGTCATTGGCAGATTTGGGATTTGAACAAAGAAATGCCTGACCACAAGACATCAGCATCTCATGTTGGTTCTAGTCATTTAAATGGGCATTTCTAAGACTCCATAATGCAGTGAGGTGGGCAAACCTAGGGTCTTCAGGAGTACAGGCTTGAGATTGAAAACTGACTTTTTATTTTTAAAAAATTTTTATTTGACTGTAGTTTGATTTACAATGTTGTGTTAGTTTCTGCTGTACAGCAAAATGAATCAGTTACACATATACATACACCTACTCTTTTTTAGATTCTTTTCCCATATAGGTCATTACAGAGTATTGAGTAGAGTTCCCTGTGCTATACAGTACGTTCTTATTAGTTATCTATTTTATATATAGTAGCGTGTATATCAGAATGGGGTAAACTTAAAGACTGTGGCACTGTCATTAGTCAAGTTGGGGCTCCAGGGTTGACCCGGTGATCAAGAGGCCCTGTGTTGGTAGCAGATGGACAAAAGTTGTTTGGATAAATTGCCATGGCCTGGAACACACCAGAAACTTATAAATTCTAACTTATATTTCCTTAGGGAGAGATATTGAAAAAAAAACCCAAAACATGTGATTTTAAAAATTGAATTTCTGGGGCTTCCCTGGTGGCACAGTGGTTGAGAGTCCGCCTGCCGATGCAGGGGACACGGGTTCGTGCCCCGGTCCGGGAAGATCCCGCATTTCGCAGAGCGGCTGGGCCCGTGAGCCATGGCCGCTGAGCCTGCGCGTCTGGAGCCTGTGCTCCGCAATGGGAGAGGCCACAACAGTGAGAGGCCCGCGTACTGCAAAAAAAAAAAAAAAAAAAAATTGAATTTCTGGGTTTATTGTGTTGTACTTTTCCCTTCCTGTTCCATTAAAAAAATCCTGAGTACTAAGTGATGAGGAGTAATTCCAATTTAAAAGAAGTGCCAGCAGGGAATGGCACAGCAGGTGCAGTTGGTACATTTAGCCTAATGGTGAGAAGCAAGTGGAAAATTACACTGGAAAACTGCCTATTTGGTAAGCACTTAGTTGAGTTACAATGCTAAGGACTTGTGAGTAGAGTTCTTTAACCCCAGCTCTCATGTAATAAATTTATTTTGTGGAGATACAGCCAAGGTATTTCAGTTGACTTGCTAAATGTTATCTGTTTCTTTTTGATTATTAATTGTGACTTGGGCAAGGTGCAATTACTTGCTTAATTTTGGTTGTAGTTATTGTAGGAATCACTGGCTTGGAAATACATAGAACCATATTCAAGACAGGTCACAACTGTCCAGAGCCTCAGTTTTCCTACTGCTAAATGAAGAGATATCATAACAGATAATGCCTAAAATTCCTTCCACTTTAAGATTTTATAAATTGTTGGTATAGGAAATAGTAGCTTCAAATGTTTTTGTTGGAGTGGGGGATGATGTTTTCTGTTAGTTCAGAAATTTTTCAGAGGCATATTTTTTATTTAGTTTGAGCAGGTAAAAGTTTATAGAGGAAACCAGAACTATCTATGATTCTTCTTTGGGGAATGGGTGTCCTTTAGTAGTCTATCAGAATTCAGTCCTTTCCTTTCAAAAGCATGGCTTTTAAAAAAAAAAATTATTTATTTATTTGGTTGTGCTGGGTCTTAGTTGCAGCAGGTAGGCTCTTTAGTTGCGGCTCATGGGCTCCTTAGTTGTGGCTCACCAGCTCCTTAGTTGCAGCACACGGGCTCCTTAGTTGTGGCATACGAACTCTTTGTTGCAGCACGCATGTGGGATCTAGTTCCCTGACTAGGAATTGAACCTGGGCCCCCTGCATTGGGAGCACGGAGTCTTAACCACTGTGCCACCAGGGAAGTCCCAAGCATGGCTTTCTTGACAGAGTGGATGGCCTTTCCCCTCATACAGAGAGTGATGGTGTAAACTGGTAGGTTTATGCCCAGGGGTTCCAGATTGTCTCTTTCAAGAATGGATGTCAAATATTCAAGGAGCAGCAGACCCTGGGCTCCCCCAACCCCACCCAGTCCCTCTTTTTGAAAAAGATGATATGGTACGCCACTGAACAAATATATTTTGGGAGATTATACATACATACGTGTGCTTTAGCAACAGGCATGTGATAATTCATGCACTTCTTTCTGATACATACATAATTCATAGAAGTCTAGATATTGGAAAATTATAGGGCAAAAGTACTCTTGATGCAAATACACTTTACTATATACCATAGGGTTAACCAAACAACTCACTACAACTAAATTGATAATGATGATACAAAACTAATAGTAATTTATAATTTATTTAATAAAGTTTTTTTCCAGCTTTATTGCATGTATTTGAAAAATAACATTGTATAAACTTAAGGTATACAATGCAATGATTTGATATACATATATATTGTGAAATAATTAGCACAATAAGATTAATTAACACCTCACAGAGTTATTTACCTTTTTTTTTGGTGGTGAGAACATTTAATATCTACTCTCTTAACAAATTTCAAGTATATAATACAGTATTGTTAACAGTAATTTATAATTAAAAATGAAAGTGGCAACAACTGAAAACAATGAAAAACAACACAATGGTTATTATGTTCTGGTAAGAAACTTCGGAGTTCAAGCTACACTCAGGTGCCTAGTGAGAGACTTGCTTTACGGAGTTATGATTTTCAGTAAATTTTTGTAACAGGTGGCATTGGAATACCATACTCTGTAATGGCAACAGACCTGGTGGTGCTCTGCCAGCTCTGCCCGGAACCGCTCGTATCCTCTTATCCTTTGTGCATCCCTTCCCTGGCTTCTGTGTGCTTTCGCTTCTCTTGCCCACACCTGTGATTCTCTTTGGAGACCTGCATTTGGGTACTGGAGTTTCTGTGCCTGTGCTTGCAGAAATGCCTGGGAATTTACACGCACATGTGGTGACCTTTAGCCAACAACTGACTGGTGCCCAGTCAGTACCAAATCCCAGCAACCTTGCCTCGAATTAGGACAAATTCTGGGGCATAGCTTATAGTTCTGAGTTCCCCACAGCATCAGGCTGAAGTTACCTTCTGGGTGACTTTGTCTGAGATCCCTTCCTTGCTTGGCTTCTGCTTTCCTGTCCTGCTTCTCTCATTCCCTTATTGGTCACTGTTGGAAGCACTTCCTAAATGAATCTTTTGCTCTTAACTTCTTCTCAATGCAGGGTCTGCTTTGAGGGAACCTGATTGAAGACATTTTCATAACTGACCTAGCAGGTTACAAGCAAGTGGCCTGTGATTTCTCATAAAAATAAAAACTTGTTCTTTGCTGTAGAAGTTCTCACAGATATCTACCCGTAACATATGCCTTTAGCTGTCTCGATTTAAAAAGCAAAATGAATAGTAAGTGGATCAGTATTTTTTTCCTTGGGGCTTATGATCTCTAACGTGCACCTCAGGCTATACGAAGCTGAGCATAAATCCTAGGCATTCAATGCTTCATCAGCCCCAGTTGAATGTTATAGAGTAATTTGCCCCTTTAGGGTTATGCACACATTTGCGACATTTGCTTAGCCTTGAGTGTCTGCTTATGATGTTGGTTAAATATAAGACTGTGAAATTAGATGGTTCTCTAAAGGCAAATTAAAAAATATTTCAAAGTTTTATTTTCTAGCAAGTGAGTTTTGATAGAACAACATCTTGCCAAACAAAGTTCAATTCCAAATGGTTCTGAAGAACTTAGGGGCAGGACAGGAATAAAGCCGCAGACGTAGAGAATGGACGGGGAGGGGGAAGGGTAAGCTGGGATGAAGTGAGAGAGTGGCATGGACATATATACACTACCAAATGTAAAATAGATAACTAGTGGGAAGCAGCCACATAGCACAAAGCTCGGTGCTTTGTGACCACCTAGAGGGGTGGGATAGGGAGGGTGGAAGGGAGACGCAAGAGGGAGGAGATATGGGGATATATGTATATGTATAGCTGATTCACTTTGTTATACAGCAGAAACTAACACACCATTGTAAAGCAATTATACTCCAATAAAGATGTTAAAAAAAAAAGTTCAGTTCAGAGTTAGGGCACTCTTCCAAACTCTCCTTACATTTCTTTGAAGAGCAATGGACCCAGCATAATGAAGTTTCACGGGGCTCCTAAAATAACCTTTCCCCTGAGCCTTATGCATCCAGGCATCCAAGTAATGTAGTGTTTTCACACTGTGGAGAATCCTCCACACTTTGAGTGATGTTGCCATTTGCTGGAGGTCTCAGCAGTGCAGCTCTTCCACTCAGTTGCACCCAATTTCACTGATCAGTGGCTCTGGCTTAGCTTCATCCTTAGGTATTCAATAATTCAGTTGGCGGGGGCAGAGTAGACACATCTAAAAAGGAACTGCAACATCTTGGAAGAATGAGGAAAATACACACTGTTTGTTTTCTCTTGGATCCTGACATTTACACAGGATCCAAGGAGGATCAATAGTTCCAGCATATTCTGGCACCAGAGATATTTATTACTATTTTTAAAAAGATGAATTAGATGTTTATTCCTTCTCCTGAAAAATGGTTCAATCTGTAGATTTCTCTAAAATGCCAGGGCTATCAATAAGTTGTTCAGATGTGGCCAGCCACTGGGCCATGGAGTTGGGCTGACAGACCAGAATCTGAAAACACGTGAGCACTTCCCCTTGAAGAAGCATCTTACTGAAGTTGCACTCATGCTTGGCAGCTGGTATCATTCAGAGACTGTTTTTTTAAATTTATTTTGAGATTTATTTTGAGAGAAGTTGTAAAGATAGTGCAGACAGTTCCCCTTCACCAGCTTCTCCTAATGTGAGCATCTTACATAACCATGCTACATTTGTCAAAACTAAGAAATTAACATGGGTACAATACTTATAACTAATTATAGACTTTATTTGGATCTCCTCAGTTTTCCTTGACTGTTCCTTTTCTGCTCCAAGATCTAATCCAAGATCCCACACTACATTTGGTCATCCCGTCTCCTTAGTCCATACAGATACTTAAAAATAGGTTTTTCAGATGATGTTTGTGTAAATCTGTACATTTGTGAAGCCAGACTGCTTGGGTTCCAGCAAGGTTCTGCTACTAATTGGCAGGGTAATTTTTAGCAAGTTATTAAAACTTGTGCCTTATCTGTAACTTGGGGATATTAATAATACTCCATCTGTATTTGAGGACAGCAATCCTATTAACCTCATATGATATTGTGGGAATTGATCAAGTGAGTTCATGCAAAAGAGCTTGAAACAGTGCCAAGCCCATGATAAGTGCTTGGTACACGTTGTTATTTTTATGGTTATTATTCTCATCCTATGTAAACATCTATGTAAACAAAGTTAATATATTCTTTTCTTGTGTGGTCACAGATTGCTCTTTGTAAATATTTTCTTGAATAATACATGCACATAGTAAAAAATATTCCATCAGTACTAAAGAATGTAGGGTAAAAGCACTCTTTCCTTCTCATCCCTGT
This sequence comes from Aethalodelphis obliquidens, assembly GCF_003676395.1. NCBI lineage: Eukaryota > Metazoa > Chordata > Mammalia > Artiodactyla > Delphinidae > Aethalodelphis > Aethalodelphis obliquidens. The sequence continues at coordinate 1,993,933 of NW_020837955.1, forward strand.
TTCCATTTTCTCTCCCCCGCTCCCTCCACCCCCGTCCCACCAGATAATAACTGTTACCATTTCTTGTGCACCTTCCAGAGATGTTCTATGTATAGAAATATATTTGTTTAAATGAATCTGGAACTTTGAAAAATGTGGTGAATACTAAAGGCTACATATTATCCAAAGTGAAAAAATTAGGTCTATCTCATTTGTATTTTGACTACAAATTATATTAACTGTACTTTACCAAGCACTTGCTAGGTGGCAGTCATTCTGCTTTTTCCTCACTCTCTATCCATATATTACCTCATTTAAAACCATAAAAATAAAAATAGTACCTATGTAGTAGGTACCATTAGCATCCCCATTTTACAGATAAAGAAACTGAAGGCTAGAGAAGCTAATTAACTTCCTCAAAGCGGCTCAGCTAATAAGTGATAGTGTAGGTAAGAAAGTTTTAGGAAAAAAATCAGAATCTAAGTACATTGAATTTTTTCCTTTGAATTCTTTCTTTTATTTTACCTTTCCTTCCTGTTGCTCTTTCATGCCACCATCTTTGTCTGCTGGAAACAGGTCACAATCTGGACTCCCTGCCCAGACTCCACTTTAGTTCACCCTGTACCCCCTTCTATGTTTTGCTCTTTCTAAAATTCATTTTCATCAAGTCTCTTGCTTGCTCAGAAAGCCTCATTAGCTCTTTGCCTCCTAGAGAATCAAGTACAAATCATGTATCCTGGCTTACGAAGCCTTCCCTTGTCTGGCTTCATCTGAGCCATCTGGTTTTATTGCCCAGTGTGAGCCTAGCACATTGCATCACACAGGGTGGCCCTCAATAAACACTTGTAGGATTGAGTAATTGATAAGCCTAACTTATAAAAGCTACTCAGTAATTTCTTTAATGACACATCTGGAAATAAAAACAACTTTAAAAAATTCTCCTTCATAGAGAATGAGGGATTTTAACAACTTCAATTTCCAATTTTGGTGATTTGAATAGTGAAAAATTACATTTTCTGTGGCCTACATTATTTGGAACTACAGATTAATTATTGACTGAAAATTTGGGAAGGTGAACAGGTAGTTATAAATTTTAATTCCTTCTTCTGGGGAGCCAGAGTTTGAGACACAGCAGTATTCCTGGTCTGACAATGCCAAATCTCTGCACTTTTGTTTAAACTGGAGCAGACTCCAATGGCTTGACCTTGCCTTAGAAGAAAGGGCCTGGCATGAAGGTACAATTACTTGACAGTCTGGAGAATGGAAACCCACCATCATAAAGCCAGTTGTAGGATTCACAGAGAACTCCCTGCTAATACAGAGGAGTTTAAATATTGTCCTACTCCAGAGGAACCACATCACCGCTTGGCTATATGTTTCCTGTTGAGATTTTGGTGAGGGATGTTGGCAGAGTTCTGTGAATTGTTGGAAGAACAGATTGCCTTGGCCTGGTGAATGGTTTCCTGGCCAACAGTTGGTAGTGCCCTGCCTGATAGCATTAAGTCCCATCCATGCCTTTTCTATAAGAGTGAGTTGAGGCCCTAGAAAGCTGCTGTATGTCTTGCTTATCTCTTTATCCCCAGTGCCAACCACATTGCCTGGCACAGAGTAGGCACTGAGAAAATGTTTGTTTGGCAAATATATGGATGCAGGCATTATTTTCCCATGAAAGGGGGCTTTGGATATCAGCTTCCTTCAAGTCCAATGGAGTTGGCCCATGAACAGCTGAAAATTTCCTGACAGTAGAGAGCTATAAAATGTACAATGGGAATTTCTGGTCCAGAAAGCTCCTTAATGACATCCAGAGACCTATAGGATTAAAAAGAATAACTCAGGACATGCTGGTGTTGACATGAAGGTATGTTTGAGTGCCAGCTATTCCCTGGCATATCACAGATCTGACCTCGGAGGGAACTTCCGAACAGAGGGACCAGTAAACCTCATGCTTGCTTTAATCTCTGACTCATTTTTCTCTTTGTTCTCCTGACCTTGTTGGGGAAACTGAGGCAGTACGCCACTGCTAAAAAATATTAGTAACATTTCTTGCTTGTTTTTTTGAGGAGAGGCTTGAATATTCAGGAGCTAGGAGAAGCGATTGACAGTTAATACTGAGAGGACTTCATGAGTAGAGAAATACGTTATTAGAGTGGGGCTACATGGGAGAGGAGGGGAAGTTTGTGTTGAGCTTTGATCTCTGTTTTCTGTGTTCTGCTAGCCTCAGTGGTGCCTGTAGTGGTGCCTGTAGTGAACACTGAGGTGTACCTCCAGAATCCCCCTTATGACAGAGGAATTCATGCTCACCACTTGCTGATGGCTCATAGCTGAGCCCTTCTCTAGGAGTTGCCCTTGGCTGAAGAAAGCTGCCTTGCCAAGCTCATAACCCTCCACCCCTAGAGGCAGCCTCATCCAGTGACTGGTCAAAGCTGAATACAAAAGCCTGGCCCCCTATCGTCAGTTGCAAGACTAATGCTTCTGTTGCAACTGCATTGCAGTTCAGCGCTACCCCTGTCCAGTCTTGCCTCTCTCAGCCTGTTCCCCAAGGTAATCCCTTATAAACCTCTTGCATGTCAATCTCAGAGTCGAAGAGGCTGTTTTCTGGAGAAGCTGGCATAAGTCTTTTCCTTTCCTTTGGTACCCTGAGATGTGATGCATTGCTGTTTTTTTCTGTATCAAACTTTGTCCTTAGAAAACAGTCCAATAATTCCTTCATGCTAAAATATAAATGTAATAATCCACTCCTTCATTTTAATGGGTGCGAGACCCTTAGGACAAAGCAATAAATGTCTCTGTATGGAATTTCAGGCAATTGAATGGGGGAATATTTCTGGGTGCCCGAAAGGAGGCACCACCCATGTGCCTCTGAAATGCCACCACACAGGTGATCTCCTGGTGGTGAGGCTGCTTCCTTTGTAGGAGCCAACAGTTCTCTGTGGCCCTGCATCTCAGAGCAATAGCCCTACCCTTGGCACATTAGAAGGGAGAAACTGAGTGTTTTTCCCACCAGCATTCCCTTGATCTTCACCTGGGCACCATCTGAATTTCCTACCTCCTCTAAATTTGAGTATTTTCAAGGTAGCAAAAGGCAAATAGTTCAACGTTAGCAAATATGTCTTGAGGAGCTCAAACATTTCTTTTACTGTGTCAGCTCCCCTACTTCCCAGCCATTATTCACTTCTTTTCCTCTTTCAGTGGCACTTCGTACATCTCTACAGAGCGCTTCATGCTCTCTATTCTCTCTTTTTTTTTTTTTTTTTTTTTTTGCGGTATGTGGGCCTCTCACTGTTGTGGCCTCTCCCGTTGCGGAGCACAGGCTCTGGACGCGCAGGCCCAGTGGCCATGGCTCATGGGCCCAGCTGCTCCGCGACATGTGGGATCTTCCCAGACCAGGGCACGAACCCGTGTGCCCTGCATTGGCAGGCGGACTCTCAAACACTGCGCCACCAGGGAAGCCCTATTCTCATTTTTTAAAGTTATCCATTAGTGATTCATTATCTTTATGTGATAGGGGCCGTTTCATTGTTGCTTCATCCCTGGTTTCTAGTCATTATGCGGGCACATGGCAGTTGCTCCATAACTGTTTGAATGGCTAAGTAAATAAATGAGTACCTCCTAGTGCAAGACACTATAAAGCATAAGGGGGAACAAAATTGATACAAATAGCTAACAGTCCCTGAGTACTTATTGAGCTGTAACCTTGAACAAGCATGATTCATGGGAGGCAATTATAAAGCACCTTGACTTTTGCTTCTCTCTGTTCCTCTAAGTCATTTGTTATGTTCAGGTAAGACAAGTAATTAAAATGTCCATTCCTATATTATCATAAAAATGTTGAACTTGATTTAACATTGAGGCTTCTCTTCTTCCCCCAGCTCAGGCCTGACAGAGAGGTTAGAGAAGGGAGTGTGGGTGGCTGCCTCTCATTCCTCACCTAATGCTTCTCTTTCTCCGTCTTACTAGTCATAGTTTCTGAACCTCCAATGTTGGCATGTCCAGAAGAGAAAAGGGAACAAGAATGTTGTTACCTGGCCAGAGCGGTCATTAGCAGGAGTTGTGCTCTCTGGGTAAGGCAGGTGTTTAAACTGATTCTTTCTTTTGTAGGTTCTTTGTAGACTTATTCCCCGCAAACCTCTTGCTCCCTGACCACCTACAATAACTGGGACCTCATGCCTATAGTTCTCTTGTTGTGGGTGATGTGTTCTTTTCAGCTTGTTGCTAACCCTTCCTAGCCCCTAACCATCCAGTGGTACTTTCAGCTTCTCTCTGCTGAGGTCTGTTTACCCCTCCAGGTGACCCTCTCAGGTGGCATCTAAGACAATCCAATGTTGGTTAGCTCTCTGGTGTGCTCTCTCTCTCTGTCTCTTTCCCCCCACTTCTCATTCAAGGAAGCTCCCTTCTATGCCCTCACAAACTCTGAGACTACAACTGACAGATGCAGCCTCCTCTCCTTTGATTCAGCTCCTGGCAAGTCCAAATGCTGGGCCTCAGAGTTCTCAGATGAGTGACTTACACTGTCTACTGTGTTCTCCAAACGTGGGGGACACAGGGGCTCTCTGCATGGGCTTCCTGAAGCCTTCCACAGTAGACCTGAAGAAAAAAGGCAGGCAGCCCATTTCTTTCCCTTGACGTACCAACTATCCATTCCTCAAACTCTCTGTACTCATTTTCATCCTTTTAATTTCTTCAGACATCTTAATAGCTGGAGGTGGATGTTCAGCTAACTGTTTCAGTACTGACTTTCTTCCATTTCCTTTTTGTAAGTCCTGTGTGGTGTTTTTACTTTGGAACATGGCGTCTGTTGTCTTTATGTATCAACCAAAACTGAGAAAGGGAAATCCCATTTTAATAGGCTGTTATTCTATGTGCCAGGTGCTGACCTCAGATTTACATGCATTAATTCTTTCAAATCCAGAAAATCTACAGATGAAGAAATGAGGTACAGGGAAGTTAAGTAATCTGCCAAATGTCACCGAGCTAGCAAGTAGCAGAGCCAAAATTTAAACCTAGGCAATTTGAATCTGAAGCCAATGCTGTTGATCACTGCTCTACCTCTTCTCATAAATGAGGCACAGAACAGCGTCTTGGGAAATGTACAAGCTGATGGGGAGGAGACGAAGAAGAAATAGATACCTGTAGAACATGATATAACAAAATAACATATGAAGAAAATTCTAGGCAAGTTCAAAGGAGAAAAACAACACATTCGATTTGGGAAATAAGAAGTTTTCATGGAGGAGATAGGTCTTTAAAAGGGAATAGAACCTCTACTGGTCAAGATGTCAGGAAAAGGATTCCTGGCCATGGCAAAGTGAGAGTAAAACAGGAGGTAGCTTTGGGACCAGTGAGAACCCAGTTTGACTGAGGATGCAGAGGATGGTTAGGGGAGTTGTGGGCAATGAGACTGAAAAATTTGCAGCTGGACTATGGCCTGGAATGTCACAGTGATGATTTTATCTGATTTAGAGGGTGATGGGGAGTAAGAAAAGGCAGGTGGGAAGAGATGCAAGAGACACTGTAGAGATAGCTGAAAGGACCAGGCAGCAGATGGGATGTATGGGAGACAGGAGCGGAGGATTCAAAACCCTGGGTTACTGGGAGAATGATTTATCCTGAGGGAAACGGAGACGGGAGGAGGAGAGGCCCTCCCTTTCCTCCTCTTTTTAATTTTGGTAAATTATGTTGAATTGAGATCTTGGAGGAAGCTAATATTTAATGAGTGTTTATATACTAAGCAGGGTATGAAGCACATATTATTTAATTTAATCTCACAAAAAATCTTATCACACAGGTTAAAGATCTGTTTTTCTCTCCTTTTTGCTAGAAGGCCATCAGATTCCCTGAAAGAGGGACTGTCTTAACCGCTCAGCCTGAGAATCTAGCACAGTGTCAGGCACATGGTATGTCCTTAAGAAATATCACAACAAATGAACATCTGAAGTTATACCCTTTGCAAGTACACTGTGTGCTCTAGTCGCCCCTGGAACACACAGGGGTGAGTGAGTTATTCAGGTAGCAACGCCCCCCTCCCCAGGAGAAACATGGTTGACGCACTTCTGGGGGCACCTGTGTTAGTAGGAGCTGCTTCAGACAGAATGATAATCCTTAGACGGAGAGCATCTTTTTTTTTTTTTTTTTTTTGCCATACGCGGGCCTCTCACTGCTGTGGCCTCTCCCATTGCGGAGCATAGGCTCCGGACGCGCAGGCTCAGCGGCCATGGCTCACGGGCCTAGCCACTCCATGGCATGTGGGATCTTCCCGGACCGGGGCACGAACCTGTGTCCCCTGCATCGGCAGGCGGACTCTCAACCACTGCGCCACCAGGGAAGCCCGGAGAGCATCTTTTGATCTGGCCTGTCATTGCTAGAGCTGCCTCTGCGGCATGGAGATCATAATCACAGGTCAGATGGCGAAGAGGGGGACTCAATTGCCCTGAAATTATCTGGAGCACCCAGGTGTTCCTGAGAGTGTCCTGGATGAGAATCTCACAAAAACTGACCCATTGTCCACGAGGCCACCGACAGCTTCATGCATGCTGTCTGTAGTTCATCTAGAGGCTGTGGAAAGTTAGATTACTGGGATTTGCATGTTTGTTGAATTGAGTTTTCTTTTAATCCTTTACAGTCTAGAGAACTGGGGCTAACCTATCGGGCTGTGGTCTAGGCTGATTTTTCTGGGCACTCCTCTGTAAAAGGGCTCATGTGTGTTTTTCTCAGTAGTGGACTATTGTTTCTGTAGAAAAATCTTCTAAGCTCTTGAGCATATTTGATGGTACTGATGGGTTGCCATGGATCCATCTGCAGTCTCACCTGTCTTCCCCACAACCATCAGCCCTTATTGTAGTGAGAGGTGCCTCAGGTTAATGGTGCAATCCAAGCCCATGGGAATAGAATTTATTTATACAGTTACAGGCTTTCATTAGATTGAGATTCACCCAGGTTGTCCCAACTTAGTAACTGACAATACAATTCTTTAAATTTTTCAGGTTAAAAACTTTGGAGTTGTCCTTGCCCCCCGCCTCTTTCTCTCACCTTATGTCAAGCCCTTAGCAAATTCTGTTAGGTTTTCTTCAAAATATATCCAGAATCTCACTACCTCTAATTTACTGCAACCTATGGTTGGCTCTTGCTTGAATTGTTCCAATATCTTCTCAACTGCTCTCCCATCTTCCCTTTTGTTTTTTTTTGTTAGGGTTGTTTTCCACAGTCTCCAGAGAGATCCTTTTAATATGCAGTTAAATCATTTTATTATTTTATCCTAAAACTTCTAAGGGCTTCCTATCCCCCTTAGTTCAACATGTGGATGTTGTGAACAGCTGATTCCACCACTTTGGGAAGAGAATGAACAAGTGTGTCCCGGTGTCCTGCCTAGCTTTTTGCAGAAAAAACGTCAGTGGAAGAGATCTGGAGGCTGTTGTTTCAACTTTTAGACCCTAGATGGCACTCTGGGACCATGCAAGGTTTTGTCTGGCCCGTCTTTTTTTTTTTTTTTAATGGGGCACAGATTTTGCAGTCCTTTACACTGAAACTTTTATGGGGCCTGAACTAAAACTGACTGAGGAGACTGAATTTCAGTAAAAATTTTAGACATATATTTTTTAGGGGGACAAAGTATAGCTTAGAAAAAATAAACTGGAAATGTTCTGGATTCTCTAAGAGAAACACTGAAATTTCTGCTGTTTAAGAATGTAGAATTACCCAGGAAGTTGGGGGATTTGGGGAGTCAGGGGTGGGTGGGGTGGGAGAAGCATCTGGGGGCTCAGACTCCATGTAGGGGCTGTGTGCACAGCTGAGGGGTGTCTGGGAAGAGACTTTGGCATTTGGGAGAAGAGTCTGAAAAGTTTTATCTAAGTTCATCATATTTACAAAATATCTTATTCTCTCTGTTGAGGCTGAGGACAACAGATCTTTAACTAAGGATTCAGATACTAGAGGTAGATGGTCAGAAGGTTGCAGGTATGTGGGTGAAAATATATTAAGGGTGGAGGAAGCCAGCTTTTCCTCTTGAGGTTTTGGGAGTTAAATTGCGTGTGTGCGTGTGTGTGTGTGTGTGTGTGTGTGTGTGAGAGAGAGAGAGAGAGAGAGAGAGAGAGAGAGAGAGAGAGAGAGAGAGAGAGAGAAAGAGAGAGAGAAAG
>NW_020837955.1:2002140-2310825 GCF_003676395.1 Aethalodelphis obliquidens
GAGAGAGAGAGAGAGAGAGAGAGAGAGAGAGGAGAGGTTTCCTCATGACTCCAGGGGTAGCAGGAATAATGGTGGAGAGCTGGTCCCGCCCTGCAGGAAGGGCTACCCCCTTACGTATTTTTAGCTTTGAGGGGGTAGCTTGTTCTTGAAGGTTCCCTTTGGACCTCTCCTGGGGCTGATGCTCTGGGAGCAGAGTCATAGGAGGAGGCTGCCACCTGAAGGCTCTGGGAAGACCCAGCAAGGAGGCTACATACAAGAGTGTGTCCTGGCCTATGTTCTCCTTGGGTCTGCACATGACACAGCTGGCGGTCAGAGGGACAGATGAAACCACAGTTATCCATCATGCATCAAAGACCATTCAGGGGAATCGAGATAGAAACCGAGTCTGAGCTTTCCCTTGCAGCATTTCCTTGGTTTTCATCAGTTTCTCTTGTGGAGGAGTGAGGGTTCAGAAAGCTCCCTCTGGGCATCCCCTTTTATCCTATTGAATAAGGATTGGTTTCTAGCCCCACAGCTAAAGGGGTGATATTGGGCAATTCAGGAAGCTTTATACAGCTCAGTCTCTTCATCTGAACTGTCAAGAAAAAATGCACCGAACAGGGTTAAACAGGCCAGAAAGACTTGGTTTGAGGCTCTGGCAATAGGGGAGAACTCAACTCTGCTGAGACAAAGTGCAGGATGAGCCAGTGGAAAAGGACTGGGGGATGTTAAGGGGAGGTCGGTCAAGGTGACGAGGCCGTCTCATTTGTGTTTGCTAATTGGGGCTTATAAAAGTTAGGCTCCTACCCTCCCACAGAGACTGGGAGATAAGTGTGCTAAGATTACATTTCAAAGGGATGGCTCCCAGGTTCTTAAGAGACAATTTACATCTCAGAGGGTAGAGAAAGACTTTATAATGACAAGTTTTCTAAAATAAATGCTTTAAGAAAAGAGGTCAGGTCAAGCCTTTCTCAGGTTTACTCAATCGGAGGGGATGTTAAGTCTGTCTTGTTCAGCACAATGGGTATAATAATAGTACCAACCTTATAGACATTTTGCAGGGATTAAATGTGATGAGGCCTGTAATGCACAGACAGAGGGCCTGCCCGGTAGACAAATGGCAGCCGTTATGCTAATGTGGTTAGGATTTTGACTGACAGAATTGCTTACCTTAGTTGCACTCTGAAGACCTCTTCCATACATAATTTGTGAAAGAAAGTACAAAACAATCCTTGTTTTCAAAAAGCTACTATGTATAAATAAGACATATTTTATGTTTATATGTATATGAAAAAAGCTAGAGATTATTTTGGAAACAAACAAACCACTCTTTAGAGCTTAAATTCTAAAACAGTGAACACCAACACATATATGCAATCTGTTACATAAGAGAGTAACATCTAATGACCTATTTATTTTTCACTTGCTTGTCTTCTGTTCAGAAGGGCAGAGCACATAAAATAAACGAAGTCAGTTTCTTGACTCATCGCTCTGCAGAACTGGCTGCTGATTCCAAGGCTGCAGCCGTTGAGTGTATGTATATACAAAGTCCCTACTTTCTTAAGGGTTAGGGGACATTTCTTGTTTCATCTTGGCCTCCCAAGAGAGAGGTTCTTTCTAACCAAGAGCTGCTAACTGTGTAGAAACCATGCCCCTAAGCCTTTTTTCCCCCACCATTAAAAAGAGACCGTGATGATTTAATATCTGCCTTGATATCTTTTAAAGGGGCTCCCTTGGAATTGAGCGTTTCAGAAGCCAGGGAACAGGCACTTTCTAGGTTGTTCTGTAACATGGTTTTGAGGTAGGGGAATCCTGGGTGGAGGGACCTCTGAGAGGTTACAGTTGAACTCAGGCGTCTGGAGAGAGAGCCTCTGAATCCTCCTGAAAATGATCTTCTTTTTGATAATGACGTAGATGTCAGATTAAAAAATGTTTAAGTCTAAGTTCTTCTAATTTGTTGTTTCCCTCCCTTGAATTAAATCCACCTCGCTTTCTACCATAAATCCAAGTAACTGATAAAATGTACATACTCTGCTTCCCTGGTGGCGCAGTGGTTGAGAGTCTGCCTGCCGATGCAGGGGACGCGGGTTCGTACCCCCGTCCGGGAAGATCCTACATGCCGCGGAGTGGCTGGGCCCGTGAGCCATGGCCGCTGAGCCTGTGCGTCTGGAGCCTGTGCTTCGCAACGGGAGTGGCCACAACAGTGAGAGGCCCGCGTACCCGAAAAAAAAAAAAAAAAAAAAAGTACATACTCTGATTCCAAATGAATAAACACAAATTTTATTGCCGTAAGTAATCTGTTTTGGTTTTCAAAATCCTTTCACAGGAAAGATATCATTTAGTCCTTGCTGTAACTTTTTATTGTTATTTTACAGAGAGTTGCTCAGGTCATGCATTTATGTGTAAGTAGATTTCAGGACCACATAGGCACTCTAAGTACCCCGGTGCCATTCTAACGTCTTCTGAGTGGCTCCAAAGCAGAAGAATTTAGTCTTTTTGGTCCTAACGTAGAGCATCCTGTATAACAGCATCTTTGTGGGCTCCTTGCCTCCTCCTGGCAAGCAGACTGATGGTTGCTAGATGATGCCTCATTGCTCTTCAAGTTATATGGCCCTGTCATATAACTTGGGATAAGTTTTGGGATACTTTATGTACATTGTGCCAGTCTTGTGAAAAAGCAGAGACTGCTTAAATAGGGGTCTTGGGCACAGAATTTCTTTCTGAAAGAAGTGAACATAGATGGAAAATTTGAGTTTCACTGAAGAGAGTAAAAATGTGACAAAGATAGAAACTGTGGTAGCTGGTTCCCATTTTAAGTAAGACATTAAAAGTCTCTTTATGTTAGATCAAACTGAGAACTGGTACAGTGGACCAAAACCCATGTTCCATCGAATCCAGCCCTGAGACCCAGTGTTCATGGACACATTTAGGGGAAGTCTACCTTTTCAAGCAAATTTAATGGGAGGTTAAGTTATGGCTCTGAGGTTGGCATTCAAGCCCATGGATTTGAAATCTAAAACATTAAAAAGAAGTAGCACGATAGGAACTAATAGCACAGCCAAGAAGAGACAAGGGGAAAGAGTCAGGAGAGGTTTCTGGAGCTTGGACAATGAGGCAAGTTGGTGATGTCGACCTGAAATAAATAGATAGTCAGATATTTCTCTAGCAAAGATGGTTTATTCGGGATCAGCAGAAAATGACAATGTGGAGTCTGCAAACCTGGAGAGCCATGTGCAAGTTCCCACATGACAAGGGAAGGAGGACACTTGTATAGAGAGGAAGGGGATGTTGGGAGGTCTATAGCAGAGTCCATGGCTGTTCATTGGCTGTGTCCTTGTCAAGAAAGGAGTCTTCTTGTTGGGTTCTGCTATCCTTGTAGGATGTGAGAGCTTCCCCTACTCTAGTTAATTGAGGTTTCTGTTTTATTAATTTTTTTACAGTGACATCACCAAGTTCAACTTGAGGTGGAGCCCCCAGGGACCAGTTTGCACTTAGCATTGCTTCCTGTTCAGGCTATTTGGATGAACAGTTTATTATAAAGCAGCCAGCCTGTCTTTTGGTGTCACAATATTCATTAAGGTTAGATTGCCCTACATTTTACCAACAATATTTAGACTTGAAACATCCCCACTCTATCCCTATATTGCTGCTCCATTCTCTGTGTGGCTTTCTGGATAGCTAGTTTGGCTCTGTCTTCCAAAAGCATTCATTCTCTCTTAAAAACTGTCTAGCCCACTATTTAACGATTATATTAACTTAAAAAAAATTCAATGACTCTTTTTCCATTTCTAGAATTTCTTTCCTCCTCCCACCAAATCCACTTTTTTTTTTTCTTTTCATAATGTCATGCTTTTAACTTTTGGATATGTTCCTTCACTTCTTGGGATTCTTCTGTATTCATCACATTAGGTGTGAATTCTCCCATTTATTATATGGTTGGCTGTCTTTTGTGCTGGTGGGTTTCCTCCTGCTCTTTTTAATTTTGTTTATGGGCTCATCTTCAGTGGGAGTTTTCTTTTGTGAGAGTCCAAAGGGTACTTTGGATGATAGAGATAAGTTTTACATTAGTTTCTCCACCTGGGTTTTCATACTCTGTAGGCAGTGAAGAGGTGGTGAGAATTTGGGCTCCACACCTCCACACAGGGCAAATTTAGTGTTCTGTTGTCTTAAGATTGCTTTTTCATCAAAATCTCAGGAAGCTCCACTTCTAAGTTAAGACCTTGAACCAGTGAACAGGTTGTTTTAGTTCCAGTCTGGGGAGGGATGATTCTTTTTTGGCTCCTTAGTTTGTGCAGGAAGCAATTTCAGTTCCCCACCAAGAATGGGCCAGTAGTTTTAAAAACAGTCCTTAACATATATACACTACCGGACGTAGGATGGACAGCTGGTGGGAGGCGGCCGCGTGGTGCAGGGAGATCAGCTCAGTGCTTTGTGACAACCTGGAGGGGTGGGATGGGGCGGGGATGCAAGAGGGAAGAGATGTGGGGACGTGTGTGTATGTGTAGCTGATTCGCTTTGTTGTAGGGCAGAAGCTGACACACCATTATAGAGCAATTATACTCCAATAGAGATGTTAAAAAGGGGCTTCCCTGGTGGTGCAGTGGTTGAGAATCTGCCTGCTAACGCAGGGGACACGGGTTCGAGCCCTGGTCTGGGAGGATCCCACATGCCGCGGGGCAACTAGGCCCTTGAGCCACAACTACTGAGCCTGCGCGTCTGGAGCCTGTGCTCCGCAACAAGAGAGGCCGCGATAGTGAGAGGCCCGCGCACCGCGATGAAGAGTGGCCCCCGCTTGCCACAACTAGAGAAAGCCCTCGCACAGAAACGAAGAACCAACACAGCAAAAATAAATTAATTAATTAATAAACTCCTACCCCCAACATCTTCTTTAAAAAAAAAAAAGATGTTAAAAAAAAACCAACAAAAACAACAAAAAAAGAACAGTCCTTAATTGGAGGCTAAAATCCTAGCTCTGAAAGTGTGTCAATTGATATTGGAAGTTAAGAGAGTAAACCCTAAGAATTCTCATTGACAAAAAAGATCTTTTTCCTCCCAAGGTTAAGAATTTGCTTCTGGCTGAGGTAATCAAGTCCCATGGAAGCAAGAGGAATTGTCAAGGTTCTCTGACCATTCCGTATGACCTGATGGGGCTCTGCACCACGTGCTGGTTTTCCTTGTCCTGTTAACTCTGATTCCTCCATGCTGAGAGGTTGACTCTGGGATAATTAACAAAGCTACTGTGGCCCCAGATGCCCAGTGTACCATGCCATGTGTGAGGCTTTGAAGTAGAAAATGAAGCCTTGCTGTTTTAGTAGAACGGTGCTGGGATACCAGTGGGCAACTCGGCAGAACCTGACTGCTTTGTCCCAAGGGAAGAGCAGTCTGAATGGCAGCCCGACCCACACAGAGGCACAAAATTAGCTGGCTGATTTTGAGTCCATGGTTCTTGTTATTAGACCTGGCTTCGGGGACACTCACAGGACTAATTTTCTCAATAATGGAAAAACTTGGCAGGCAATGACATAACGATAGTATATCTGCTTGTCTTTCTCAACTCGCAGCCTCATTCCGGGAAGAAAATGAGTCGATGTTAAAGGTAAATTTTCCTGCATAAGGACTTCCCTATTATTAACAGCCTTCTGAGGATGATAAATCACAATAATGCACAGTTCTTTTAAATCAATATTTACCAATTTCGGTCAGCTACTCCTTAGCCATGTGTCCCTCTCCGATTAAAACTGTATCCGACTGAGTAGAACTAAGTCTTCCAAAACTGAATTTATTGATAAAAATCAACAAAACAAATGGTTGTAGTTTAATCTAAGTTAATAAATTAATCTAGTTTTGTGTGATGCTTTTAATGACCATAAGCAATGACTTATTTGGGGGCCGAAGTTGATGAGGCAGATATTTTCTAAGTTCTTACTGACTATTAAAACCACATTATAACATTAATGTAACTTGTTTATTTCATTTCTTCTTGGCATAAATGTACAGTTAATTTTGTTAACTCTCTTCTAGAAAAAGCTATGCTAATACATGTAAAAGTTTCTTATTCATTTACTGTAATTATCAATATTTTATACATATTTACTTTGAAACACTCCCCCGTTTTGTGGGTAATAACAAACACATTTCTCCAGGTTGGGGGAAGTAGCAACAATAATTGCAGAGAATCAAAATCAACTCTCTGTGAAATACAACATTCACGTAAAGGCTTTGCTTTCAGTAAATTGTATTAGGAGTGTCAAGAGCAAACATTTACCGGAAACACATGAATAAAGCATGCCATTCACAACTGCAATAGCATTTTAATTGGGTTCTGAAGCATCCCAGAAAGGAGGTAGCTGGCCACACCATTGCACCTTGCTATTTTGTTCTACCACCAACATCCTCATTCTCCACTAATAAGCCTGTATCTTACATAGTCATTCAGGACAAATCATTTGCACAATTAACCCAAACCCACTTAATTAACATCTGTGTTATACAGCCTATTCTTTCAAAGCAGTCTTTGGAAATTCTTTCAGAGGTCTGTAAGTTGGTTTTGATAATATATGAATAAAGTCATTTCTATTCTTTTTCTGCCTTTGCTTTTGTAACTGAAGAAAGAAATGGACAAGTTAGTGCATTAGATGGCTGAAGGTCTTAATAGAAACACATTTATTAATACTTATTGAATTATTTTGTGCATGGTAATCTGATAGACCAGTTTCTGACTATTGTTACAGTAAAATACATTTTCTATCTCAAGGGCAAATCCTTACCACAAAGTTAGTTTAAATTTACTTGAGAAGGGAGGAAAATAGTGCTCTGTGTGCCTCTATAAAGGTGATTTTCAATAATTTTATATTAAGTCAGTTATAGAACTTACTAAAATACAGAATCTAGGAGAGGGATTTGAGAAATCTAGGGTGAAGCCCCAAAATTTGTATCTGAAAAAATAAGAAGGGTCTGTGGTGATTCTGATGTAAATGGTCCTTAGAACTTAACAAAGTTGTAGACCACTAGGTTTACAACTTCCTGACTTCATAGTGAATTTTTCTCAATATGAAACATTTTTCATTCATTGCCTTTGACAGATTTTAATATTATTTATTAAATCCGGCCATCTGATCCTGATCTTTGTTCAGAGTCACAGTGTTTTTTTAAAAAAAATCAGTATTTTGATCACTTAGACCCTAAAATTCTCAAGTTGTATTTGCCTCTGTATAACTGTGTAATTAAAAAAAGAAACAACAAAACAAAACAAACTTACTAGGTACAGTAGAATGAGTTATGTCTATTTTAAAGTTAGTTAAGAAATAATACTAAGGAAAACAAAAAAGTTTCAGTGTAGTTGGTGGGAAGACGGGGTGGGGGGAGGGGGCATGTGAAAAAACAAACTCAGCCTATTAATTATGTATTAAGTGAGAGTCTCCAATCCACAGTACACATGTAACGTCAAAGTTCTCCACTAAAATGGTTTCTTATTAGCAGTTAAGTAAGATTTTTATCTAGTTCTATCACAGTCAGAGGCTGAAACCAAAGCAGTTTAAAAAACACCTCATCACTGAAGGTCAGGCCCCTAACAGGGCCTTAATTAGCATGTGGAATATCTTCCCACTTGAAAAACCTGTGCCAAGGGAACGTTTTTTTTTACCCCCTTTTTTCTTTCTTTTCCTTTTTTTGTTGGTGACAGTTTGCTTATGTAGGCAAAAGAGACCATTAAATATCTTGCAACTGAAACATAACAGACATTTGCTCCCTGTAATTTTTAGATATTTTCTGTGTTCACAGTTTCTCTGCTGTTAGAATTGTGTCATGGTGGGAATGGTGACAAGAAAATCCAACATTACCAGGAAAGTGAAGCCAATTTCAGATTTCTTGAGGCCGCTGTATGTAATAAGTGCGTTTAGAAAGCCTAAGGAAATTATGTGAGTTTGTAGGCACATGTAGGCTTTGAGTCAAAAGTACAACAGACATATGGGAGACTTCAAACATTAGGGCTATTTTGAGTGTCTTTTATTTCTGAAAGCTCATTTTAATAATCTGGTATAGCTCTGATTTAATTTTTCAGGGTCTTTTCGGTTGTTCAAGGTTGGCTTTGAATGTTATTTGAGGGATCCTGAAATTGCTCTGATCCAAGGCATTTCACAAGTGGCCTGTCAAATGCCCTGAAACCAATCCCTTCTTTTTTCTTTTTTTTTTTAAATTAAAAAGACACTTCCTATTGAAAACTCAGTTCAATGCAAATTTGCTACATTAAGGTTGGGATAGAGAAGGGCAAGTAACTTGTTACTTCAACACTCAGTCTTCAATTATCAGATGAGCCTACCTCTTCATCTCTCACAGACGTTTGCAGATAGAAGGCCCCTGGTGATTCTGCTAATAGATACCCATTTGATATTAGACAAACCACTTAACTTCTCTGGCTTTCATTCTTTCCATGAATAAAATAAATGGATTGGGTTTAAGTTTCTCTAGGATCCTTTCAACTCAAACAATCTATTGATCTTGGAGTTTAAAATATTTTATTTAATGTGTCTTGTTGAATTTTCTAACTTTTTTTCTTACCCTGATCTTGGATGTAATTATTTGACAGTTGCAATTTAACAAATTCAATTCAAAGTAGGAGAATTTAATGGTAGATCTACACTGTACAAGGGACAATAAATAAATATCCCTACAGATTAGCTCAACATTCTACAAAGTTTTATACCAATTATAATCATTCTTCTTGGGTTTTCTGGGATGGTCCTGATTTCTAATACACTACTCCATTGCTCATATAAACTGAGGGCTAAAAACTAATGGGCTGTTGCCCATATGCAGCTGTTGTATGTGTTTTACTTTACCCATAAAGTGTTTAGAATTTCAGTTATGAGTTAGGGCAAATGATCTCTAGTTTGCCAAGATCCTAGCTGTCTATATTGTTTACATCAAGTCTGTTTCATTCATGTACTTACCTGCCTAGCATCATGAAAACATTGAAGTTTACAACCCCTGTTAAACTACAGAAATAAATAAATAAATAAATAAATAAAACTACAGTACTGAAGAGTACTTTTAGACCAATACTCTTCAGTAGAAATTTCTGTGTTGATAAATATGCTCTATATCTTTGTTGTTTAATATAGTAGCCATTAGCTGTATGTGGTCTTTGAGCATTCGAAATGTGGCTAGTGTGACTGAAGACTAAAATTTTTAATGTTATTTAATTTGAATTGATTTAAATTTCAGGTTAAATAGCCACACTAAAAGAAAGAGAGATAGAGAAAGAAATAAGTGCATGTGGGCAATGGCCAACATATTGGACAATGCAATATCTACATTGTCTGTTCAGGTTATCTACGTCTGTGCAACAAACTACCAAAGCTTATTTTGCTTACTGATTCAGTGGGCCAGGAATTCAGACAGGGCAGCATAGATGGCTCATTGAAGCCCCAGCTGGGAAATTGCAAATGATGGGGTGACTCAGCTTGGCCTGGAATCATCTGGAAATTGCTTTTCTAATCTCTGATGCCCAGGCTGGGGTGACTTGCAGGCTGTGTTCAGCTGGGACTGTCCACCAGAGCACTTGCAGGTGACCTTTTTTGGTGGCTTGGACTTGCCAAATCATGGTGCCTAGATTCTAAAAGGGAGTGTCCAGGCAGCAAGTGTTCCTTGAGAACCACGGCGAAGTTGTGTGGCCTTTTCTGACCTACTTTCGGGAGTCTGGAAATGTCACTTCTGTGTGCCTCATTCTGTTGGTTATGAGCAAGCCGCCAAGGCCAGCCAGGATTTAATGGGAGGGAGATTGAACTCCACCTCTTGATGCAAGTGTGACAAGATCACAATATAGAAGAGCACGTGGGATGGGAGATATTGTTGTGACCACCTCTGAAAACACAGTCTGTCTCAGTCTGCCCCGTGGTCACAGCAGTGCACATCCTCCCACATGTAAAACACACTCAGCCGTCCCCAATCTCCAGTGTTTCTTCCTATTATGGCATTAGCTGGAGCTCTAGGATTTTATTATCTAAATCAGCTCAGGTGCAGGTGTGGCTCCTTGGCTGTGGTTCCTCTTCGAATGCATTGCTCCCCCACTCCTGTGACCCAAAGAGTCCATTATCTGGCCCCCCTTCTCCTCCCTGGCACCCAGGATCATGGCAGCCACAGTGATAGGCCAGCTGTAGTAGACATCCCAATGCAGAGAGGTGGGGCGTGGGGAGGACATGATGGAGTCACTGGTCTACAGTATTTCTGAAACCTAGCTGGCCACATACCCAGTTACTTGTCTGGGGCTTAGTACTGCTCCTGTGGCTTTTGGCTTGCTGCCCCAATCTCATAGTTTTGCCCTTTGAGTCATCCACTTTTCTCTATAAAAATTAGCCTACGTTTCCAGCTGAGTAGTTTTCTCAGTTTGATCCCTGCCTACAGAAATCTGTGGGTTCAGAAATCTCTCTTCATTTTGTACTCTCCCTGTGTCCATTAGTTTGAGCTGATAGTACTTACACACATACACATCTCTTAAAAATTCTGTGGATTCTATGACTTTGTGGGAGTTCACTCCATTAGCCAAAAGCCATAACCATGAATCTCTTTAAGTCAGGCCCTTCTCTGTCTTGAGAACCTTATTACTTAACAGGAAGAGTTTTCCAGGCCTGTCCTTAAGCTTCTCAGAAGGTCTTTATATAGCTCTACCATTCCATGAGACACCACCTTCTGAGGCTTAACAGGGATTTTACAGCCCAACCTGAATTTGATCTTACACTAAAGCCATTTCCTAATTTGAGAATTTTTGCCTTCTAGAGAGACTGGGACTGAGAATCAGTTTTATTGTTGCATCTAGAAAGTCCTGCCTCCTTTATAGTATCGTACCTGTAATTTCTTCTTGAAAATGGAATAATTTCCTTTTTAGCACTCGCTCTTTCTATTTGTATCTTGTTTTATGTAGCTAAACCAGTTGACATTTTTTATGTTTCATCCAGAAATAGTCTTAGATCCATCAATTTATTAATTTCCGCATTACTACAGATGATAGTTTTGCAAAACTTTCTACCACTACATAACAAAGGTCCCCTTTTCTCTAGCTTCCAAAAACATTTTTCTCACTTTCCTCTAAGCCCTTATGGGTAATCTCCTTGAGGCGTATCAGATTTTTATCCCCTGCCCAATCCTGAAACCAATGAATGATACATGTTTTAGTGGCATAAAAAAACACTTTGTTTTTTTTTTTTTTTAAAAATGCCCATAGATTCTGTAAGCCAGGAATTTGTATAGGGCACAGTGAGCATGGTTTGTCTCTGCTCCGTGATGTCTAGGGTCTCAGCCAGACAGACATGAAATGGCTGAAGGCTAGAATCATTTTAGAGGCTTCTGTGTTCGCATGTTTTGGCACTTGGGCTGAGATGACTTGAAGGCTGGACTCAGCTGAGTCTATTAACTGTAGTAGAGAACATTGGCTCTCTATGTGGTTTGGGCTTTTCATAACATGGTGGCTAGATTCTGAGAAGATGTGTCTAGGGAGAGATCATCCAGAGAGCTAATACTACAGGAGAATTGAGTGGTAGCTGCATGAACTTTTAAGATACAGACTAAAAAGTCACACAGCATTACTTCCATTACATTTTATTGATTACTGGAGTGTCTGTAAAGCCAGTCCAGATTCAAGGAGAGGGGGATTAGACTTTGCTTTGGGATAGGGGAATGGCAAGTTCATATTGCAGAAGAGCATATAAGATGGGAAATATTGTTGGGCCATCTTTGAAAAAAACAATGTTCCACAGTGTGTAAAAATCCTTTATCAAGTGATGTATGGAATGGGGAATTTTCTGAAGATTCCTGTCATAACAATTTCTGCTTAGGATAGGAAATGCTTTGGAGGTTGGACTTTGAGTTACTGCTGTTCATACAGTTAGTTGTATGAATAAGCTCATCAGCCAAAGACCACCAGGGACTCATCTGTGGTCAAACAAAATTAGGTTTGGTTAACTTACTGCAGCCAGGAAGAGACGTATAGAGGAACTGTTGGGTAATTTGGTAAGAAGGAGCTGGGAGGAACCTGTAGAATTTGGGCTTGTCCTGGGTAATTTTAAGTAGGGTTTAAGGGAAGTGGAGTACAGTTCTGTATTGGCTGTTGTCAGGAAGTGAGAGAGTATTTTGGTAAATTTTATCTGGAGGCGGAGGGATTAAAGTGGGGTCACTGTTCGTTGGTCAAGAAGCATCAGTCACCCTTGTGAGCAGCACAAGGGATGTTGAGATATTTGTGTGACTGCAGGGCATCCTTGCCTCTGTCTGGTTTCAGACACAATCACAGGGAAGTCTTAGCTCTGTCTCATTGGACTATCTCACAGTGCAGCCTTGCCCAATTCTTGTTTATGTTCTGCAAAACTTGTTTATGTCTTCTTGGGAACATTAAGGCCTAGCTGTCATGTTCTGGGACTATTTTCCACTTTCTCACATGAAAAAGTGATCTTTGCCTTTTAATGAACAGCCTGAAGTGTAAATAAACCAATTAGAAATTAGTCCCCAGTTGTCATTAATTCACTTTGGTGAAGGTGAACCAAGAAGCAATGGGATCACTTTCTATCATTATCCATTGTGTAACCAACAGATCAAATTGCTTTCCACTTTCCGAGCGTGGGTGTTGAGTGCTTACTTTTCCTCCGGTTTCTTGTGCATCAGTTCGGGAGGGAGAACTTGCTACTGCTAAAGGAATTAAGTCTTTTTGGGAAGTTGAAACCTGGTACAGAATTTTTGGTTGTGGTAAGATGTTGCAGGGAGTCCAAAGCTTGCCATCTTTTAGGTTCTTTAGAAATTGAGGGATGATAGAAGAATTCTGGAGTACTACTGCATCAGATTTACTGGACAGGGACTAAATCTTAGAAAGTAAGGATGCATAGAAAACCTTCCTAGGTGTCTGGTAGGCTTGTCTGCCCTCTTAGGATGTGACCTCTACAGCTAAGGCTTTCACTCTTTTCATCCCTCTCATATTTGTGGTTGGAACTTTTAAGTTACTACCCAAGCACTAGGATCTCATATAAAAAATTTATGTATCAATTAAAAATAAAAATGGCATTCAGGTCCTCGAAGGAATGCTTCTCCATCACACTGCAGAGCCTATTTTCAGATACTTCTTTGAACATGGAGTTGATTTGGGATTGAATGAGGTCAGGCTGACGCAGCAGTCCCTGACCTAGGTGAGTCTTAGACAAGAAATTCCTAAGAGCCCAAGGGCAAAGGATATGCTAACACTAGCCTGTTTCCTCGTGGGAATACCCGTTATTGCTCTAATGTTGCCTGAAAACAAAACTGCCTGCCTTCCCAGTTCCCATTTCTCACTACAGGGCTGGCCCTGTGTGGATGGAGAAAACAGTGATGGGGAAGGAAGGAAGTCGCTGGTTCCCACTTCCCTCATCACTTGCAAATTCCCCATCCCCAGTACCAGCTTTCTCAGCCCCTCTTTATTTATTTCCCTGTTCCTTCTGCAGGACCCAGACCTGCTGTTTATTTTAGGTTCCTCTGCTCTAACTATGAGGTTTAAGAAGCCCAGGATATGTGGAGTTTCACTTTCCTTTGACATGTAAATTAATCTGCTTCTCAACCACCTACAGATCCACCATGTGCATAGAATCTAAAAGGAAAAGGAAGAGTGTGGGAGGTTCCATAGGAAGATTTCTTTCTCTCCATATAGTCTCGTACAGCTGTATAGTAATCAGAAAGTTGGATGCTAATTGGGGCAAAAAACAATGCGGAAAACTGAGGTGGGGAAGGGAAGGCAGAAACAGATCAGAGGCACCAAATTTTACTAAAGGAGAAGAAAGTGGTCCCGAGGTATACAGAATATGAAGGTAGTGATGGGGAGATGGGATGAGGCTCCGACTGCTGTGGCTCCTTGCCATCCACTTCCTAGATCACTTGCTTCACACTTAGACACAATTGATCCATTAGTTTCACAGAGCCCTGTCTCTAGGCCATGGGTATAGCTTGGAGGTATGGAAATACCAGGAGGGGCTAGAGGGGTGGAGCGGGGCAGTTGCTGATTTTAAGTATCCCTGGTTAGGAATCCTAAGGCTCATTCTGGTAAAAGCCTTGTGGCCAGATTCTACAGAACAGCATCTTGCTGCCAAGAAGTTTAGCTTCAGAAAATTAGCAAACAGTCCTATAGAGGGGGAATTCTACAGATGCCTCCAGTTTGCTCCTCTCCCCTCCCAAGGATCCCTGTCCCCTGGCTGGTCAATCAAATACTAACCTAAGTGCTGCTGTGAAGAGATTTTACAGATGTAATTATAGTCTCAAATTGTTTGACCTCAAAGTAGGAAGATAAGCCAGGTGGGCCTGTTCTAATCACACAGGTTCCTTTAAAAGTAGAGGAAGTCAGAGAAATTCCAAATCCAAGAAGGGTTTGACTTGCTGGTGCTGACTGAAGATGGACGGGGCCACATGAGAGAAGCGTGGGCAGCCTCTGCTAGTTGAAAGTGGCTCCCATCTGACAGCTAGTTAGGAAACAAGGACCTCAGTCCCGTCACTGCTAGGAACTGAATTCTACCAACAACCTGAACGAGCTTGGAAGCAGATCCTTCTCCAGAGTCTCTGGAAAGGGATGTAGCTCTGCAACACCTCGGTTTGAGCTTTGTGAGACCGCAAGCAGAGAATCCAGTCGTACGGTGCAGGACTTCTGATCTACAGAACTGTGAGCTATTTTTGTTGCTTTAACCTGTTAAATTTGTAGTGAGTTTTTACATAGCAATAGAAAACTAATATAAGACCTAATATTTACACCGGGTTTCCTACAATGCTCAAGGGGACTGCAAAATTGAGAAAAACACGCTTTCCTTTCAAGGTATGTATTCTCCTTGTTAGCAAAGGTCTAAATTCAATGTTTAACAGCAGTGCAGTGTCTCCAAGGAAAAAAACAAATAGGTTTGTAAAAATAGGTCTGTAAAATACGTTGAATTACATGTTGACACCACTATATCCATGCTGTTGGGGCAACATAGATATTGACCCTGTTCTTCAAGCAGATTCTTTTTAAATAAATTTTATGTATTTATTTATTTATTTTTGGCTGCGTTGGGTCTTCATTGCTTCTCGTGGGCTTTCTCTAGTTGCGGTGAGAGGGGGCTACTCTTCGTTGCGGTGTGCGGGCTTCTCATTGCAGTGGCTTCTCTTGTTGTGGAACACGGGCTCTAGGCTCGCAGGCTTCAGTAGTTGTGGTACGTGGGCTCAGTAGTTGTGGCTCGTGAGCTCTAGAGCTCAGGCTCTGTAGTTGTGGTGCACGGGCTTAGTTCCTCCGCGGCATGTGGGATCTTCCTGGACCAGGGCTTAATCTGTGTCCCCTGCATTGGCAGGTGGATTCTTAACCACTGCGCCACCAGGGAAGCCCCAAGCGGATTCTTAACAGAGTTCTTTTCTTTTATTCACGCAGAGGAACTATAGTAGAATGGAGTGGTTAAGAGCACAGGTGAACTAGGATTGATACCATCTCACAGAGGTGTTGTGAGAATTAAATGACATAGTAAATTCTAAATAACTGTTAGTTGCCATCATCATCATCTTGCGTCTCTATGGCCGGAGGAAATGCAAAATTTTCGGAAAATCCCTGACGAAATATCAGAAGAGGAGACGTCCTTTCTTTTCTTGTCAGGTCCCAAATTAAATAATAGTTCTTTCTGTAAATTAGCACTCTAAGGGAGACATCAATCAAAAGAGGTTTTCAATATTAATTAGTAATCGCATATAAATTCAATGGTTTTGTTATTTCTCTAATTGTGAGGTTTTGTTCTGTGGAGTGTTTCTTTTTTTAAATTGACATATAGTTGATTTACAATATTAGTTTCAGGTGTGCAACATAGTCTTTCAAAAGGCCAAACTTATCCCCATCCTTTTCCCCTTTACTCCTAATCTTAACTTCGTTTGTATAACTTACTGCTTCCCTGGGGCCAAGGATTACCTGACTCCCTGTTTTACACCCAAGATGACTGACATTCACTTACAACTCTCCAACCCTCATGTCATGCACCGAGAGGCAGGCTTTAGAGAATTTTGCAAAGCAGCAAAAATGCAAAAAATTCTCATGATATAAAGAATGAAGAACTTTTTATCATTTAATTTTCTTCTTTTATGCATATTGCCTCTTAGGAAAGGACCATGCAGGCCCCATGGTACCCTGTACTCTAATTTCCAGAGGAAGGAAAGATTGTCATATAGAAAATGGTAAGGCTCTTTCTGAGGAGACAGGACTGCCCAAGCTTTCCTGGTATACCAAGGAAGGTGAAACCTAAAGTACATTAACTTTGACCTTATTTTCCAAGGATTTGTTCAAATTCCCCTAGTTTCCTTTTTCTTTGCTTTTGTAGTTGAAAGTTTGTTTTATAATCTCCAGTAGACATTGTTAGTTACTATCCCATGTACATTCAATCTGGACATTAGCCAGGTGGAACAATTAACTACCTATACCCCTCTAGTGTCACTATAAGCAGAACATGATGTCAGGTACTTTTGAATTAACAAAGGAAGCTAGGGATGAGGCCCTGCCTTCAATCAGACAGTCCACAGATATTTATCAAGCACCTTTTCTGTGCCTGGCAGACAAGATAGAAGTTGTGTTTTCTCGCGGAGCTCACAGTTTAGCAGGGACAAGACATAGTAAACAATGATGTGTAGTGTGAAGGAGGCATCCAGGGAACCCTTCAGCATCTCGCATTCCGCTAGGAAGAACAAGAATATTTAAAGCAGAGATTATAATTGCTAGCCCCAAGTCTGATTTTTGCCAGTAGATAGGCACCGTTGGATCTATGTTGTTCACCCATACAGGATTTAAAATCTGATTTAGTTGTTAATAATGCAAAAATTCATGTAACATTCCAGATTTCTAGTTCCTATTGAAAAATTAGAATTTCTGGGCAACACTGGGGCTGCTCTTTTTCTATTGTTGCAGCTGTTTAATGCCCTACAAATGCCTCATGTGCTCTCCATTGTGCCATAGTTCCTGCCAATCCCTGTTGTGTGTCTGATACTGAAGCTGAGGGTCATGTGCCATTTATCATCTCACACCTGGGTGTTACATTTCACTCATTTCCATGACTGGAAATGGCCTGGCTCCCACGGGCATTTGAGTTTGCCAACCCTGACTGCCACAGGAAAAGTTTATAGTGTGTAAAATTTATAGTGCATTACTCAATGAACTTTAATAGAACAGGAATGCCTGGGAATCAGAGTAGAAGAGGCTGTTGGTAGAAATGAGTTACATTTCAGGTAATTTCACAGAAGTAGTGATGCTTAATAGCATTTCAAATGAGGCTTGTGCCTGGTTTCTTTCTTTCTTCTTTTTAAAATAAATTTATTTATTTATTTTTGGCTGCATTGTGTCTTCGTTGCTGCGCGTGGGTTTTCTCTAGTTGAGGCTAGTGGGGGCTACTCTGCATTGTGGTGCGCGGACTTCTCACTGTGGTGGCTTCTCTTGTTGCAGAGCACGGGCTCTAGGAGCGCAGGCTCAGTAGTTGTGGCTCGCGGGCACTAGAGTGCAGGCTCAGCAGTTGTGGCACATGGGCTTAGTTGCTCCGTGGCATGTGGGATCTTCCCACCAGGGCTCGAACCCGTGTCCCCTGAATTCTTAACCACTGTGCCACCAGGGAAGTCCATGCCTGGTTTCTTAAGATGAGAAGATAAACTGTTCCTTATGAAAGGATTATTTGTTCAAAGTCTTAGGGTTGTCAGTTGAATACAAGTCACATTTATTGTTAACTGGAAGTTAACTAGAAGAGGTCTTTCAAGATGTGTAAGCGCAACGAATGCTTCCTGAGGTTATTTTATTTCTTGAGATTTTGATTCATACAGTCTGGAATGAGGACACAAAATGAGTGTTTGCCAAGAGTACTCTAGGGTATTCTCACGTGTGTTCTCTCCCTGGACTCTTGCTTTGAAAACTACTAAGGTAGAGCCTACTAGAAGATCAAGGTAAGTGGAGGGGAAGGTTAAGACTTTGTAATCCGTGGCTCAGAGGGTGTGTCTGAATTGAAAGAACAACAACAACGACACACCCCTAGCAGCAACAACCACCACAGTTACTGTGTGCCAGGCATTATTCTGAATCCTCGACATATAAGAAACTCATTTAGTCTTTACAGTAATCCTAGAGCAGGTATCATCCCCAGAGAGGCTGAGTAAATTGCTTAGACCAAAAGGCTGAGGCAGGTTTCAACCCAGGCAGTCTGGCTCCTGAGCCTTTCTCTTAACCACTATGCTGTTCTGTGTTCATGAATGAGCTATAAAGTGATCTAAGGAGAATGGCCAAGTGCGAAGATGAGGGAGATACCTCTGTCTGCAAGACTGTAGGATGGTTTACAGTGAGGAAGATTGAGGAGGCAGCAAGATTTCATGTGGTTCTTTGGGTTAATTTTTTGCCTTCTTGCCACCTGGGTTTTCACCATAACCTTGTGATGGTTTGGCAGTCACCTAGGCAACTGTTCATTGTTTAATAAAAAAATGAGCATGAGTTTCAAGCATACTTCTTGCGCTCATCTATATCATGGGGGCCATTAATTGCCTTTAATTGTGCTTATAATGAATTATGAATTAATGTGCTTATAATGAATTATCTTAAGAAAATAAGACCATCAGTCACTTCTGATTTTAACAACTTACTCCAAATCCACTTTAAAAAGTGGATTGACTTGAAGGACTTGAAGGAAATATTCTTGACTTGAAGGAAATATTCTTCCATGGCCTCATCTTTCAACTCTCATTCTTTATTGCTGGAAATGTACACCACTCATGATTTCTTACTTTACTCAGTAAGAAGAGAGTTGGCTGAGGGCACCATTTCTGCCTCCAGATTCTTCTCACTGGGCAGAGTGGCTCACAGTTGGAGGTCACCTCTGAACCAAGGCTAGCCCCTAGTTTCTCCCCCTGCATCCTCCACTGAAATAGCTGCTTGCCAGCCGAGTTTCAGGAGCTACCTTTTTCTTTACTGTTTCTGGTGCCTGAAGCTATTAATCATCAGGGGAAAAAAGTGTAGATTTCATTGGAGAAAACAGTTCTATAACAGCAATATTGTTGTCTCAGAGCAGTAAATACAATGCATTTGGGCGTATTTATGTGAAGAAGTTTCAGACCAAATTGATCACAGCTTTTGCAATGAATATCCAGGAAATTCACTCTTGCCATAGAAGAAGGGACAGGGATGACTTTTTAAATAAAGATACATACCATTCTTCTCATAAGGAGGGCACTGGGGACCGTTCTACAGAAGGATCTCAGTTCAATTTAAAGACCCAGGCAGTAACACCAGATGGGAATACTCCCATTTCTGATGTCCTGTTTCAACTCTTTTCTTTAAAATAACAGTGAGTGAGACTGCTTCTGGGGAGTTAGACTAAATGGTCTACCAGTGTGAAATTCAGCCAAACTGATGTGAATAAGTCCCAGCCTCTTATCATTTTCCCTCCACTTTCTCCACCCTCTGAAATGAAAATGAAGGAATGAAGCAAGTGGACAGAGTGGAATTTTGAACCCTGTTCTCATTTCTCCACTCAATATGACTATGCATTATAAAAAATACAATAAATTAATAATGTGAGCAAGACTATTAGAGAGTTTTTTCAGATTTATTGAGGTATAGTTGCCAAATAAAATGGTAATATATTTAAAGTGTACAATGTGATGATTTGATATATGTATATCTTGTGAAAGGATTCCAACAATTGAGTTAATTAACACCACCTCACATATTTACTTTTGTCTGGGGGGTGGTGAGAACACAAGTTCTAGCTCTTAGCAAATTTCAGTTACACAATACAGTATTATCAACTATGGTCACCGTGTTATACATTAAGTCCTCAGACCTTATTCAGCTTATAACTGAAAGTTTGTACCCTTTGATCAACCTCTTCCCATTTCTCTCATCCCCCCAACCCCTGAAAATCATCATTTTACTCTGTTCTGTGAGTTTGCCTTTTTTTTTTGATTCCACATAACGTTGCCACCATGCAGTATTTGTTGTTAAGAAGACAATTAAAATTATTTATCCATCCGATATTTGCTGGATATCTATACTTGCCTGGTGTTGTGCTAACACAGATAATATTATCACAGTGTGGAAGAACCGATATCTTTCCTCTTTTTTTTTTTTTTTGCCTCGAGGCATGCGGGATCTTAGTTCCCCCACCAGGGATCATGGAACCCATGCCCCCTGCAGTGGACGCGAGGAGTCCTAACCACTGGAGCGCCAGGGAATTCTCATACTGATATCTACTTACTGTTTTTTTTTCAATTCTCTGTACTCATATTGAAGGGCCATAAAGTACAGTGTTTAATTGTTTGGGCTTAGCTGTCAAACAAATCTACATTGGAATTTTAGCTCTGACACTTAGCTTGTGACCTTAGGCAATTCACTTAACTGTTAAGTCTCTGTAAAATGAGTATTTTAAAAGTACCTAGAATATAGAGTTGTTATGAAGATTGAGTAAAACAATACATGTAAAGTGTTTAGTTCCGTGCCTAGTATTTACTAAGTACTTAAAGATGATAGTTATTAGTATAACATTTCTCCACTACTGGGTAACACTATACCCACAGCAGCCTCTCTGAGGAGGTAGAGCAAAAGTGCAGGGCAAATTCCACTAGTTAATGGGAGTTAATTAATGGGGGAATATTGCAGCTAAATTAACAAAGAAAACTTTAAAAAAATAAGTGTGGACTTGTATCTTTAAAATTCTCATGTTAGCCAGAAATATCCTAACAAAATCTTTAATAGAGTTTGTGTTCTAAGAATAGACAACAATGATGAATAATTTGTAGGTCAAAGTCAATTAAATGGTATTCTTTCTATTTACTGAGACCCATGCATATTATGGGAACTAGTCTATGAATAATAGAAAAAACTACCATTCTGACTCGTGGAAGCAAGTCTCTGATCAGGAATCTGGGTAGAACAATAGCAAAAGAAGTTTACCCACAGAAATCAAAGCCCCATCTGTTGCAGGGGCAATTTGCTTAATAATACCCACCCACATGGTACTGAAATCTCCAAGCCACGAAATTCTATTTAAAACTGGATTCTGAACCATGAAACACCTGGGAGCCCGACAGATAAATACATAAAATTGCTGTGTAGCAACACTCCCTTGACCCATGGTAGCTGGGACACTGGAGGGCCAGAGAAAGAAGGGGAAAGCCTGTACAGCTGGTGGGACACCCAGCTCCTGGCACTGGGCTTGACTGGGAGCAGGGAGCAGGACAAACCAGCCCCGCCCTCAGGAAGCTCATCTTCTACCTGTGAGGAGCTTTTCTGTGCATTCGACATGCTATTCCTTCTTCTGTCTGCCACCCAAGCTTCTTATGGTTCAAGACTCAAATCTTTTTTTTTTTTTTTTTTTTTTTTTGTGGTACGCGGTCCTCTCACTGTTGTGGCCTCTCCCATTGCGGAGCACAGGCTCCGGACGCGCAGGCTCAGCTGCCATGGCTCACGGGCCCAGCCGCTCCGTGGCATGTGGGATCTTCCTGGACCAGGGCACAAACCCGTGTCCCCTCCATCGGCAGGCGGACTCTCAACCACTGCGCCACCAGGGAAGCCCCAAGACTCAAATCTTATCTGCTTTACCAAGTCTTCCTTTGCCTGATTCTGTTCCCCCTCTCTTCTCTCAGAGTTTACTTAATGCCTTGCTCACACCTCTGTTGAAGCAGTATCACACTTAGTAAATTTGTTCAAGAGCCTATTTCCTCCATTAGAGGTTAAGTCTTTTAGGGATGAATCTGTTTTACAGTATTTTTCTCCAGTCCTTAGCATAGTTCCTGACATACAGTATTTGCTTAGGAAATGCTGAACAAACTAACAAGACAGTGTATTCGTGTTCTGTGAGATAGTTAAATGCTCACCTTTAATCTTGCTGATGTTGATTTACTTATTTTTCATTTTTATTTTGCATAGCTAGCACAAAGGTAAAGGTTGCCCAGGTTTTATGAATTATAAATTTGGAATTTGTGAGACAAATAAATATTGTAAAAGAAGGTGTAGCGAGGAAGATTAATAATGTGTAAATCATGTGCCTAAATTATGTACCAAGTGTATACAATAATGTAAGTTATACCTGTGTAAGTAAATGTGTTTAAGCTGAATTATCTGTTCAACACTTTAGCTTTTATAATCTAAAGATTAGATTTTGCTTTTTTTATGCTTTCTTGTTCATAACATAAATATTTATTTTCTTAAATGTTTCCTCAAACATCTAGTATAGGGCTTCCCTGGTGGCGCAGTGGTTGAGAGTCCGCCTGCCGATGCAGGGGACACGGGTTCGTGCCCCGGTCCGGGAAGATCCCACATGCCACGGAGCGGCTGGGCCCGTGAGCCATGGCCGCTGAGCCTGTGCGTCCAGAGCCTGTGCTCTGCAACGGGAGAGGCCACAACAGTGAGAGGCCTGCGTACCGAAAAAAAAAAAAAAAAAATATATATATATGTATATCACTTTAAACAAAACATTTGCACATTATTGAATTTAAATTGGCACATATTTCAGAGCTACCTATTAATGCCACATATTTCTCTTTTTTTATATTTATCTTTCTTGATACCACATAAATTTATTTCTGTAACTCAACATAAAATTTGTCAGTATTTTAATGCTAACTAGTTTTGTCATAAGCATTTTTGTATGAATACTTCCCTGTTTGTTTATTAGCATTTGGCAATCATTCTCAAAATATGTGCAGGACTCAAAGCTTCAGGAACAACTGGAAAATCAAATACACACCATCTAGTATGTGAAGGAAGAGGATTCTAGATACTTATGGAAATTTCAGTTGCCTTGCAGAAAAAAGTTAATGTAGCAGGCCTGACTAGTAGCCTTTGAAAGCCCTGCTTACAAGGTTGACCCTTGGTTGGTATCTGGGAACTTGGATTTTGAGAGGGTTCCCATCACCCTAATAAAGTGGTTCACTGTGACTAAACTGTGCAAACAATATGGTTTATGATGAATATCTGCTTTCTTCTGGGAGTCTGAAATTTTTGGTATGTGCAAGGCAGTGTGTGCCTATATGATCAACCTCCAGTAAAATCCTTGGCACTGAGTCTCTGATGAGCACCCCTGGCAGACAACATTCCACGTGTTTTGTCCCTAATAATTGTTGGGAAGGTAGGTCTTATCCTGTGAAACTCCACTGGGAGAAGACCCTTGGAAGGCCGTACCTAATTTCCTCTGAACTTTGCCCCATGCACCTTTTCCCTTTGCTGATTTTGCTTTGATCCTCTCAGTCATGACTGAGTATGACTGAGTATAGTATGACTCTATGCTTCCTAGTGAATCACTGAAACTGGGGGTGGTCTTGGGGGACCTCTGACACAATATATTTTTTAATGGAATTGAATCTGGTCCTTCAATGTCATGTCTCTATCATGCAACAGAAATATAATAGTTGCTTAATACTCAGTTAATTTCATTTTTTAGTTAGTAAAACCTGAACATTTAGGATTAAACTGGGCTCTGACATGCACTTGGTTATTGTGGAATAAGTATGACCTCAGAGTTGGTTCAGCTACTCCTTGATGTATGTTAAGGTAGAAATGAAAAATGAAAACTGCAATGAAAGTTTTGTCCAAACTAGTTTATATTTTTATTTTTTAGCAAGTCATAAGACTGATTGAAGCCTTTCAGTACTCTTGTTGGTGTATTAAATGATCAAACAATCTATGAAAATTTATTTGCAGTTTACTTTTGGTGCAGACTGTTGTGTTCATTCATTCATTATCTTCCTCAACAAAAATTCACTGGACACCTATTTGGACCAGGCACTGTACTTGGCACTAATGATTCATGGTAAACAGGATAGAACACAGCTTGCCATCATAGACCTTCCATCTAGTAGTGAAGAAAAGTGTATGAAAAATATGTGAATGTTACAGATTTCGAAAAATAATCTATGTTTTGGTAGGGTTCAGCTTTAAGGAATTGGAGGATCCCCAGAGGAGTTAATCAGGACAGAAAAGGTGATCACCCTGTGTAGTGGGCTAAATGCTGGCCCCCTAAATGATTAGGTGTACTATGTTTATGGCCAGAATTCAGCATTTTAAAATCTGTGATCTTTCCTCCTAGACAATTTCATCCCATATCTGGTTAGTTGAGGGTGTGTGGACTGGTATCTTAAAGTATTTTAAATAAAAAACCAAACTGAATTCTGACAGATACCATGCAAACAACAATCCTTAACCATTTCACTTTAGCTGAGACCTAAATCTGAGCAGGTTATAATGAATTTTAACAGGCTGTATAAATTCTCTCTCTATACTAAAATGTTATTGTTTTCAAAGCATATATATAGGAAAAATAGCCTAAAATATATGAAAAAATGTTCATCCTTACTTATAATCAGAGGAATAAAAATGAGAACATGAATTATCCTACCTTACTAACTGGCATATCAAGCAGTTGATAATATGGGTTGAATAGATCTTTTCTATAATAATAGGGTTGGAAAGATCCTTTCATACACTGTTGGTTGGAATGTAAATTATTACAACGTTTTTGGAGGGCCCTTTGGAAGTTTCAAATAAAATCAATATAGACATACCTTTTGATCCAGATATTTCTGCTGTTTGTACACCCAGAACGACTCCCCATTCTTCTTTCTGCCAAGCCACATTCCAAACCTACTTTATGGTAAAGCTCTTAGTAGATTGTATTATTGTATTGTTATATTACATTAATGTATTATTGTTGTATTATATGCCACCTTCACTCTAAGAGGATTTTATATCCTTGTTGGTTACTAAGTGATTTGCTGTGCTCCTCCCAATAAGAAAACTATACTTTCTACCCCACGGATGGCAGGCTTGTTTATATGACTTACGTTAGCCAATGGAATGTGGGTGGAAGTAATATACACCATGACCAAACAGAAGCTTCAAGAGCCATTGTGTGGTTTCATTATTTCTAATACTTTCTATTACTTTCATTATTTCTATTATAGCTCTATAATAGAGCTGTAATAGCTCTATTACTTCTCTGTGCCAACAGGTTAAAATGAGGCTGCTCCTTTAGCCTGAGTCCTTGAATGAAGAAGACACAGAGCATAGCTGAAGCCAACTCCAGGTATCATGTATGTGAATCAAAAATAAATGTGTGGTAAGCCACTGAAAATTTTGGTTATTTGTTTACTCTAGTGTTGTAACCCAGCATAAACAAACAGAAGCTCCATCTCCACTTCTTCCACAAAGTCTTTAGTGTTTATCTTAGCTTTTGTTTGTTTTTCCTTCTCCAAAGTCTACAAAGAACTTAAAATCTATAATACAAGTCTTTTAAAGTGTTCATTTTTCTGATATTGGTTTCCAATTATATTAAATATGTCATTGCTCTCCCCAGATGTACTATAAATTCTTTGAAACCCCATGCCATGTCTTATACATTTTTTTTTTTTTTTTTTTGCGGTATGCGGGCCTCTCACTGTTGTGGCCTTTCCCGTTGC
This sequence comes from Aethalodelphis obliquidens, assembly GCF_003676395.1. Classification (NCBI taxonomy): domain Eukaryota; kingdom Metazoa; phylum Chordata; class Mammalia; order Artiodactyla; family Delphinidae; genus Aethalodelphis; species Aethalodelphis obliquidens. The sequence continues at coordinate 2,027,539 of NW_020837955.1, forward strand.
GGAGCACAGGCTCCGGATGCACAGGCTCACTGGCCTGGGCTCACGGGCCCAGCCACTCCGCGGCATGTGGGATCTTCCCGGACCGGGGCATGAACCCGCATCCCCTGCATCGGCAGGTGGACTCTCAACCACTGCGCCACAGGGAAGCCCATCTTATACTTTTAAATTATTTTTTTCTGGTCCTGGAAACATAGTAGATACTGAATAAACACTCTTCAGCCAACATATCTACAGATACTTATTGAAGACCTATAATATGCAAGCCACTGTTGCTTTATCAATTGGTATAAATGATATTTAAGGACTTTTTTCTGCCCAGGTTGGCGAAGAATGTTTGTCCATTCCCCTGTAAGGGGGTAGTTGGTGTCAGAAAGACTTTTGCTTGCTGGATGAGTAGCAAGAGGCCCTTGTAATGATTGACATCTCTACATAACTCATGTTTTCACCCATGAAGGGCCTGAGGCAAGCCTTTAAAAAAATACTCAGCTCAAAGTGGTTTCATTGCCACTAGAGATAGAGAAAGATGTGGCCCTTTTAAGCTTAGACCAACAGCAAGCTTGTTTATTCTTACAGTGAAGTATAAGACAATTATTTGATATGTTTAGATGTGCCTTAGGGAAAGATTACTTTGCAAAGGAATGTTAGTTTAAAGTGAAGAGAACAGAGGCGAGAAGGCAGAAAATACAATGATCAATTTAATTGCTTCCTAAAAACAACTCCCATTTTCCCTGGGGCATCAGTGGCTGGCCAGGCATCTCAGGCATAGGGTTTATTTATAGACTTTAAAAATTTCTTAACAAGGAATACATTAAGCTATTGTATTGAAATGTAGTGTATTGAAATGCATTTAAGCTATCTACTCATTTGAGCTTCAGAGTATATGTTATTTTTTTTTTTATATGGTGAAGTAAAACTGATGTCCTCTCTCATACTGAAAGGAAGGTAGCTCACTGAAACCCGGAAAATGGCTTCTGGTGACTTAATATAGGAGGTCTTTCTGGAAGGACCTAATTGTGTGATTATCAGGTAGGACCCTAGTAAGGGAGGAGGGGCACCACTGTCAACCCTTTGAAATAAGCTTGAATGGCATTAGTCTGAGAACAGTGGTTGTCTAGGATAAATAGTTTACACAAGAGGAGGCAGAGCAATACAGCTATAAATTTTCTATTTTAGCTGAATAGCTCTAACAAGTGTATGACATCTGTATTATTTTCTGTAAGTGACCTAATAATATTTTGATCCTTAGATAAATGTCATTGAATTATTGCACGGTTAACCTTGTGAGGTTTTCTGAAGCTAACCGGCCAAAGTAATGTGAATTGATAGGTGGCATTAGCCAAGGTTAAACGGTTATTACTATTAGGTGGCACGTGGACCATTGCAGGGTCTGGCAAGAGGAGGAAGTGCTATTTTTCTAGCAGGAATATAGATGGGGTGGGATTCTTCCCCATTCTATAATGGACTATGTAAAACAATTTGGAAAACCCCTTCATCTCTTCATGCTTCATTTTCTTTATCATCACAGCATCGGTACAGCTCTGTCTGCGAAGTTTGTCACTCTTCAGATGAAAATGTCTTGCAAAACTCAGAGAATAATACACTTCTAGAGTTACAATGGGCTGTAAGATTTCTGGTCCAACCATTTGTTTATCGATGAAAAAAAATATTTCCCAGAGTCATTAAGTAATTTGCCTGAATTCAGATTTGGTGTAAGAGTTGCAATTAAAATATTAATGTTAAAAAATATATTTTAGCTCAAGGAAATTTGAAAAAACACTCACAAAAATCAACTGGACTGAAGGTTATCACCGAGAGTGTGCATGGGACCAGAAACCTCCTCACTTATAGAAGGGCAGGGAAAGTGTACCATGATAGGGAGGTAAGCACATTTACAAAAATTGGCAAACCTGGGAGTAGATGCAGAACAGGGAGACAAGCCTGGAGGATTGTGGTGTGCTGATGACCACAGTTCTGTCATCCTGGAGGGAATTCTCATGTGGTGTGCTCTACAGCTTAGTCCTTGGCACTGAGCTGCCCAATGTTTTATGTAGTTGACTTGGATAAATCTATAGAAGAGAGAGCAATCATAAAATAAAAATATAGGAGTGAAGAACAAATAACATGTTTAATGGCAGAATTAAGATTCAAGGCCATTTACATAGATGTGAACCTTTAGCCCAAAGCAATGAGTGAAAATGAGAATAGAGCTAAAGAGAGGTAACTAAAAGAAGAACAAAGAATTTGTAGAAGTTCAGAATTGGCCATACCTCACTTGACAGCAGTTCAACTGGTACAAACTTGGGTGTTTTAACTGCCCATAAACTCAGTGTAGTACAGTATTCTGTCAAAAAATGAAATGTAATCTTAGGCCATCTTCATAAGAAGTGTATTTTTGTTCCTATCAGAAGATATAATAGAATGATAGTATTTACCAATGGTCAGACCATTGCTAATCTACTGCATCCCTAAGCATGACCCTTGAAAGGCAATAATGCAGCATTGAAGTGGAGGTTCCTAAACGTTCTCAGGTTGACCCCTTTGAGTTCCCTTTTCTCAGGCTGACCCTTTTGAAAGCTATATCCTTTCTCCAAAGAATATAAACATAATCACATAATCACAAAAATCACATAAAATTTAAGGGAGTTTTATGATTTTTCAGATTCAGGTTGATAACTCTTATAGTAGAGATGACAAATGGGCAGTCAGAAAGATGAGGGCTGTGGAAACCATGTCATATGAAAATCAGTTGATGGAATTATGGATGTTTAATTTAAAAAAGGAAAGATACCAGAGAGACCTGAAGCAGCCATTACCAGAGCTCACCAATATCCAGTTCTCCTTTTCCAAGAACTTGGAGAAGTGCATTTTTCAGCCTCTTTGCAGCTGTGTAATCCATGTGAGTAGTTCTGATCAGTGAACCCGGAGAGGAAGGGGTGTGTGTCACTTCCAGGCTGCAGTATTTCATTTCTGGTCTGAGACCCTCCAACGTCATCTTATCCATCTGGTGATCAGATTATATTTTCTGGATGGTGACTCTTCCATCAGTCTAGGTCTCTGAGTGACCATGTGAAACAAACTCCCTGCCACCCTATTTTACCATTGATCAGAGTTGGGGACGGGGCTCGCCACCCCAAAATATGTCTCAATAGCATATTGATTACTTTGATTTAAAGTTACTTAGGAAACAGCCAATGGAAGAGGGACATTTTGACCCTCCTCTCTGTCTCACTGAAAGCAGGAAATAAATCTCCCATATGAAACGGGTCTTCCCTGTAACAACGAGGTGTAGAAAGACATCATTATCAACAGATACAGGAAATTCAGGGCTGAGAAGCAAACCTTGTTACTTCTTTACTAATTTACGACCAAATTTTTGGTAGTAAACCCCAACTTTTCTTAAATTCCTTACTAATTAAGCACTCAAACATAGGTTTCTTTTTTCTGAAAATTATTCACGTATTTATTGTTTCTTTGTGTAAAAATTATAAAAGCTTCCTGCTTTGGCCATTCTTAGGTCCCTTTCTATGAGATCTCTGTGTGCAAAAATTAAACGTGTTTCTTTTTCTCCTGTTCATCTGTCTTGTGTCAATTTTATTATTAGTTCAACCACAAGAACTCAAGAGGAGTAGAGGGGGAAATATCCCCCTCCCTAACACCATCAATTTCCAGGGGTGAGGGTGAAAGGTACTAAACTCTTGTATTGTTTCATTCAGGGTGGAAATTGTGTGCCCATAATGACGTGGAACACAATCCCCATTTGGGAAACTATAGTATACTTTTCTCTCTGTTCTTTTGCAGGAATATAAAAGTATAGCATACATACTTTCTTTAAAAGGGGGGGCTTTAAGCAGAGGATTTGCAGACAGTACGTATTTCTGTTTTTGCAGATATGTGGTCTATCTTCTGTGAAGGGGCACATGGGTTTTTGATATCTCTTTTAAGCCTAGATGATAATCATTGCTTTCCATAAGAAGAAAAAATTGTTGTTTGCTACAGATGATCTCATGTCCCATTAAGACGATTTCTCAAATAGTAAGACAAACCATTTCTAAGCATTGGAGCTATTCAGTAATTACATGAGCTGAGAGCCACCTGGAGCTCGGACTGTTCCAATAGTGATTACATAGAAGGGATATGGGGACTAGGTAGGACCTTTAAAAAGGTCCAGTCTCATGCTAAGAGTGTATGGCTGTTTTCTCCTAAATTTCTGCCTGCCCCCCCTCACTTTATCAGGCACTTTTAATCATAATCATTGTTAATGCCATCACAGAATTTTTGTGTATGGTACACACATAAATATTTATGATGAATTCTAGAACACTGTATAAAACGTTATTACTTTGTAACATACTCTTTCTTTTTGTGCAAAAGTCCAAATTTCTGAGGCAGCAAATACACTAATTGCCTGGTAAATTAGAAGTTTATAGATAATGGAATGATTCATGAAAATGCCAGGGAGTTGATGATGAGCAGTCTTCTTTAAGGAGTGGAAGTCAGTACCAAATCTAGGATCAGACACTATCTTTTTGCCTTTTATGTCTAGGCCACTAGTGCCATGTTTCTTAATATTCAGGAGAGTGAATCCTTGTGAATCATCTGATTTAGGAGCACATCTTCCTCGTCCCCTCTTCCCAACACAGGAGTTATCACATTTTCCCTTGCATGAAGCTCTTGTGGCCTGTTTTATTTGAGTCTTAAAATGAGTGTGAAGTGATATTTCCAAGAAAATGAATCTGGCATTACAAAGATGTTGGCTGTAATCATTTACACAAGTTAAAAAAATTAGAATCAATGCTTTATAAAACAGGTGTGGCTGTCTGTTAGAGTCACCAACACCTTATATGATGCTGCAGTGATTCCTTTGCCTAGAAATGTGAAGTAATGGGTTCCTGAAAAAAACAGATCTATACAGACGTACAGCAATCCCCTCTTATCCATGGTTTCGCTTTCTGTGGTTTTAGTTATCTGCAGCCAACTGTGGTCAAAAAATATTAAATGGAAAATTCTAGAAATAAGTAATTCATTAGTTTTAAATTGCATGCTATTCTGAGTGCCACAATAAAATCTCTCACCATTCTGCTCTGTCCTGCCTGGGATCCCCAACTGTGGACATTGTCTGCTGCTGAGATCCAACTAGGGACATCATTATGGCTCAGTGATCCAGGATCACCCCAAGCAGATGATCTTCCTCCTGACATATCATTGGATGGTCGATAATAGCCTAATACTACATCACAATGCCTAAACCATTCATTTTACTTCATCTCATCATGTAGGCATTTTATCTCACATCATCACAAGAAGAATGCTGAGTACAGTACAATAAGATATTTTGAGACAGAGAGAGAGGCCACATTCACATAACTTTTATTACAGTATATTGTTATAATTGTTCTATTTTATTATTAATCTTATGTTTACTTATTTATATATTATATATTTTAATATATTTATAATCTACTTTATAAATTAAATTTTATCATGGATATGTATGTACAGGAAAAGATATAGTGCTCTCTGTGGTTTCAGGCATCTACTGGGGGTCTTAGAATGTATCCCTCAAGGATAAGGGGGGACCACTGTTATTTACTTGAGTTTAAATTCTCTGTTGTTTATCTCTGGAAGTAATCGCAATGGAATCAAATGCAGTAAGGCTATGTTACTTGTGGGTGAAACAGCACACTTGTTTAGAGTAAATTATGATAAATTCTATTAGTGAGTGTGTTGGGTATTGTGGACTAAAGATTAATGGAGAATGAATACTTGCCTTATAAAAGTGTGACATTAATGACATGGTGGCCAGAGGGGACTAGTCTGTCATTCTGAAAAGGTAACTTACCATTTCTAGATGTGTGATCTTAGACTCATAATTCATTCTCTTTAAGCCTCAGTATTCTCATTTGTAAAATTAAAGTGATAATTTTACCTCTACTGTACTGTTATTATCAAGATTAAATGAGAATATATATGTAGAGCAAGTAACAGATTGATATGTAGTAAGGAATTGATCAATATTAGCCCTTTTTTTGGTTCTTGTTATAAATGTCCATGTTTGATCTGCTTGGTGGGAAGCAGCATGGGGATAGAAATAGTACTAGATTGTGAATCAGTGGGCCTGGCTTCCTGTCCTTGCTCTACCACTAAAATGCTGTGTTGCTGTCAGCAAATCACTTGCCATCTCTGGGCCTCGATTAAGTTTTGTATTGCTTTGTTTTTATGTGAAAAAGTAGATACCTAGACTTAATATTCTCTAATTTTTTCCAGCTATAAAAATCTTTGATTTTATGTAACCCAGCATGATGACTGTGAAAACAACTTAATGTATATTCTTTACTGATTTTCAATATTGAAAACTACATATTATGACAAAGAGCATGTATCAATTAAGTGGCTTAGAGCAGTGCTTCTCACACTTTAATGTATATTTGAATCAGCTGAGGGAATTCTGGGGAATTTTTACAATGCAGATTCCTATTTAGTAGGCCTGGGGAAGGTGGGACCTATGAATCTGCATTTCTAACATGTTCCCAGATCACCTGAGAAACGATAAAAGTCATAGGTCTTCTCACTTTGGCTTCTGTTTGAACATCAACCTCTCGTGTGAATTTGAACATTAATGTTCTCCTGTTCATATCTATTTGTGGTCAGAATAGTTTGGAAGAAAATAAAGGAAAAATAATTGAAATAAATCAATATGTTAGAAATATAATACCAATTCATCACATCAATTCAAAAAGTACAACAGTAGCTCTTCTAGAGCTACTTGTCAAATTATGACACTTTTAGGACTAAAATGAGATGAAAATTACTGGGCAGATGCCAGAGTCCCAGTTTCCGTTTTTCTCCCCTTTGGGTCTTAAGGATCAAAATATCTACATAGGGACTTCCCTAGTGGTGCAGTGGTTAAGAATCCGCCTGCCAATGCAGGGGACACGGGTTCAAGCTCTGGTCCAGGAAGATCCCACGTGCCGCGGAGCTACTAAGCCCATGTGCCACAACTACTGAGCCTGAACTCTAGAGTCCGTGTGCCACAACTACTGAAGCCCGCGTGCCTAGAGCCTGTGCTCCACAACAAAAGAAGCCACCGCAATGAGAAGCCCATGCACTGCAACAAAGAGTAGCCCCCGCTTGCCACAACTAGAGAGAGACTGCGCTCCGCAATGAAGACCCCACACAGCCAAAAATAAATAAAATAAATAAATAAATAAATTTATATATATATAAAAAGATCTATGTAATGGACAAGTGAAATTATCCTGAATATAAATGAGCACCAAAAGATTGTAGGACTGGAGCAATTGTGCTGTCTTAATTTATTTCTCACTAAAAGTATTTTTTGCTGCCAGTTTTAACCCTGGCAAAATTTTATGATCAGACATTGTCATAAAATTCACTTTTCAGTTAAGAACTGTGGATAATTTTGCCCTAGAAGGAATTTTGCACAAAACTTATTTTCTTTCAACTGTCAGTGTGAGTGTCATGGAGAAGAAAAGGGCTTAGGGGATAAAATGAGATTAAACTTCTAATAACTCTCCGGCCTTCAAGTTTCAGGGTGCTGATGATGATCTAATGTGAGATGGGCAGAAAGAAGGAGACATCTCACAAAATACCAGATCATAAAGAGAGAAGAGCCCCATGTATTTCAGGTTAGGAATTTCCTTTTGATTTCTCAAATTCTTTGATTTCCCAGAGTTCTTAATATCTTTGGTGATGGGGCATGGAGAATGCATGTTGATGACTAGAAGGATCAGCCAATTGTCTTTCTCTTTCTGTTGGTCAGACTTTGAAGTCATGGAAGGAACAAGATAGTAAAACGTAGCTTGGCGAAAGATGCTGGATTAGGTCCTCATGTTGGCTGGTAGCTGGTGGTTTATTGGTTGAGAAATTGTTTGAACTTTCTACATTAGGCATATAAAGCTTTTAAAGGAAAAGTTGAACAACAAAAATGAGTGGGAAATTTTGCTGTCTTTAATTCCAAATGTCCATAGCTATGCGAAGTATGTGGGGAAATATCTGGAAAAAAAGTACTGTGTTAGATTTTGAGAATAGGTCTGACTATATAAATATATTTATGGAATATTTATATATTTGTAAATGTATTTATCTTTATACTTATATGTCTTATATATTTATAGACTATTTATATTTATAGAATATAGAATACAGAGGACTTCCTGAAATGTAATTCAGTTCTTTTGTATGTAAAATTTTCTTTTCTGTTCTTTTTTTCTTTTATTTTGGCCGTGCTGCGTGGCTTGTGAGATCTTAGTTCCCTGACCAGGGACTGAACCCAGGCCACAGCAGTGAAAGCGCCGAGTCCTAACCACTGAACTGCCAGGGAATTCCCTATAAAATTTTTTTTTTAAAGGCACTTTTCATATAAATCCTCTGATATAGCTAAGAATTCTTTTGTGGCATAAATATATACTTGCCAATTAGATTGATAATTTTAATACTTGCTTTCCTTATAGGAGGAAATACCTGTTCTTGATATTTTCTTTCTTTTGGAAATTGATTACCTTTTGCTCAGTGACCTAAGTCTAAGTGTCACTAGGGGAGTTTAATCTCAAGCTCTTGATAGTTTGCAAAGGTTCTTAGCTTGGCCTGAATGTTAAAAATTCATAGATTATGATACTCAGATATATTCAGCTCTGAAAGTGTTTTTGATACTATCTTATTCCTGGATTTAGCAGTTAAATGCCTAAGATGAGAACATTAGTTTCTTTGTTCTTTATCCTTTCTCACCAGGCTTTTAAAATCTTGGTCAGCCAACACTCAATCCTCCAATTCCACCAGGTTGTTTTGGTTTTAACTTTGTCTTGGAAATGCCATCAAGCCTGGATTGATAAATTGAGATTTTTTTTTTTCCCATCTGGAATGGGTCAAATGATTTGATGGAATCCTTTCAGGAAGCTGGGCTTGCTCTGCATGTCACTTGGAGGTGTATGCCCATTTGAGGTTAAGTCAAGGGTCCTATTACTTAAAGCGCTGATGGTCACCTTGGACATGACCCAGTGTAGTTAACAACCCCACTTCTGTGGATGCTTTGAACTGCGTCTGACCTCCGACCTGGCTAGTCATAGGGCTCTGCTGAGGTAGAAAAAAATCAGTCCTGATCACCCTGGGCTACAACACGCCAATTTGCTGGTCTGATAAGCAAGAGCAGATTATTCAGATCCTGTCCTCTAGATGTGACTTCCTGGCTTCAAGGGCTTTATTACGCCTCCTCATCCTATGTTTGTATAGCGAGTTCTTGTTGACAGGGTGACTTAGTAACATTCAGAGTTATGGGGTATTGCTTAGTAGAGAATTGATAAAATCAAGAAGCAAGTTTTCATATATTTCATATTAATTCTCGAATGCATTATTTTAGAAATGTTCGTCGGGAGTAGAATCATAGAGTCTTAAGCGTTTTCTTGTGTTTCTCATCTAGTCCCAGACTATCTCCTCTTACATTCCTGTTGAAAGATTAGTGGTCATTAGTGAAAGGAAAACCATCCCACTCTTACCCACAAATTATTGAGCATAGAGTCATACCACCATCTAACAAGTACTATATCTTTGCCGGCTGTCGTGTTGGGCATTGGTCATGTCTAGATGACTCAAACTTGGTTCCCATCCTCAAAAGATGACTTTTTTATTGTTATATTTTAGTGCTTTAAAATTCCTTACAGATAGCCCATAAAATTGGGGGATTCCTATGTATTTCTTTGCTACATGTGTGTAAAATTGTCCCAAACTATGCAATAAATAGGCTTCCCGCTAGACTATTAGTCAATCCTGTTTATTTCTTGTATACCAGCTCAATCCTACTGGTTATAATTTCAGAAAGAGGTATGTGGTGATCCTTTTCCCTTTTTGTCTATGCCAGAAGCCGTCAATTAGTAGCCCACATGCTGAACATGGATAATAGATGTACTTTTTTTGGGCTTGTACTTCATTTCTAATACATTTGAACTGACATCTAAAAATTGAACAATTTCCTTAAAATTGGATTGTAGTGATGGTTACACAATTCTGTGAATATACTATGTGAAGATACTTTAAGTGGATGGATTGTATATTATATGAATTACAATCAGTAAAGTTATTACAAATCTATATTTCCTATTTCTCTTGAAAAATCCAAACTATCTGGCAATCCTGGACTTATATTCCCACATGGCAGCCATCCGCAGGAACCAAGCAGCTGTTGCTTTTAGGTGCAACATGAATTCCCTCATCCAGCCCTACTATTCTACTAGCCCAACAAATAGTTTAGTCTCAGATTCTCTTAAGAGGCCAGTAATTCTCAGTTCAAAGCAGTTTTGCCATGATCCTTGCAGCTAGGAGAGGAGAGAGGCTGGGACATTAAAAATTAGCTTATGCAAGATGGGGTCTCCAGGGTCCTTCCAGGAAAGATTAAGTTCACTGAGTTCCCCCATCAACAGCAGTTCTCATGACTACATAAAACAATGGGAGAGGCAGAGGCTTTCCTTTCTCCTGGGTCTGTTGCCCGACATTTCACCACCCACCACTGACCACTCAATAGAATGCTGTAGGCCAGGCAGCTAGATTCAAAATGAATTGGTATGACATGTTGAATTGCATGTCATGGGGTGGTCCATTTTGGTCTCATCTGTCAAACCTCACCAATTGATTCAACCTTTTAGAGAAGTACTTCCAAAACTGTTCCCCTCAGAATGTTAGAGTCTCAACAGAAGCAAAAAAATTTCTGTGGTTACCTGTGTTGGGGAAATGCTGGATACAGTATTCACTCTCCATATGAACAATACACATTAACATATTAATGGCCTTCAGAAGGTTGGCAATAAAGGAATCTATTTAATTTTGTTGTTTCCCAACTAAAATTGATCTGGAAAGTTGACCCAGGAATCTTAGCCCCAGCTTCCTACGGTCACATATCTTGTGAAATATTGGTAGATCATAGTCTACAACATTGCCACAGAATGTTGTTAGGGTATGAATTAGCTCTATGGTGTTTTAGCCATCAACCACTATCAACTGAGGAAAGTTTGGGAATGAATAAAGGCAGGGGTAGAATATTGAATAAAGGCAGGGGTAGAATATTGAGAGATAACAGGTTCATCACCATTTTAAGCTTTTAAAAGTTGGAATTACAGAGAGAAAGATCTCTGTTCAAGTAGGATTTAAAGTCACTGAGGTTGGATATAAAGCCACCAGAGGATATGATTTCTCTTGTATGCATTGTGGTGGTCAAAATCTTTCTTTTGGTTTTTTGAGAATAGAGAACATATCTTCTCTCTCTTAGTACTTCTATAAGAGTCAAAGTATAGGTTTTCTGTACAGGTAACATTCAAGAAAAGTATTTCTTTGGAGAACCTAGTTTGAACCTCCCAGTTTGGGTAGAAAGGTAGGACAAAGAGATAGTAGGAGATTTACAGATGGCTAAGAGAGGAATAAATTTTAAGACACTTCCACTGTAGCTGTTTCACATATATAAAAATATATTATTCAGTAACTATTTGGCAAATAATAAAATCATTCCTTTTCTCTGTGGAAAATTCAGAAAAGTGTAAAGAAGAAGAAAAAGTAGTTGACCAGATGCAGCCACTTAATAACACTTTGATGTATTTCCTTCTCAGTATATATTGAGCATAATGTAAAACAAGTTCTGGCTTAGCTTTGCTCACTTAATATTATGTTGTAAGCATTTCTCTGTCCGTAAAAATCTTTCATGAACATTATTTTTAATGGCTACATTATATTCCACCATTTGGATCTATTATAATTTTTTAAATTTTCATTTAGATTATTAAAATATGTATGTGTATCTGGAAAGGCCTCTATCCTAAGACATTAGCAAAAGAAATGTTAAAATAGATCAGATGAGAGCCCGTGGATGCAGAAGGGTAAATGGCCTGCTTAAGTTTCCACCAGAGCTGAAAACAGAACCAAGGCCTCTTGTTCTGTGTCTGATGTTCAGTTCAGTGCCCCCAGCTCCAACCCCTGCTGCTGACACCCTATCCCACACCTCTGAGACTGTCATTTGGGGGCTATTGATCTGATGGGGGATTTAGCCTGCAGCAAGGGGAGCACAAGTGAGAAAATTGCTGTCAAAATGGAGCGTGTCCCTGGGGTGTTGCTTTCCCTGCTTTGAACCCTCAGAGACACGGTGGAGGGCACAGGCAGGAAGGTCACACTGCTGGCCTCTCTCAGTGAGAAATGAAGAGGGAAAAAGTGGCTCTGGAGCAATTACCACTCTTAATTGCTTTGAAATAGACAAAATGCTTTTCAAGGGGTGATCCACAACCGAAAACCATCTATTTAGTTTACAAATGAAACAGAGGAAGATGTACATCCCCATTTCTTAGGTAATCAGCATAGATTGCTTTCAGGAGGGTTAAAGAAACCACCAGGCAATGGGATAGAATGGGAGACTCAACACTGACCAGCTGTGAGAATGACAGATTCATGCCATAATCCTCTTTCTCTCTGGGGTTATTATCCTGCATATTTCCCTCTTTCCAAACCAATCATGATCCAGCAAGATGTGGTTTTGGAGGCCAAAAGGACACAGAATAAAATAATTGTTTTACTATTTTTCTGAATCTATTCATTTGTTTTTGTTTCCTTTCAGGAGAAAAAAATATATAGCTTGTCACAAAAATTATAAGAACTCTTCCATAGTGGTAAATTTATCCTATATTAGAATTTTTGAGAATTGAATCATTTCCTCATTGATTAGGATGATAAAATCATATTTTTCAAAATTCTGTGTTCTGAGAGAAAAAAAATGGGTGTCAACTATAATAAAATTTGTATTTAAGACTACAAGTATTCACATATAAGAGCATCTGCATGTGTGGAAAATGGAAACTGTGTACATTGAATTATCCCCCACAAAACCCACCACAGAATCAGGTTGGACTTCCCCTGAAGTCTCTTTGGGTTACTCCAGATCCAAGAGTGAGCATTTGACTCAAATGTTGATTGGGCTTCATGGGAAGGGACCTCTTTCTGACAGGGCTCTTTAAAAAGCTGCTGGTGGGAACTTAAGGTATTCTTTTCCTAAAATCAGAGAGACAATACCCTCTAGGCCACCACAGAGCTCAGTTTCTACACACCATCCTTGGTGGCTTGAAGAGCTCTCACATTGCCTGTTGTGTGTGCCAATGCCTGGGCTGGCTCAAGAGCATAAGAGTAATGCCCTCTCTTCTGTCCCACGTGAAAGCTTGCCATGATGGGAAAAACAATGAATCATCATCATCTCTATCTTCTTCATCCTCATGACCATCTCTAACATTATCATCATCATTAGTTATCAATGTGTACTTCGTCACAGTGTAATTCTTAAAATATTAAAATCATGATTCTCATACAGAATGTAAGCATATATCAACTTTTACTTAATGTATTAATGAAGATGCCAGTGGCATGACAGAATGGCTTCAAAAGAGAATAGGAGAAACTGGGGTTTCATTTTTGTTTTTGTCTTTTTAGTTGGTAGAAATAAAAAAAGGAATGCTGAGATAAGATCGCCAAATTTGAAACAAAACTGATTCATTTCTCATAGGGGAATAACTGTTGGGGTTTTCTTCTCTACTAAACAGAAAGTAAGATAATCATACTCTATTAGTTTCCTAGGGCTGCTGTAACAAGTTACCATAAACACTGTGGCTTAAAACAACATGTTACATTTATTCTCACAGTTCTTGAGGTTAGAAGTCTGAAATCAAGGTGCTGGCAGAGCCATGCTCCCTCTGAAGGGTCTAGAAAATAATCTTTTCTTGCCTTTTCGTAGGCAAGGCAAGTTAGTGCTTGCTTCTAGCAGCCATCCTTGGTATTCCTTAGCTTGTGACAGTGTAACTCCAATTTCTGCCTCCATTTTCACATGGCCTCTTCCCTCTTTATCTGTTTCCTCTCCTCTTGGAAGAACACCAGTCACCCTAAATCCAAGATGACTGAATCTTGGGATCCTTAACTAACTACATCCGTAAGGACCCTATTTCCAAATAAGGTCACATTCTGAGGTTCCAAGTGGACATGAATTTTGGGGGGAAACTATTCAACCAACTATACATAAACAGTTTTTTAAGTTGTGAAATGTTTGCACGCTGATTAGTTATGCCAATACACTTACATTCTCCTACAAAGTCAGATAACTCTGAGGCTGATTTGTTTAAAAATGCTCTTAACGGGACAGTAGAGGATCACATAATTATCTTTTTTATTTTTTCCCCCAAGTTTGGAAAATTTTTCTTAACTTTTATAAAAAGTTTCTCTTCTGTGCCAAGCACAATGATGCGTGATATTTATATATTATCTCATTTGATCCTCACCAAGTAGGTTTTATTATCTGCATTTTCATAGATGAAGACAACTGAGGCACAGAGAAGTCAAGTAACTTGCTTAAGGCCACACAGCTAGTAAATGACAGTTTTTTAAATTTGAACAAACCCTATAGCCTATTACTCTTTTGACTACTTGTTCCTTCTTTAAGTCAGGTTAGATAAAATTCTCCCTCTTCTACCTGTCACAGAAGATGAGTGACTATAAACAGTCACTCCTCCTGAAGGGTGATGTTATTTCTGAGCTAACCTCTCACTGGAAGAAAGATATCACAGTGCATGACTCTTTGAAGATGCTTTCCTTAGATCAAGGCAGTCCCAAGGACACCCCAAAGAAATATTAACTGAATTGCTTTTCCTTTTACTGCTTTTAAAACAAATATGCAGATAATGCTGAACTTAGAGTTTTTTTTGAACTTAGAGTTTTTTTGAAGGTTTTTAAAATACCTGCTGTTTGCTCAAGCCACATTTAAGTAACACACAGTGGTAGAAAGGCATGCATGTGATACTTTGTTTGAATAATAATGTGTCCTGATCTATTAGGATAATACTCATTTTAGTGTGTTTTAATTTGGAAAATGTGTATTATCTTCAGGATATGATTTTTGTTGGTAGGCTCAGTGAGGACATTTTTCTAATCCTTTGCAAAGATGAGCTTACTGAAAATCAGTGTTAGCTTAAACTGTAGTTTATTTATTTATTTATTTTTTGTGGTATGCAGGCCTCTCACTGTTGTGGCCTCTCCCGTTGCGGAGCACAGGCTCCGGACGCGCAGGTTCAGCGGCCATGGCTCACGGGCCCAGCCGCTCCGCAGCATGTGGGATCTTCCTGGACCAGGGCACAAACCCGCGTCCCCTGCATCGGCAGGCAGACTCTCAACCACTGCGCCACCAGGGAAGCCCCTAAATTGTAGTTTAGATTGAAATGAGAAGCCAATTAGGAAGGCAGCTCCTTGTGAAACTAATAAGTGTTAGTACTAGAGCAAATAATAACTGCAGGAAATCACAGACTTCACTTCTGTAATCCTGGGAAAACCACAGAAGGCTGAATGATGCAGGGAAGAGGAAAGTGAAACAGGAGCTGTGCTATGTCAGAAACTACCTGTGAGACTTTGGGCAAGTCATTCAGCCTGTCTGAGGCTCACTCCTCTTTAAACACAATGTGAATGACCAGGATTCTAAACTATATTGACTATATTCCCCTTGAGCTCCATCTATGTTTTGAAGTGTATACCTAAGTAAGCATCTGCCCATTTGCAGGGATGTTTATTTTTCTATTTCTATTTTCTATTTCTATCCCATATAATATAAAAGTTAATGGAAAGTGTGAATTTAAATAGTACAGTTCTTTCTCAGAAATCCAAACTTCTTTACGTGTTAAATTCTATGTTGTCATATTATACATGTGTTCTGTGTAGATTTGCCTACCTATTAACACAGATAGGAACTGAAAGGTAGTAGCTGCCGAAAAGGGCATTGGCTATATTGGTGAAGAGCGGAGACTGATCCTAGAGGCATCCTCATTTCCAGGCAAGTAATAGACATTGTGGCTCATTTTGCAGCTACCTGAAGGGTAGGTCTTTTCCAGTCGAGGAAACTTTGAGGGCAGCAAATGCTGTTTGTGTCCTGTACCTTTGCTCTTGGGCATTATCATTGCAGGCAGGCTGGACTTCAATTACCAGCAGCATCTGTATCTCTTTGCTTGAGGACCTTTTCTAGCAGCTGTAGGCTGCAGATCTGTGTGGTGGTAATCCAGACATGCTTAAGAAGTAATGCTTCACAGGAGCAGCCATCACTTAAAGACTGCTGGAAGTTGGTGTATAAAGACCCTAGACTTCCTGTCTCCAGAACTGAGAGAAATAAATTTCTGTTGTTTATAAGTCACCCACTTTATGGTATTTTGTTGTAGCAGCCTGAGCTGACAAGACAGCCCCCAAAGCAGGAAACTCCCTGATGCAGAGGTTCTTAATCTGGGGTTTATGGGTTCCCTGAGATATTATATGGAATTATAAACTTTATTCTCATGAGAGACATCATAGCTTTCCTCAGCTGCTTAAAGGGTTCTGTGACCTACCAAAGGTTAAGAACAACTGTTTTAGGCTATGATGCTTTATTGGGATTGGCACAAAACTGTCATTGTGGTGGTAGACTGTGAGGACCAACCTCATTTTTATCAACGTTTCCCATAATCTGTAGTATCAGATAAGTGAGTCAGGGAGTATTTAGTACAGCTGGAGGGACCACTGACATTATCTCAACCAAATCTATCATATGAAAAAGGAGGAGATTATGGCCCCAAATTACTACAAGACAATCTGAGTATAATGGTTTATTTTATTTTTAAAAATTGTTATTTTTATAGCTTTAGTTATAGTTCAAGTCTATTCAGATCATGACGTGAATGTTATTTCAGTCCACAGGGTTTTGTTGAGCTATATACTTAAAGTTAGATTCTAAGCTATTCTATTCCAAACTAACTATTGTGCCCCTAGTAAAATTAATCCATACCTTTCGTATAAGCTTTTAGGACTTTGAACATTTTTCCTTTGGCCAAAAGTGATCATGTTTCTTCCATTTAAACATTTGTTTTAGAAAAGTTTACAGGCCTAAAAAAAGGTCAAAGTCACATTTTTGAATTCCTCTTCCTCCTCACCCCCCAGCAAATTTACATATTATAATTAAAGCCAATGTGATGAAAGGAATTTTTTTTTAACATCTTTATTGGAGTATAATTGTTTTACAATGGTGTGTTAGTTTCTGCTGTATAACAAAGTGAATCAGCTGTATGTATACATATATCCCCATATCCCCTCCTTCTTGTGTCACTTTAAATATGTCCTGCCACTCCCTTCTGGCTTGCAGAGTTTCTGCTGAAAGATCAGCTGTTAACCTTATGGGGATTCCCTTTTATGTTATTTGTTGTTTTTCCCTTGCTGCTTTTAATATTTTTTCTTTGCATTTAATTTTTTTTTTGCGGTACATGGGCCTCTCACTGTTGTGGCCTCTCCTGCTGCGGAGCACAGGCTCCGGACGCGCAGGCTCAGTGGCCATGGCTCACTGGTCCAGTCGCTGCGTGGCATGTGGTATCTTCCCGGACCAGGGCACGAACCCGTGTCCCCTGCATCGGCAGGCAGACTCTCAACCACTGCGCCACCAAGGAAGCCCTGTATTTAATTTTTGATAGTTTGATTATTATGTGTCTTGGCATGTTTCTCCTTGGTTTTATCCTGTATGGGACTCTCTGTGCTTCCTGGACTTGATTGACTATTTTCTTTCCCATGTTAGGGAAGTTTTCAATTCTAATCTCTTCAAATATTTTCTCAGACTCTTTCTTTTACTCTTCTTCTTCTGGGACCCCTATAATTCAAATGTTGGTGAGTTTAATGTTGTCCCAGAAGTCTCTGAGACTGTCCTCAATTCTTTCCATTGTTTTTTCTTTATTCTGCTCTGCGGTAGTTATTTCCACTATTTTGTCTTCCAGGTCACTTATCTGTTCTTCTACTTCAGTTATTCTGCTATTGATTCCTTTTAGAGAATTTTTAGTTTCATTTATTGTGTTGTTCATCATTGTTCGTTTGCTCTTTAGTTCTTCTAGGTCCTTGTTAAATGTTTCTTGTATTTTCTCCATTCTATTTCCAAGATTTTGAATCATCTTTACTATCATTACTCTGAATTATTTTTCATGTAGACTGCCTATTTCCTCTTCATTAGTTTGGTCTGGTGGGTTTTTACCTTGCTCCTTCATCTGCTGTGTATTTCTCTGTCTTCTCATTTTGCTTAACTTACTGTGTTTGGGGTCTCCTTTTCACAGGCTGCAGGTTTGTAGTTCCCGTTGTTTTTGGTGTCTGGCCCCAGTGGCTAAGCTTGGTTCAGTGGCTTGTGTAGGCTTTCTGGTGGAGGGGACTGGTGCCTGTGTTCTGGTGGGTGGGGCTGGATCTTGTCTTTCTGGTGCACAGGGCCACATCTGGTAGTGTGTTTTGGGGTGTCTGTGAACTTGGTATAATTTTAGGCAGTCTCTCTGCTAATGGGTGGGGTTGTGTTTCTGTCTTGCTAGTTGTTTGGCATGGGGCATCCAGCAGTGGAGCTTGCTGGCCGTTGGGTGGAGCTGGGTCTTAGCGTTGAGGCGGAGATCTCTGGGAGAGCTCTTGCCGATTGATACTATGTGGGGCTGGGAGGTCGCTGGTGGTCCAATGTCCTAAACTCGGCTCTCCCACCTCAGAGCCTCAGGCCTGACACCAGGCTGGAGCACCAAGACCCTGTCAGCCACATGGCTCAGAAGAAAAGGGAGAAAAAAAGAAAAAAAAATGATTAAAATAAAAAAATGATTAAAATAAGAAAATAATAATAACTTTTTTTAAAAAGAAGAGAGCAACCAATCCAATAAATGAATCCACCAATGATAACAAGCATTAAAAACTAACCTAAGATAAACATAAAAATCAGAAACAAATCAGTCACAGACAGCAAACCCCAAGTCTACATTTGCTCCCAAAGTCCACTGCCTCAAGTTTGGGGTGATTCATTGTCTATTCAGGTATTCCAGAGATGCAGGGTACATCAAGTTGATTGTGGAGATTTAATCTGCTGCTCCTGAGGCTGCTGGGAGAAATTTCCCTTTCTCTTCTCTGTTTGCACAGCTCCTGGGGTTCAGCTTTGGTTTTGGCCCCGCCTCTGCGTGTAGGTTGCCCTCAGGTTTCTGTTCCTGCCCAGACAGGACGGGGTTAAAGCAGCAGCTGATTAGGGGGCTCTGGCTCATTCAGGCTGGGAGAGGCAGGGGTACAGTAGTTAGAACTGGAAAGCGGGGCGAGCCTGCGGTGGCAGAGGCCAGCATGACGTTGCACCAGCCTGAGGCGCGCCGTGCGTTCTCCCGGGAAAGTTGTCCCTGGATCACAGGACCCTGGCAGTGGCGGGCTGCACAGACTTCCGGGAGGGGAGGTGTGGATAGTGACCTGTGCTTGCACACAGGCTTCTTGGTGGCGTCTCATGCCTGTCTCTGGGGTCCGCACTGATAGCCACAGCTCACGCCCGTCTCTGAACTCCTGTAGGCAGCGCTATTAATCCCCTCTCTTAGCGCACCAGGAAACAAAGAGGCAAAAAAAAAGTCTCTTGCCGCTTCGGCAGCCCCAGATTTTTCTCCGGACTCCCTCCCGGCTAGCCATGGAGCACTAACCCCTTCAGGCTGTGTTCACGCCGCCAACCCCAGTCCTCTCCCTGGGATCTGACCTCTGAAGCCCGAGCCTCAGCTCCCAGCCGCCTCCCATCCCGGCGGGTGAGCCACAAGCCTCTCGGGCTGCTGAGTGCAGGTCGGCACTGATCCTCTGTGTGAGAATCTCTCCGCTCTGCCCTCTGCACCCCTGTTGCTTTGCTCTCCTCTGTGGCTCCAAAGTTTCCCACCCACCTACCCACCCCGTCTCCACCAGTGAAGGATCTTCCTTGTGTGTGCAAACCTTTCCTCCTTCACGGCTCCCTCCCACTGGTGCAGGTGTTGTCCCTATTCTTTTGTCTCTGTTTATTCTTTTGCCCTACCCAGGTATGTGGGGATTTTCTTGCCTTTTGGGAGGTCTGAGGTCTTCTGCTAGCTTTCAGTAGGTGTTCTGTAGTAGTTGTTCCACCTGTAGCTGTATTTTTGATGTATCTGTGGGGAGGAAGGTGATCTCCACGTCTTACTCCTCTGCCATCTTGAAGGTCCCTCCAGGAATTTGAATGAAGAACATTGCTTTACAAGAAACAGTTTCAAGAATACACCATTCGCACAGAGTTAAAAATATTTGAAAATCTGCATAAAAATAATGCTGGTTTTTATTAAATGAACAATGTGTTTTGTCCAAGTAATCTATAATTCACACTAAAACTATGCAATGTGGGTTTTATTTTTCCATTTTATAGATGGGGAAACTGGCTGCACTTAAGTAACTTGGCGAGGTTAATGAATTGTAAATGCCAGCTGTAGGATTTGAACCCAGGTTTGAGTACTCTTTCCGCTCTATCACACTGCTCTCTTCCTGTCAGGAGGAAGGAAAGGGCTGTTTCCAGAGGATGTTATGTGACATCCTCATAACAGAAGTTAGGGTTTGCTGAGAAATTACTTATCCTAACTTTTACTGCCTCTCTGAGATACATATTAGTTATTCTTTTCAGCTGCAGATTGAAATGAATTCACTTAAAGAATCAAAAAATGTATTATAGTGAAACAGTGATAATAAAACTTTCAAAGACACTGGAAAATTCAATTTATAGACATATAAACAATTCAAACACAGATGGTAATTCACTGTAAAGAAAAATACAAAGTAAAGAGAAATTTTTAGACCCTAAATATCAGTATTTCCTGTAAGGTAGGGCACATTTGAAAGCGAAATAAGAACAGTGTGAATTTAAGAGACATTGATGAGCTCCCCACACTTAGCAGGCTGTATGAGGCCACTGAGATCAGCTGTCAAATAAAAATAAAAATACCGATCAGTTGTTTTATATGAAGATTTCACCAAAACCATAGAATTATGGTTGGGTGAGGCAGAGGGTTTTACATATTCAATCAACAAATGTTCATTACTGCATGCTGGACTCTGTATGAGCCTGTGGGGACTTGGTGGTAAACAGGAGAGAAGGAGAGACACAGTCCTTGCCAATCCAGAACTTATGTTCCTGAATGCGGATAATGTCCAGTGGCTGGATAATGAGGCACAATCGTGTGTGCTAAGTGTTAACGACAGCAGAGCGTTGGATGCCATGGAAATAGATGGGAGGCCCCTGAATCCAGATTGGTTAAGTTGGGCAGTCAGCCAGGTGAATAGGGGCCAAATATGTAAAGGAGTCATCCAGTGAGAAGGAATGGCATTGATGAGACCTCTAGAAGAAAAATATAGCATGACATGTTATAGTACCAAAAGAAGTTCAGTATAGCTAGAGTGAAGGGTGAGAGTGGGATGGGGTGGAGGGTGGGAAAGTGGCAAGATATCAGGGTGATTTTAAGACATTCGAATCCCTAGGCACTTTTACCTTGAAGCTTTCAATTCACACTCTACCCAGTGCCCATATCCCACATTAAATATATCTCATAGATAAGGTCACAAGAACTGTATTGAACAGCAATTGAGTAGTTGACAAAATGTTATGTTTTATGAAAATTTCATGCAATATTTGGTAAATTTGATATCTGATTTTTCTTATATTCTGAAGCCAACTTTTTATTAAGCTTTCAAACCTTTCCACAGATACTTCAGAAACTTGAGGATTCTAGGTACCATGTCCACTGGAGCCATTGGACCAAATGGAACCATATGACTGATGAAGAACAAGATACAAAAAGTCTTGCAGTGGTATTAAACCTTTTCTGTCCT
Organism: Aethalodelphis obliquidens; assembly: GCF_003676395.1. Taxonomy (NCBI): domain Eukaryota; kingdom Metazoa; phylum Chordata; class Mammalia; order Artiodactyla; family Delphinidae; genus Aethalodelphis; species Aethalodelphis obliquidens. The sequence continues at coordinate 2,049,190 of NW_020837955.1, forward strand.
AGGGGCAATGGGAAACCATGGCAAGGTTTAAGCAGCAGAGGAACATTTCAGAATTGCACTTTAGAAACAGCATTCTGGCTGCAGTGTGCAGAATGCATTGAAGGGGAGTTAGAGGAATGTATCAGAGTAGGGATTGGAATGGGGATGTTAGAAGTTTGCTGCAAATTTCCAGGGGAGAACTGATTGGCCCCTGGACTAGCCTGAAGTTATGACAAAGAGTAGAATTGCAACTCTGCAGGATAAGATGAGGGACTAGTGATTTATACTGAAATCTTTTCTTTGGTTCTTCAAAAAAATCCTTATCATCTGATCTTTTGGTGGGGTCATTCATTAGACCTGGTATAGCTTGTGAATTATACCCCATGTCAGAATGAGATTAATTAAAAAGTTTACTGAAAAACAGTTTGCAGGTCTTTAGCCAGTGGACCCACTTGTCCATTTGAACATATCTGTAGGCAGACTGTTGCCTTCAGGACTTCAAAAGTGAGTTGTTGGTCTAGTGGAGATGCAGATCAAATGGTCTCTGTCTTCCTAACACATGTTTACCAAGAAGTAAATGCTTTTCATTTTTCTTTTTCTCCTGTAAAACCTAACAGAACAGGTAATGTCTGCTTTCTGATTTGGCGCTCTAATGCATCATTCATAAGAGCAAGTCCCAGGTAATGTGGCTGAAGTACACGGACCTCTCTCACCTGTGTTAATGCTCCCTGCTCATTGATGTGACCCTGTCAGGAGTCTATTCATTTTTGTGGCAGGTCAAAAAGAGCTGCCTGTTTTTTTTTTCTTAGATCAAATCTATCTGGAATTTAAGAGTCAAGAGAGAGCTTGTGTGCCTTACTTTTTACTTTGTGTAAATGGATGTTAGTTATACACGGTGGCAATATATGCCACCACAAAATATGTGACTTTGGCATAATGATTATTTTGAGCTAAGGGCACTTAAAAAAGCAGCAGATGCAAGAAAGCCATTCTAATGTCCTCTTTTATTCCTGAAAACAGGGGATAAAAACTCCTATATGGAAGGTGTCCTCCTTGAACAGCAGAAATAAACATTCTTTGACAGAGTAAAAGCTGTGAGAATTCTGTACAAACAAATTGTGTTAAAATAATTATTATCTTCCTTTAGCTCCTCCATAAATTTTAGTTACTTTTCCACCATTGCCTCTCTTTGTTCAACCTGATATAAAATATCAATATGTAGGTTTTGCCATTTCTTTGGGCCTTCCTTTCAGTATGAGGTCTCTTGTGTCACATAAAATATTTGTAAATTTGTATGCTTTTCTCCTGTTAATCTGCCTTATGCCAGATGAATTCTCAGGCCCAGCTGAAAAGCCCTAAGAGTGCAGAGGTAAAAACTTGCCTCTCCTACAGTTATACACCATGTTTGCATTTTTTATTTCCAATTTTTCAGGGAATGACAACTTCTAGGATGTAAATAATTATATAACTGCCTGAGACTCTGAGAAAATTATAAGCAAAACTTACTTCAAGATGCATTTATTGAGTGCATAGCCCTGTGTTCCAAATGATATTAGCTAAAAAATAATTTCATAACTTGTTCCCTGCCCTATCAATACTTATGATTTTAGGGGAAAGATAGAGTTGGACATAAAACAGAGAAAATCAATAAATATTTTATTAACAACCGTGACACTGAAGAACTTTTGGAAACAGTTTTCTTTACTGGAAGTAGAGGTCTATTTGGTAGCATCTATTTATATATTTTTTATTTATTTTTATTTATTTATTTTTATTATATTTATTATTTACTTTGTTTGCATGTGATTAACCAAAATAGTGAATTTCAAACTATCTCTTAATTATATTTGATTTTTAGAGGTTATAGGAAAATGGGTATGATACACATGCACATGAAGTATTTCCAAACAAATATACAAACCATTCTAACAAACAAAAATAAGGAAAAAAATAGTATACAACTTTGTGTGGTTAATATACACATTGGGCTAAACCTCCTTGTGCCCTTACGTGGGAAAGTGACTTACAGCAATTCAAATGGTTGCTCTGTGAGCTTTAGTTTTGTCGTTTGTAAAACAGGAGCGATGTATCTTAATGCTCCTTTTACCTCTGTGATTCAAGATGTAATCCCTGTCAGGCATTAGAGAAGCAAAAAAGGAAATGTTCTTGTCTTATCTACTACTTAATAAGATAGGAAAATATCCTCAACGTTTAAGAGAAAATTTAAGTAACCTGGGTTAAAATAGCCCAAGCCCCCACCAGTGATATGTTTAGTACTTATGAACCAGGAAATTCAACGAAGCAATTTGATAAACTGATATTTTTATTGAATTTATTTATCATGCAATCATTTCCTTCTGGACTTTCTTTTTATCTTAAATAACTCACATAAGTCAGAAAATCAGAAATAGCCGTCATGTCTTCAAGTGGCTCTTTACCCACTTGCCTGGAAGGTAAACTGCAGGAAGCTGTGGGAAATTAAATTGGAAAAGAAAGTTCAGGCCATTTCGTGAAGGGTAAGAAAGTGAGGGTAAGAATTTTATTCTTTAGGCAATGGGGAGTCTTTAAAGGTTTCTTAGCGGGAGAGTAGCTTGTTCTGAACTGTAGAAGGTTAATTTGACATTGGTGTCTAAAATTCACTGGATGGGGAACAAACAGGAGTTAGACGCTTATTTTAATTGTTCAGATGAGAGGCAATGAGTGTGTGAACAAGGATGGTGGCAGTGGGAAAGGAGAGGAGGGAATGTGGCAAGGAACACCACTTAGGCTGATTGAATAGGGCGGGTTGGCTAATTAGATATGAGACATATGGGAGGGGGAGGAGTCAGATGTTACCTGGCTAGGGACATAAAAATGGTGTTTAAACTGGAAAGGAAAAAAGAAATAGTTAAGAGGCTTTAAAACAGTGAAACTAGAATCATTAAGAAAAAGTATTTGGGGCTTCCCTGGTGGTGCAGTGGTTAAGAATCCACCTGCCAATGCAGGGGACACGGGTTCGAGCCCTGGTCTGGGAAGATCCTACATGTCATGGAGCAACTAAGCCTGTGCGCCACAACTACTGAGCCTGCTCTCTAGAGCCTGCGAGCCACAACTACTGAGCCTATGCATCATAACTACTGAAGCCTGTGTGCCTAGAGCCTGTGCTCTGCCACAAGAGAAGCCACCGTGATGAGAAGCCAGTGCACCACAACGAAGAGTAGTCCCCGCTCGCTACAACTAGAGAAAGCCCGCGTGCAGCAACGAAGACCCAACACAGCCAAAAATAAAAAACTAATTTTAAAAATACTATAAAAAAAGGAAAAGTATTTTGTTAACTTAAATAAATTTGTATCAGTGGGTCTAGAAAAATCATATCCCAGGGTAATAATAACAACAACTATGAATTTTCAGGGAAATGCGTCAGATATGTGGTATACAGCATATTGTGTATGTCTTACAATGTCTCTTGAAGGTAGATATGATTATTTTAATTTTAAAAATTAAGAAACAAAGCTCCTAGATGTAAAGAAATTTTCCCAAGCATTAACCAGCTTATTAGTGACTGAACAAGAAGTAAAATACAGATCTGTCTGATTTAAAGATCTTTTTTCTGTATGCTATGTGAACTCTCTTGAAAAGACTTACAGATTTGTTACCTGTAGTTTAAAAAAAATTGTAATGATGAAGCTAACTATGCTACATTTTGCTAAATTATTAGCATTTTGCTCATATTATGACAAACTCTGCTAAATCATTCATATATTAAAAAAGATATAGCATATATCTACGTAGACTTATTTTAATGTTTTGCCATATTTGTTTCAGTTTTTGTCCTTTTAAGAATTAGATCCACTGAATGCCTTTCAGTCCACAATTTTAATTTCTATTTGTCCTTGCAAATAACAAGCAAGTAATTTCATTATTCTTGGTTTACTGATGAATAAACTGAAGTCTTGTGGTAAAGTAAGTAGCTTGAAGTTCTATAGACAGTACCAAAGCTGGAGCTAGTTTGGCTTGGGAGGGTATCTTTTTTTAATACTACACCAGTCTGTTTTGGAAATCTATCAAAAGCCTAGAAATGGACAAATATTTCAAATATCCCAAGAGAGGGAAATTTGAATCCCAGAAACTAAAGTTCATAAGCTTGATATTGATCCAGACATTGAAATTGATTATTAAATAGTTTAGGAACAGTTATAAAAGAAAGAAGGAACCATTAAAGGTCAACACTGGTTTTTTAAAGATAGGTAATGCTAAATTTGGTTTCATAAAGACAGACTTGTTAAGGAGACAAATGCTATAGATATAGTTTTATTACATACTATACAATTATGGATAAGATAATAACATATAGACTTACTTATGACAAAATTGGCTGAATTTATACTCAGACTGTATAGTAATTAAAGTTCAATGTCTTCCTGAAAGAAGTTCTCCGGTGCTGGGTCCCATAAGTCTAGTCTGGTCCTCTTCTTTAAAATTTTAATCTACAGCAGTAGTTCTCAATGTTTTTATACTTGTGGCACACTTTCAAATCTAGAATTTTTGATAGTATGATTGAAATAATTGACAGCCATAGTTACTGGGCTTATCTCTTGGTCACTCTTTTCCCCCAGTTCCTTGTTAGTAGACTTATTAGAATAGAACTGTTGAATGTTGGCTGCATTCTACTTTCATATGCACATGTGAAGCAACATTTTTGTATGTTCTGGTTCTCTGGTGCCTGCTTGATATTACCTTATACCTCTTAGTGCTGCATGAAAATGTGTACATGCTTTATCAGTTCTGCCCTCTCAGCTCAGTGCTCCATATGACAGGTATATAGAGCTGTTTTTCAGCCTGTTTATTGCAAAAACAAATTTTTAGTGGTCAACATTTTTGGTGGCACACTTATGAAAACTTCATGTTACCCTGGTGTAGTAATTCTCATTGACTGAGAACTACTGATCTATGAAATGGGTAAGGTCACAGAATAGAAAGTATGTGCACTTATAGATGGCAGGAGATAATAGGGCTACTTAAAATTCTTCAGTGAGGGGAGCAAATTATGGGTTCTCATAAGATGCACACACATGCACACATACTGAGCAACATTTAAGTCATTTAGATACTGGATGGGTTATAAGCTAGTTATGTGAAAAAATTTGCCTATTAAAATAGTGTGATATAAATTTCTGTTACTGGAAGTAGAAGTCTCAGTCAAGTGATAAAGAAATCTCACATGCCATAGGGATTTGATCTAAGGCACGTGCTTTATTTGAAATTTCAGCAAGTTGAAAATATGGCTGGATGAAAGAGCCACAAATGCAAGCCACAGGTATGATTTTAAATTTTCCAGTAGCCGTATTAAAAAAAGTAACAGGAAACAGATGAAATTAACTTTAGTAATGTGTTTTACTTAGTGTAATATATTCAAAACATTATTTCAACATGTAATCCATTAAAATATATAGTTTTAAAATTTATTTATTTTATTTATTTACATTTGGCTGCGTTGGGTCTTCATTGCTGCACGCGGGCTTTTTTCTGCTTGCGGCGAGTGGGGGCTACTCTTCGTTGCGGTGCACGAGCTTCTCACTGTGGTGGGTTCTCTTGTTGTGGAGCATGGACTCTATGTGCGTGGGCTTCAGTAGTTGTGGCACGTGGGCTCAGTAGTTGTGGCTCACGGGCTCTAGAGCACAGGCTAGAGTGCAGGCTCAGTAGTTGTGGCGCACGGGGAGTAGTTGCTCCATGGTATGTGGTATCTTCCCGGACCAGGGCTTGAACCTGTGTCCCCTGCGTTGGCAGGTGGATTCTTAACCACTGTGCCATCAGGGAGGCCTGGCTGGCGGATTCTTAACCACTGCGCCACCACGGAAGTCCCCATTAAAATATTAATAAGGTATTTTACACACTTTGTACTAAGTCTTTCAAATCTGGTGTGTATTGTATACTTACAGCACATCTCAATTTTGACCAGTTACATTTCAAGTGCTCAATAACTATCTTTCATCTAGTGCAAACTGTCAACTGAAAGAGAAACACCCAAGGTAGGAGTTGTGAGTTTCAGTTTTATTCAGGAAGCTTACCAAGGATTATAGCCTGGGAAACAGCCTCTCAGCTCTGAGGAACTGCTCTGAAGAGGTAGGGGAGGAGCCAGGATATATAAATAAACATGTAAGTCTTTATCAGCTCAAAATTTCTCAAATCAAGAACAATACAAGTTTCAGAAGAAATAGAGGAATAGAAACACAAATAAAGCACAAACTGTACATTAATAATACATGCTTATAAATTGCCCACCCAGATCATAAGGTCAAGCAAGTAGGAAATAGAACCACTGAAATTCTACACGATAGATGACTATAAGCAGAACAAGGAAAGCAGAATAAGTAGAAAAATTTTAAGCACATTTCAGTAAATGTACTTTTAAAGATAAGAAGATGGAAGCTCTATGTGGAGTTTGGATGTGGTAAGAATAATTGTTGACTCCACTTCACTAGTCTTGGTAGTGAAAGAATGCTGAAATCTTAGATTGTGATTTTATAGGATCTCACTAATCATATTTACATAAGTAGTTTTTGTGATATTCCTATTAAGATGATAGGAACTTTATCTATGGATGTGTTTTTCCTGAGAGTTCTAAAACCATTTAATGCCCTGATTTAAATTCAAAATTGTACTGACAATTTCTCACTTTATTGGGAATCACTTTGCTTAAACTTCATTAAGAGCCTTTAAAGGAAAATAGGACCTCTGTAAACACACAGGCCAGTATTCTTTATTAGTTCTTTACTTGCATCATTTAATGAGATTTACAGAACTCTCATATATTACAAAATGCACTTAGGCAGGCAATTTTAAAGAAGGATAGTTTGGTTCCTGAGTCTTACTCTTATATTTAAAATCATGCAATAAAATGCAGGGAGGAACTAAAAATATGTGTTTATTAAGATGATTAGAGTTTTTAAGGTTTTATTTCACTTTAATTTTATTTCTACCATTATAGTATGGTATCATTGATGAACTCAGCAAATAGTATAATGGTGTTGACATGTAGAAGTAATTTCCCCAGGGACTTTATATCACCTCAAACTAAAATTCAGTAGGATATTAGCTCTTTGCTCAAGCCACTAAAGTGGAACTGTTTCATGGAAGGTGACAGTACTGTTGTCTCCACAGTGATTTTTAGGATGTTCATTCAGTAGGGAGCTAGGACCATAAACCTTGTGTCTCTATTTACACATCCAGAATTTACCTTTTTTACTTCATTTTTTACCATTAGCACCTTAGTCCAAACTACCGTCATTTCCCTCTTAGATTAGCCCAATCAGTGCCTAACTAGACTGTCTCCTGTGTGCCGCCCTACAGTCTATTAATCTACACAGTACCTGGAATGTCACTTTTCTGCTTAAAACCACCAGTGGCTTCTTTCCATTGCATTTAGAATGAAATCCAGACTCCATATCCTGGCCCCTCCCTTCTGCCTCCCTGCTCCATTATGCTCCAGTCATAATGTCCTTATTTTGGTTGCTTAGGCAAAACTGACTTCATTTCTGCCTCAGGAATTTTGCACGGGGATGTTCTTCCTCTGATCTTCAGATGACTGGTTCTTTGTCATTCCTGTCTCAGTTTAAAATGCATATTCCTCAGGGGCCCCCTCCCCTAACTAACCTGTCTGAGGTGGTCTCCCAGTCACTTTCTACTAAATCTCTACTTAGCCTTTATATTTTCTGGAAAAAAATTTTTTTGGTGTGTGTTTTGAGTATACATACATGTACATAGATTATCTCTATATCATCTCTCTGTATAAACGTATATATAGTTTTCTTTTAGCCTGACTTAAAATATCACCTCCATGGAATCTGTCTTGTTCACCACTGTGTCTACAGTATCTAGAAAAGGGTCAGGGACATAACAGATTCTCCATAAATACTGAATCAATGGATGGCTAAGAGCATCAGATTTGATATCAGATGGGCTTAGGATAAATTCCCAGGTCTTCTTACTCGCTGTATGATATTGGGTAAATTGCTCAGCTTCACTAATACTGTTCTGATATTACTAAATTAAGATAATAATCATGTCTACCTTTAGGATCATTACCCGTCCCCCCCACCAAAAAAAATAGTAAATCATAATTGTGGCTTTTGACTTTTACTACCCATGCCATACCCATCTCTGTTTTGGTAGCCGTGGCCCTCTAGGGGTGTCTGGGTTAGCTTAATACAGTCAAGATACAAATGGCCTGTAGAATGTGATTTGTTTTCCTTTCTCTCTCTCTCTTTCTCTTTTTTTTCCCCCCAAAACAGGGAAGCTGGTTTGACCCAGGCCACTTAAGGCCCTGTTCTGGGAAGATAAGCAGGCCCTCTGTGTGGGTAGATCTCCCAGGTGTCTCTCATCAGTGGACTCCCGGTACTACCTGTGATGGCCAGGCAAAGGAGTTTACGCGAGATTTAGGAATTCGCAGCTCTGTTTAGGAGCGGGATGGATCCTGGCAGCCCGGCGTGTCTCGGAGAAGCCCCCACCTGTGGCCAGTTTATTCTGACGTGGCTAGAGCACGGGGATCTCTCCGCAGAAGCCTTGATGCTGAGTCAGCGTCGTTTGCGCAAGCGCAGCGTCTTTGACGTCGACGCACCTGCTTTTCATTAGCACCTCTCCGCCTGTTATATACTGCCTGGTAGCACCCACCAGTCAGTCTTTCTGGGCGAGCGGTTCTCTGCAGTGCGTCGTGGCAGCCGTTAGACCGCATGTGGCCCTGCTGTCCTTATGGAACTTGGGGCCTGTCTGACAATCTTGATTCGCAGCTGTCTCCCACCTCTTGCAGCCCTGGTCAGGCCTCTAATGGCTTCGGAAATCCTGCGAATTCTGGCTTCAGGGGAATTAGCAACTCTGTCCTGGGTTGGACGCGGACAGCCGGTGTGTCGCCCTGAAGTCCTCACCTGTGGCCCCAGCCTACCCCTACACGCCTGGACCTGGGACTGTTCCTGAGGAGCCTGGAAGCAGAGTGACACAGCACGCGCCGGTGGAGTTCGCTCCGCTCACCGAACCTCAGGCACCAGGACCTTTAGCTCTGCGTGGACATGGGCTGCCCACGCCCAGCAGGCCCTCTTCCTGGGCCAGCGGTTCCCCGGACAGCACGCCTGATACAGGACAGTGAAGGTAGTTTGAGCCAGACCAATTTGGCCCGGTTCTGGGAAGATATACAGGCCGTCTGCGGGACCCAGGTCTCCCAGGTGTCTCTCATCAGCGGACTCCCCTGCACGGCCCAGTACGAGGGTAAGGAATTCCGGTGAGAGCTGGCTTCAGGGGAATTAGCAACTCTGTTTAGGAGCGGGAAGGACCCTGGTAGCCCGTTCTGCCCCCCAGAAATCTCCGCTTGTGCCCTATCTCTCCATGGTTCAGGCCCAGAGATGGATCCCGGGAGCCTGGATGCTGAGTCAGCAAGGTACGTGCATGCGCATTTCGCTCCTGTGCACCCGCGCCGGTTGTCGTGCTCTCTAGGCTTGTTGGGTAATCTGCCCGCCTTTGCCCAGCAAGCCGTCTTTCTGAGGCTAACTCTCCGCTCTGCACCCACCCCCCACCCCGCAATGCGACATTGATGAGGTTTGAACGGTGGTAATCCTCAGCCCTCGTATGGTGCGTCTGTCCTTATGGGACTTGGGCTGATCAAAAAAACAAAACAAAACAAAAAAACTTTATTTCTTAGAGCACTTTTAGCTTCACAGTGAAATTGAGTGGAAAATAGAGTTCTAATATGCCCTTTACCTCCGCAGAAGCACAACCTCTCCCATTGTTCTTTTTTTATAATTGTAAAAATGGTGGAAATTTGCATAGAAATCCTGAGAACCTATACAAAAACTATTGCGTCATTAACGGAAATACCAGACTATAAAAATCCAATGAAATTCTGTGATGACTAAGTTGAACAGAGAAAAATGAAATAGAAAAGAAATAAGAGCAAGACCTTAAAGGACTTTATTTTTAAATTTTAATTGAAGTATAGTTGATTTACAATGTTGTGTTAATTTCTGCTGTACAGCAAAGCGATTCGGTTATACATACATATATATTCTTTTTCATATTCTTTTCTGTTATGGTGTATTACAGAATATTCAATATAGTTCCCTGTGCTCTACAGTAGGACCTCCTTGTTTATCCATTCCATATATAATAGTTTGCATCTGCTACTCCCAAACTCCCAATCCATCCCTCACCCCCCTTGGCAACCACAAGTCTGTTCTGTGTCTGAAGACACTAAAGAACTATATAAATAGAAGTACTGGATGCAAACACTTTAAATCAAAGTGGAAAAATATGTTCCAATTAGCACCGTAATGAATTTGGGTATGCATTTCCAGATGCAAGTACCTTTTTCTTCATTAGCTGAATTGTGTCCCTCATAGTCAAAAGGTGATAGTTCCAAAATTTGTCTTTAACACCATTAACAAGTTATGGGTACACGTTTTGACTAAAAGTACTTTAATAGATACTTCTCAGGTTTCACTCTTTAGTCAAATGATAACATGTTCTAAGCAGTTTGATCATTGGGTGGTTTGATCATGAGGTTTTTAATTGTTTACTAAAAAAATTAATCATATTTTAGGCATTTTATTAATATCTAAGAACATTTAGAATATTATTTTTAGCAGACACAGATTTCTAATTCCATAAAATGTACCAAAATTATAATCTGAATTAATCTGTAGATAAGGAATCTACATTTCAACTAATTTATAGCTAGTTTAATATCAAATGTGTGACTAAAGCCCTAAATTGAGTGTTGTTCCTGAGGTTAATTTTTAGAGTTACACTCTTTGCGGATGTTATGGAATAAAAATACTGGCCTTGATTTCTTATACTATCACCTTAGAAGAAATGATGAAGGACTGTAGTCCAAATGCTACCATTTTTTTTTTTCAGTTGAAATGAGAAAATGTCAATCGATTTCTATTTAAGTAGATGGCAACTGAATTCTGGCTCACTGCTTTATGCTAAAAGGTTCCCTTAGTTCTAACTAATTACAGATCCTGTTAGTCAAGTGTGTTTAATGGTATCCTTTACATTTCTTTTAATTCCTGTATTAGAATTGGCAATGTTATGCTGAAGTAAGAAACCGCTCCAAAAATCTCAGTGGCTTGACGCTAGTTTTTTTTTCTTGCTTATACTTCATGTCCAACACGAGCCAGCAGGGAGCTCTGCTCACCTCCATGTTAACAGGCAGAAACGTGTCAGCATCATCAAAGCAAGATTAGGTGCATAGGATGGCGCCAGACAGGGGTACACAGCTGAGTGCAATCTAGGTGCTTTGAGACTAGTGAAAGAGTCAAATCAGGTGTGTAAAATGATTAATGCAGTTGAATTTGGACTAAAAGGTGGGTTAAGTCAGAGAAGAAGGGTTGATATTGGGTAATCAGAATAAGACAGGACTTATTGGACTATCTGGGACACTGGAACAGGTGGGGTGTAGTCATCTGGTTGATGTTGACAGAAGGAAAGTAGGCAAACAATGCCACACTAAGCCTGACGTAAATTGTACAGCTCCCAAAGGGCAGCTCATGCAATTGAAGGCTTGCTGTTCAAATGGTGTATTTGAAAGGGGTACTTAGTAATCAACCAGTACATAACACTCAGGGTGGGATATTTTACCTTTGTCAGGATATAGTCATTAGAGGAAAAGATGTGCTTTTTTTTGGGTTTGTTTGTTATTGAGGTCATCAAATTTGACTCAAGCAGCAGAACCACTGCCTTAGAGTGAATAAGGAACTTCCATGGGAGGTGACTAGGAGTTGAGTTTCTCAAATTATTGGGGATGTGCTCATGGAAATGGCATTTGTTTGGATCTAAAACACTAGATAAAATTGAGAGACTTAGTAAGGTGAGGTGGGGTTGAGGGAATACATTTATCTTATAGAAGGAACATTTTGTTAATGTTTGAATTGAACTGTTGATGTTGATACTTAAAACAATTGAGAGACATCTCTGATAAACTGGATCAAAGTAATTATTACAGTCAAGGTGAGACATTATGCAGTCCATCTTTTTGAATTCTAAGTTTTTTTCCTCTTTGGTTTGTCTTATTACATATAAAAGTGAATAAAGAACTTTGTTTTATATAAATATTATATGGCATTATATAAAAACATTGAGCGTGTAAGGTGGTGGCTTATTGTTTTTCCAGCTTTCTATGCTTAAACCTGTGTAACTACTAATTTTTTCAAACCATGTGATAGTTAATCAAGTGGAAGCAGAAGAGAGGATAGCAGAACCCATTGGAGAACATTCACTTTCTCTTGAGAGCAGTAGAACACAACTTGCACTTAACGATAGTGATGGAAACAGCACCATTATTGCCCTTTTGCTATTTGTAAAATGAAGGCTTTAATTATTAAATCTTTTAAATATCCTGCTCTTTGAGCGTACTCCTTCCCACAAAACAGGAAATGTTTGGTTCGTAAGAACTGCATCTTTATCATGGTATTATTACATCTGTGGCTTTTAGCATAAGGATTTCTTAATGAGGCTTTTTCATTGTGTAAACTTTTATTTTAAAATTGGACTATGCTAATGTGATCACTTGGTCTGGTTTTAAATTTTAACTTTTTCATTCAGTAACTTTTCATAGTACTGATACATACTGAATTTTTTCCATATCTTTTCAGAGCACAGTTTCTTTGGTGTGCATCATTAATAAATTGGCGTTTCAGTAATGAGTAGAAAATATTTAATTTTGCTCCATTTCATGTTTCTAATTATTTAAGATTGTTATGTCAGGTTGGAATGTTTCAAAATTGGCATAATCACAAGATTATATCATTAAAGAATTTTTAGTATATATCTGTACATCCTTGAAAAGAAGACTTCATTATGTTGACACATTAGGTATTTTGTACATCATCATTTTATATATATATATATATCACATTCCATGATGTTTTTAAATACAATATCATATTTCCTTACCTATATTAAGCTGCTTTAAAAGTTTTATTGGTAATGTTTTAACAGATATTTAACTCTATTTTATTATCAAGCATGGAGTATAAATCTTTTTCAGTTATTTAAACATTTAGTAAAATGCAACAAACCTCCACATCTATTACTAAGAGGTTTTTTGGGAAAGCTAGTGTTACGTGAGATGACTTGCACCTGTGCTATCAATCCGGAATGTTCCTTGTTTAACTCTAGAGACTAGAGAAGCAGATGATTACATGACCCAGAGACACCACTGCAGGCCCATTTACCACCTCCATCCAGACAAATGATTACAGGCTTCATCAAGCTTTTAAGGAACTCCAGAGAAAAGTTTCAAAATCATGGTCCTTGATGCATGAAAACCCTGAATATTTTCAGCACATATATTTCAGTTTTGTAGAGAATATTAATGTGATGGTAAGAAGAATTGTAAATTGGCAGTAAAATGAAGTTATTTTCAACAATTTTAATTTAAATTGGAGTCTGGTGTTGTAGGTGTTTTACTTTTTTTTTTTTCATGGTTATGACTAGTATTGTCTCACCACTTGGAACAGAAATTTGAATATGAGGAGAAGCATATGGGGAGGGTAAGAAGGTAATGGATTTGAAGGAGATGGGCATAGCTGTTAAACTGGATTCATCTGGAGTTCCATTATATGTGGTGCTTCCATCTTCCCTCCTTCTCTGTCTATCATCTATACATTGTTAGGAATCAACTTCATGGCAACCCTTCCAGGAAGCCTTCCATGACCTTCAAGAGTGGGTTAGGGTTTGTGATTATATAAAACCATAAACGTTTTGTATTTCCCCCATCCTACATAGCTCTTAACACTCAGAGTATTGTATTATAATTTCTAGCTTTCCAGATATATGCTTCCTTAGACAGGAATTTTATCTGACTCACTAGCACTAACTTCATGGTGGTTGTGTAATAATTGATCAATGAATGAATGGTTATCACTCAGCTTGGAAGAACTGATTGGACTGTGTGTACTGGACTGCAGTATATTTGGCTTCAAAGAAGGGTAACATTGGGGAAAAAAGGAAATATGGCTGGATATTCAAAGTCAGAACATTTGGAAAATTTTTATGCTTGTGTATTTTAGAGCGGTCAAATGTTTTCTTGACCAGATCAGGATTTGAATTCCAATTCTGGTACTTACGTGGCATCTACATCTATGTGCCATTGGCAAGCTTCCTAACCTCTCTGGACATCAGTTTCTGTATATGTGAAAAGTAGGCCCTTAACTTGATTTCCAGGCTTTCTTTGCACGTGTGTCCTATTATATGAATAGCAACTTGATATCAGTGACAGGGCTAGTGAGCTTCTTGAGGTGAGGGTGGGTATTGCCGTGTTTTGTCAAATGTCAATAAGCTCTAGTGGAAGCAGATAACATTGAGAACCTTCCATATTTGTGGCAAAAGGAATGTTGCTTATTCCATATTATTACCACTAGATGCAGAAATGGAAACTGATTGAGTTGCTTCACATAGATCTTAGGACTTTAGGAAGAAGAAATTCCAATATGAAATGAATTACAGACCAAGCTAAAATGGGGTTACTATTTATTATTAGATAAACCACCATTGGACAAGTAAAAGGTAAATTAGGTGTAACTGCTCCTGTAACAAAGAGAGCCAATAAAAAGTTACTATTAAAGAACAAATATAGTCCTACCTCAGTATACCAAAATCCATGGATGCTCGAGTCTTATAATTAGCCCTCAGTATCTGTGGATCTTCATCCACGCATTAATCAACTGCAGATTATAGTAATAGTATGTAATCTGCAGTTGGTTGAATCTGAGGATGCAGAACCTGTGGATACCAAGGGCCACTGTACATTATTTTCTTTCCCTCACAGTCGTCCTGGAACGGTATGGGGAAGTTATCTTCCACTCAGTCATTCAGGGAATCAGGTTCCTTTCAAGTCAGTGCACTATTCTAGGGTATGTAGTCATCTGTTTTGATTAAAGATGGGTTGCTGTGAATTCTTGGTTTCAGTTGAGGCATGTGTGGGATGGGATGTGGTTGGGGAGAGGTGAATGCAGGGAAGCCCATGTGCAATGTTTTAAAGTCAAGGCCTGGAAATGGCACATTTTCTTGTTACATTCCACACTTAGAAGCAAGGGGATTTGGAGGATGTAGTTGGTCCCCAGCTATGTTTCCAGGAAGAAGGGGAGAATAGACTTTGATGGATAATTTAAAATCTCTACCAGTTTTATGACTTTCAGTAATTAGAAGAGAAATGGTCAAATGCATCAAAGATGCAATTTGAATCATCATTGATTTTTAAAAACTTAAACATATCCATCATCAAATTACAAATGCATAATTCCATGGCTAAATATTTTTATAGCATACTCATACAGTAGAATGCTATGTAGCTCTTAAAATGCTTTTGTAAAAGAATAGTTAATACAATTGCAATGAGTACACCATATGTAGTTAATTTAAACTAACAAGATAAGGAAAAAGCTATATAATTTTTATAAAAACATTGTTTGGATAGGTAAAGATTAGAAAAATGAAGTTCAGTGTTATCTTTTTTTGAGGCTTAAACAATATAATTTTGCATACTCTTTAAAGTCATCTAAAATTTTTTTCAGATATTTTGTTAGTCTATGATTTAAGACATGGCGACTGTCTTAACCCTAAAGCAGCAGAGTGTGTCATTTCCCTTCTTGCTTTTATGAATTTGTCGAGAAATAACCTTGTTTTCATCTGCTAGTCAGATCTAGTTTGTTGGATGGAGCACAAAGTATGGAAACAGAAGATCTCGTTTTGAATCTTGACTCTCATACTTGATACACATGTTCTTGGAAAAATCCTTCAACCTGATTGATTGCCCATTTTCATGTCAGGTCAATTCAATGGGGCTAAAAGTACGCACCATATGGAGTTGTTAAGAGCAGTAAGTAAGATAACAGGTGTGAAAGAATTTTATAAATGGTTAATCTGTGTTAGGTATTGGTACTAATACTGCTAGAAATTAAATTGTTGTAGCAAATATTTAAATGGCAATTGACTGAATTTGGCTCATTCATATTGGCTCACATGCCCTAATTAATTATAATAAGGCAATAAATAAAGTTATTCTTATAGATTCAAATAACTATAAGATAACTTGTTTAACCAGGCTGGTGGTGGGACCATTTAAAGTTCTTTTAGTAGCACTGTTGTGTCCAACTTCCAAAGAAATGGCTAGTGGTCCTAAAGTTCACTTTTAAAACAAGATAACAGTATTCTGATAAAGCTTTTCTATGTATAATTTTAAGGTAAGCTTTTAAAAAAGTTTATAAATAACATGACAACAAAGTACAACGATGCAAATCATTTAGCCCTCCTGGAAAATCCATAATAGCATCATGTTTTTAATTAAAATATAACTCACATGTAATGCATTGCACAGATCTGAAGTATGAAATTTGATAAGATTTACAAATGCATAGAACCATGTAGCCCACATCTTATAAAGATACAGAATCTTTCCATTTTCATTACTTCAGAAAGTTCCCCTGTGCCTTCCTCCAGTCAACATCCCCATATGCAGCCACTGTGATTATTCTTATTATAATAGGTGATTTTACTTACTTGAACTTTAGAAATGGAATCATACAATATGTACATTTTTGTGTCAGATTTCTTTTGTTTAACAAAACGTTTTGGTGATTCACCAATATAGTTTTATAAACCTGTTGTTTATTCAGTGTTTAATGATAGAATTTAAGTCATTTATTTTGTGTCTGTTTTTTTCTATTCGTGTTTTCTAAATTTTCTCCATTGATCTTATATTTATTTGAGTAATAAAAGCTCAATGAAAGTATTAACAAGCGAGAATTCTGTGCCTGGGAGAAGTTAAATTTAGCTACACTCAACTTCAGCTGTTGATTCTGATAGAATTAGTGATCTATTTGGTCAATTAGGTAGACTTATGGTCTCTCAAACAAAATAACCCAGAAAACTTGGCATGTAGAAAGGAATGGTAGTTGTGACTTACAGTCCTCTTTCAATGATAAAAGAGCTGTTCTCACAGTAAAGCAAATGCATATTGTAACATTTTTGTATAAAGTCTTATCATAAAGCGCATAAATGTTTTACTTCCCAAAATCAGTGAAGCAAAATGTCTGAAATGATAAGCCCTTTTTTCTTATCTAAATGGTTCAGTTGGTTAAATTCAGCGACTCATTATCTACCTGCCCTGACTTTGATTCCAGATTAGTTTTGGTCACAACCAAATTAAACAAGGGAGCAAACTTTTCATCATGGGAGCTGCTCACCTTTCCCCAATAAAGGGATATTTTACTTTTAGGGGCCATTTTTCTACATGACAAGTAGCCATTTTAATTCCTATTTTTTAATTAAGTTGAGTTCATTTCATTTGTAAACCAAAATTGAAAAGAGATTTTAAGAAGAGAAGCCTTGATATTACCATGAGTATTCTCATCTTTTATTGCCAGGTTGTGATATATGTACACGTTAGGGGTGTATGTAGAAACATATATGTCAGTCACCTTGGAAATAAGATAATCTGATCTGTAACCCAGTTAGTTACTGGCCCTTCTCTTGTTAAAGGAAACTGTCCTTAAACCTATGGGTATAACCGGAAGGTTTGTTGTGGATTCTCTCTTGCCCGTGTAATACCTGGAATGTCGTCATGGTGCACTGTCAGTGGGCATTAGCTGTGGGTCACCTCTAGTAGCGCTGATCGCCACCCAGAGATCTGAGTCATTGCTTAAAACTTTTGGCAAGCAGCTGTTCTTTGCTAGATCCAGGAGATAGGGTGGGCCAGCCTTTCCTGTATTTTTGGCTCGTAATTGCGTTAGTCTCCCAGCCCGGCTTTTGGGATGCACTAAATCTTGGCTTTAGTCTTGTCTCAGTGTCTGCACGAACCTGCTATATAGCTTAGCTTTTGGGAAACTGAGTAACTGCATATCTGAGTAACTGCATATGTATTTTAACATCATAGAAATGTTATTGGGGGTACATACACATGGTGAGGACTGTGAAGGATATGGGAAGCCTCCCGTGTTTATGCACACTTTTCAGTTGGGTGTTCAGAAAGAAAACACAGCTTAAAACATACTCCAGAATTACTGGTCATAGCTAGAGAGGTAATGGGCCTCTTTTATCATTATTCTTCAGCCATAGACAAACTGCATGATATGCAAGAAATTTCAGAACTGCCTTATGATATTCAAATAATTTGGAATAACTGTAATTACATGTAAAAAAAAACAAACAAAAGCAAAAAACTGCTTGAGACAAATAGCTTTAATACTGTCCTTTGCAGTTAACATTACTTGTATAGCTATGAACTAATTGGTTTACTAATACCAGTATAGACATATGAACAATCAATACTGGCCTAAGAGAAAATAGTTCCTTTTACCAGAACTTGCTGAAATTTCTTGCGAGGGCAGGTATTTTGTTACATAATGTTTGCTGATCCTCCTACTGTTCTACTCCAGGAAAACTGGTAAAATGGGTATATGTGCAGTGAAAGCTGACTTGCAGGTGGAAATTTGGAGACAGTTTTATTATCTTGAAACTCAAGTTTATATCTCCATTGCCACATTTTTCTTTTTGGGGTTTAAGGACAAATTTTTCTCAAAAATGTTTGTGTGAAACATTAAGTGCCTGCAAATATATCAGAAATAAAAATAAGTTAGGGTCTTAAATTTGCTTCTGCAAATAGTCCACATCTTCTGCAAGCAGTACACAAATCTTTAGTTTGGGGATTGCATCAATAAAAGTGTAACATCACTATATTAGTTAGGGTTCTCCAGAGAAACAGAACCAATAGGAGATCTGTATCTATATCTCTATACCTGTATCTCTCTATATCCCCCCTCTACAAATATCATATGTTGATTTATTGTAAAGAATTGACCTGTGGTGATGGAGGTGGGCAAGTCCCAAGGACTGCAGTGTGACTCAGCAAGTTGGAGACCTAGGAGAGATGATAGTTTAGTTCCAGTCCAAGCCTGAAGGCATGAGAACCAGGAGAGTCAATGGTGGTGTTCCTGCTCAAAGACTGGCAGTCTTGAGACCCAGGAACAGCCAGTGTTTCAGTTAAAATTCGACGGCAGGAAAAAAGTTGATGTCCCGGTTTGCCGGCAGTCAGGTAAAAGGAATTCTGTGTTACTTTGGTGAGGTTGAGCCTTTTTATTCTATTCAGGCCTTCAACTGACTGAGGCTCACCTGCCTTAGCCAGGGGGGGGGGGGGGGGGTGCGGGGGGGCAGTATGCATTACTCAGACTTCTAATTTAAATATTAACCATATCCAAAAATACCCTCACAGAAACATCCAGAATAATCTTGACCAAATATCTGGGGACCCCATGGCCCAGTCAAGTTGATACACAAAATTATTCAGCATAATCACCATCAACGTTTGGTTCAGGAGGTGAAGAGGAGATACTAGAGGAAAAGAATTCTTAAGAACTTAGTGCCAACATAATCAGCAGCAACAGGAAACAATAGAGGCAGAACTGATATATTTCACTTATTCTACTCACGGGGGTTGGAAATGAGCTTTGACTTAGCATTGCAAATGTGCAGTTTAGGGGCTGCAGAAGCCATTAGCTGGTGATTGTGCTGAGGTTTTTTTCCTTTCTCTTTAGTGCTAAACTTTAAAAAATCTAACCTGTTATATTTTAGAACAGTCCATTGTATTATAATGGTAATAGTATAGTATAGCCTATAGTCAAATATTTCACAATTTTTGCATGTAAATTAAGATGTTTAGTTGATCCTTGAACAACAGCGGTTTGTTGTGTGGGTCCACTTACATGATGATTTTTTAAAATAGGTGGGAAAATATTTGAGTTTTGACAATTCAAAAACTCAGAGATGAACCATGTAGCCTAGAAATATCAAAAAAATTAAGAAGGTATTTCATGAGTACATAAAATATATGTAGTTACTAGTCTGTTTTATCATTTACTGCCATAAATTATACACAAATTTATTGTAAAAAGTTAAAATTTATCAAAATTTATGCACACACACACACCATACATGGTGTCATTTGCAGTTGAGAGAAATGTAAACAAATGTAAAGATGAAGTATTATAACTGCATAAAATTGACTGTAGTACACACTGTGCTACTGTAATAATTTCGTAGCCACCTCCTGTTGCTGCTGTGGTGAGCTCAGATGTTGCAGGTATTCACTTAAATGCCACGTGATGCTGATCGTCTCTGCCTGAGCAGTTTCTCTCTCCAGTAAATTGTGTATCACAGTAAAAAGTGATCTCTTGCAGTTCTCACATATTTTTCATCACATTTAGTGCAATACCATAAACCTACTAATACCATGGGACCCATACAGAGTGCCACTAGTGATACTGGAAGTGCTCCCAAGAAGCAGAGAAAAGTCATGACATTACAAGAAGTTGAATTGCTTGATATGTACCACAGATTAAGATCTACAGCTGCAGCTGCCCGCCATTTCAAGAGAAGTGAATCCAGCATAAGGACCATGTTTAAAAAAAAAAAAAAATTCAGGAATCTGTTGCACTATGGGTGCAGATGCAAAAACTTACAGCTTTTTGAAACATTTTTTTATTTTGTATTGAAAATGCAGCTTAACTTTTATGTGGGTGTAGGAGTGCTACAAGAAAGGCATACCTATAGACTCTAAAATGATTAAAGAAAACGTGAAGTCATTATATAACGACTTGAAGCAGAAGGAAGGAAGGGTCGATAGCTGGAGAATTTAATGCAAGCAAAAGGTGGTTTGATAATTTTAGAAAGAGGTTTGGCTTAAATGTCAAGATAGCAGGAGAAGCAGCTTCCAACCAAGAGGCAGCAGACAAGTTCCCAGATGCCATTAAGAAAATCACTGACAAAGAATATCTGCATGAACACGTTTTTAATGCAGATGAAAGCACCCTATTCTGGAAAAAAAAAATACCACAAGGACATTTATTAGTAAGGAAGAGAAGCAAGTACCAGGATTTAAGGCAGGAAGGGATAGTCTAACTCTGCTGTTTCATGTGAATGCAGTAGGGTTTATGGTCAGGACTGCCCTTATATAAAGCTGCTAACCCCTGAGCCTTGAAGGGAAAAGAAACACCAGCTGCTAGTCTTTTGATTGTGCAAGAAGGCCTGGACAACGAGAACCCTTTTTTTCTGAATTGGTTCTGTTGATGCTTTGTTTCTGAAGTCAGGAAGTACCATGCTAGTAAGGGACGGCCTTTTAAAGTTTTTTTGTTTTTTTTTGACATTGGACAGTGCCCCTGGCTACCTAGAATCCCATGAGTTCAACACTGAAGATATTGGAGTGGTTTACTTGCCCCCAGACACAATGTCTTTAATTCAGTCTCTAGATCAGGAGGTCATAAGAACATTTAAGGATTATTACACACATTACTCTATGGAAAGGATTGTAAACACTATGGAAGAGAACCCCGATAGACAGGACATCATGGAAGTCTGGAAGGATCACATCATTGAAGATGCCATTGTTGTATAGAGAAAGCTATAAAAGTTATCAAGAACTACCATATGATCCAGCAATTCCACTCCTGGGTATTTACCCAAAGAAAATGAAAACACTAATTCAAAAAGATATATGCACCCAATGTTCATAGAAGCACTATTTACAATAGCCAAGACATGGAAGCAACCTAAGTGTCCGTCAACAAATGAATGGATAAAGAAGATATGATATATATACACAATGTAATATTACTCAGCTATAAAAAAAAAATTCTGCCATTTGGAACAACATGGATGGACCTAGAGAGCATTATGCTTAGTGAAATAAGTTAGAGAAAAGACAAATACATGTCACTTCATATGTGGAATCTAAAAAATAAAACGAATGTATATAACCGAACATATAAAGCAAACTGACTCACAGGTATAAAGAACAAACTAGTGATTACCAGTGGGGAGAGAGAGGAGGAGGAGCAAGATACGGATATGGGATTAAGATAAACTACAGACAAGCAACAAGGCTATATTGACCAGCACAGGGAAACATAGCCATTATTTTATAATAACTTAAAAAACCCTGCTTATTGTACTTGAAAGTCTTATATATCCACAAATGAAAAGCAAATGTTTGTTAATCTGGGGTATGCTTCTGTATATTGAAAACTGTCATGGTACCATTAACCCAACTAACATCTGGCTTCCCCCATTCAACAGAGCAGTAGCACAGATTTAGGGGAGCTAATAAATGATAGAGTAACAATCTGGAAACTGTCTAAAAGGAAATGATTTCTAGCAGGTGAACAATTTTCCTAGTTATACAAATTTGGAGGTGTTTATGTGATATTTTTTAAAAGCATGGAAATCTTTTAAAAATGTACAGTTTTCTTTGTAATTGCCAAATTATTTTATTTGGATTTTCTTTAGAAAATCTTTGCCTCTTTGTTTTTCTTCCCATGAATTACTTCCAAATTTCTTAATAGAAAGTGACGAAATAGAAAGCAATGGCTAAAATACTATTTGTTTCATAAGTAATAATTTTAATCAAGTGTGAGGAAATTATATGCAGTATATCTGAATCTTATAAGCAATTTAAGATATGATGTGTCATCTTTCAAAGCAGCTCCTGAAAGACAGGCAAATTAATAAAACTGTTGAAAAGCTAAAAAAAGCATAATATTTTAAACAGCACTCAACTTGAGAAATATCATTGCTATCTGGCAATTTTGGGTGGGTAAAAATTTACCAATCATTCAGAAAATGCCTTATTGCTTAAATTTGTTTATGTGTGATTTCTGTTTCCCAATTTGAAACTAATGATACAAGAAAGCTATTTGACATGAATGAAGCCATTATACTACAAAAATAAAAATTGAAGATGATTTCAAAGTAGGAGTTTCAAATACATTTAATGTATTTAAAAATATATAATTCTACCATTCCACAAACATTTTGATTATGCTTGATATAGCTAGATTCTTAGACTACTTCATTTAAAAGAGTGTGGTGTTCCTCAACACTTGGGGCATTTGTCCTTTTTACGTAGTAGGTCAATGATTAAATTGGGCTCCTCCAGGCATCAGAGTTTAGAAAAAGTTCTTGTAGTGGAAGGAAAATGGTGTTAGTAGTGGTTTTTCTGTGATTCCTTCTTCTAAGAGAAGACTAGACCATAGATAGGACATTGGCGGTGGGTGAGAATGGTGTAACTGTATTTGTAGTCCGAAGTTTGTCTTATATGACAGAAGCAAGTAGCTAAAGGTCTGCCTCTCTTCTTAACTAAGGCTCAGAGAAAGCTGAGACATGGTAGAGTGAATTTTCAGTCATTTTCAAAGTTCACTCTGAAAGCAACCCTTAAAGATTCAGAGGATGTGTGTCTAGGGCTATTCTGCGTGAGAGAGCAAATAACAGCACTGGTCTTTATGTCCTCCTGTCATTACTTCAACAAGAAGTTCTGTGGTTTTTTTTTTTATGTTTTGTACATTGGGATTTTGTATAAGTTTTGTTTGAAGAAAATGTTCTTGAGCTAAAAAAAGTTGTTTGAAAATCATTAAACCAAGATTTCTTTTTAAAGAAGTCTCTTCTCAAATATCCTATGCCTGTGATTTCTGTAATTTAAAAATCATTAGGATTAAAATATACATTTTTTTTGGAAGATATGAGGATTGGGTAAGGGGGAGGTATCACATCAGAAATTCTTTGCTCAGGTGCCTTAGTCCAATCAGATTGCTTTCCTAATATCCATTTTAGGTGCACAGGAGGAGAAAGGGGGGAGCTTTGTGGAAAAGGGAAAAAGATGTAACTGTGGAGCATATGACATGGAAGATAGGGAAACCCAAGGGACTCACACTGAGCAAAATTTTGATAGCCAAGGAGCAATTTGAAGGCATTTAATTCTTGTGGAGTAACAGAGAGGAAGAGAAGGTATTAGTACTACGCAGGTTAAATTAGGGAATAAAAATAAAAATTAACTTTAAAATTGGGCTTTGTATTGGTTGTTGTCCTGTTGTATGTCTAGAGTGGTGCGGGTATTTTTTTTTTTTGGCTGCTCCACGCAGCTTGAACCTGGGCCATGGCAGTGAAAGTGCTGAGGTGCCGAGTCCTAACCATTGGACTGCCAGGGAACTCCCAGGAGTGGTGTGGTCTTGAATGAGAAGCCCAGGGCTACATGTCAAGATTGGATTCAAGACTAGCTGGAAGAGTAACTGCAGAGTCTTTCTGATACAAAATGTGTGCCTGTGCTCATGTGCAACATAAAGATAGCTGTGACTGAGTTCCTGGGTTAAAATCAGCTGATCAAGTACTTGAGTGCAAATAAAATTCCACTTTCTATCCTTGGCATTTTTGACATTTTCTCATTTGGGAAAAACCAGTGATATTTTGTGTATAAAAATGAGAAATCCACATGCATATTCCAAAATTGTTTATTGTAAAAAAAAAATTATGGCCTAATCTTTGCAATACGTGTCAGTAGTCTTCTCTGTCTCAGAAAAAAATCAATTGGTTAAATTGATGTCTAATTTACTTTGTATTAGAATTTAGGCTGAACCTGAAAATGAGACTTTGAGCCTTTCAGGTTATATGATACAGAGTGAATATCAGAGGAGTACAGGCTGAGAAAACAGTTTTATCCCATGCATTCTCTTACTTCTCGAGAACTTGGGCAATGTTGCATCCCTGTACTCTAGGCCGTTATGCACATTAGGATAGTAATGCCCACTCTCGGACATACCTCCTAGGCACTGTATATTTATGAAAAGCTTTTCTATTTATCTGATATAATTAAATTCAGTTTCTCCACACATGTCAACTGTTTAAGGGGCAGCCTCTCTGTAAATTTATATTGACTTAGCTCTTGAAGGGTTGGCAGGCCCGCATGGAGTAAACCACATTTTCTCACAGAAGGCAGTTATATAACCTCTCTACCAAGGTCTGACAATTGGACTGAATGTGGATGCTGAACTTTGCACCTAAGAGGGGTATCATCTGAAGAGAAAGCCACTAGGAGCCATGCGAGGGACACGGTTTATTTAAGCAAATATTTTGCAAAGCCTGTCCGCCTCCACCAAGGCTGGTAGGTTTCATCTGACTCATTGAAGCAGCAAATACTTCTCACCTCTCCAGCAGGCATCAGCTTTGCTGAAACACATGAATGTTTTCTCTCCATCTTTGAGCTCTGTTTCCTCTTCAGTGAAATCTTGATGACACTGAAGCAGTTGAGGCAGATCGTTGGCTCCTGCTGCTGTGAGATTTATGTGTGAATTTGAGGACTCAGGTTCTTTAGGTGACTAACAAATTCTTTTAAACTACGTTGAGGAAGAAAAACAAGCTGATGAGTTTTAACACTTTTGTCAATACAGTATGCTACAGGAAAACTTTATCAATACAATAAGAATCTATCAGCATTTTGTTCTTTGGTAAGAAAAAGAAAAAAGGGTCCTTAGTCCTTACTGGCCCTCCTCCATATAACATCTTGTTGTATATTAATTTTAGGTACTTCTAATGAAATTACTGTTTTTATGAAAATAATTTTTAAAAATGAAAATGCCATATTATGATTTACATGACTTAGGTTTAGAAGGCTGTATAAAACCCCCTCATAAGTCTTCTTAGTTGGAAGCATTTCTGCCCCAGGCAGATGAGGCTGTATAGCCCTACTACTACTTTGGGATTCTGGGAAGTGTAGTCCAGAAGTTCCGTGTAGTGGATAATACTTCCTTTTCAGTAGACTGACTGTGGCCTTTGTAGTCCTGGGGTTGAGAAACTAATAGCCCCCAGATTCTGAATGTTTCTTTTGAATATTTATTATGTATCAAGCACTGCGCTATCTACTTTTCATGTAATCCTCACAAGAAACCCAAGTATGACATCTAAGTGTATATTAATTTTTTTACATACAGATTCTATTTCACTTGTAGTGATAAGTCTGTTCAGGTTATTTTTTCTTGATTCAGTTTTGGTAGGCTGTATGTTTATAGAAACTTGTTCATTTCTTCTAGGTTGTCCAATTTGTTGGCATATAACTGTTCATCATATTCTCTATGAGTTTTTTGTATTTCTGTAGGATCAGTTATTATTTATCCTCTTTTATTTTTTATTTTGTTTATTTGGGTCCTCTCATTTTTCTTCTTGGTGGACCTACTTACGGGTTTGTTGATTTTGTTTATCCTTTCAAAAAACCAGCTCTTGCTTTCATTGATTTTTTTTTTTTTTTTTTTTTTTTTTGGTACCCAGGCCTCTCTCTTCTGTGGCTTCTTCCGTTGCGGAGCACAGGCTCCGGACGTGCAGGCTCAGCGGCCATGGTTCACGGGCCCAGCCGCTCCACGGCATGTGGGATCTTCCTGGACCGGGGCTCGAACCCGTGTCCCCTGCATCGGCAGGCGGACTCTCAACCACTGCGCCACCAGGGAAGCCCAGTTGTCTAATTTTGATTGGCTCCTCTTTATAGTTTCTAGTTCTTTGTTACAGTGACCTGCATTTCTACTGCTAGTCTTAATTCAGTATTTTTATTACCTTCTTTTTGAACTCAGGGTCTGTTAGAATGGAGAGGTCTGTTTTATCATTTGTTCTTTTTGGGGATTTCTCTTGTTCTTTTAATTGGGAGTGGTTCCTCTGCTTTTTCATTTTACTTAATGTTTCTCTGACTTTATGAATTTGGGAGAAACAGTTATCTACTGTGGTCTTGAAGGGCTGTTTTATGTCCCCTGTGTTGCCTGTGCGAATCCAGTATTTTTGGTGCAAGGGTTGTTTTGGGTATGGGTGCCAGATGTGTCTTTCCTCAGTGTGTGCTGAGCGTTACCCCCTTGAACAGGGGGTGTGATCAGAGCCTGCACTGAATGTTGGATGGGGCCTCCTCTTTGCTCTGTGGTTGTCATAGCCCTGTTGGGGGCAGGGTCTGCTCCTCCCAGTTGTTGGAATAGAAGCCATCAGATTAGGTTCTAAGCTGTGGTGTGAGGTAGGTGGGACTGGAAAGCTCCTGCTGGGAATGGAGCCACTGTGTATTCCTCCCCAGGAGCTGTCCACCAGGACGTGTGCTCTGTGATGTCACGTGCCACCTGTTGTGTGCACTGACCAAGCCTGCTGCTGCTGCTGCTGGACCTGCTTCTGGTAATTGGCTTGGATGTCCCTCAAGTGCTGTGCTCACAAGGTGCTGGTGTAAACCTCCTGAAGCTGTGCCCTGTACCTGCTGTGGGAGTGCCAATAATCAGCTCAGATTTCAGCCCCACCTCAGCTTTGTGGGCAACCTGCCAGCACTTGGGTGCTCCCAGAGCTCTAGTGGTGGAGCTGTACTCCCTGTGAGCAGGCTGGGATGTGACCGCTATGGTTAGGCCACACCCCTCCCTTCCTGTGTGCATTGACAGTAGGGCTTCTGTGGTGGACCCAGGCTACATGCTGTGTACACCCCCAGTTGAAGCCCAGACCACACTCCAGGCCTCTTGGGCTTCTCTGCACAGCCAAGTGGAGTCCTGTCCCCAGGTCTGTCCACTGAAGCCTGAGTTTCAGCACCCAGCCTCTGCACATACCAGCAGATGTGCCTCTTGGGCTGGGAAGTACAGTGATGTGACAAGGACCTTCTGAGCTGCTCTCTCTCTGCCCTGCCTGCCACAAGCCATCTGCCTCACTCTCCTGTGAGCCTCTGAAGCTCCCTGTCTGTCCCAGCTGACCTCCCAGCCAGTGAAGGAGGTTTCCAGTGTGAGGGAACCTTTCCTCTTTCACAGCTCCCTTGTAGGGGTGCCAGTCCCATCCTGATTCCTCTTTTTTTTTCTTTCATATTACCCGGTTATGTGGTGATCTGTCTTGTGGTTTTGGTTGTATGAGATCTGCCAGCATTCAGTAGGTATTCTGTGAGAATCGTTCCACATGTAGATGGATTCACCTCCTCCCACAAATGCATCAGAAATATATGTCCTTCAGGCTTCCCTGGTGGCACAGTGGTTAAGAATCTGCCTGCCAATGCAGGGGACGTGGGTTCAAGCCCTGGTCCAGGAAGAACCCATATGCTGTGGAGCAACTAAGCCTGTGTGCCACAACTACTGAGCCTGTGCTCTAGAGCCTGCAAGTCACAACTACTGAGCCTGCATGCCACAACTACTGAAGCCCGTGCGCCTAGAGCCTGTGCTCCACAACAAGAGAAGCCACCGCAATGAGAAGCTCATGCACTGCAACCAAGAGTAGCCCCCGCTTGCCACAACTAGAGAAAGCCCATGTGCAGCAACGAAGACCCAACACAGCCAAAAATAAATAAAATAAATAAATTTATATTAAAAAAATGTTCTACTCCACCATCTTGATCTCCCAGCCCAACTTGTTTCTTAAAACACTTAATTTTGGCTTGTCGATAATCTGGATAATACTGGGCTCCATGTATAGGAGGAATTTAACTGCTAAAATGAACCACACCAATATGGTAATGGCAATTCTTGCATCATTTTGTGTTTCAAAATTTATTTCACCTTAATACTGCAATGCGTCACATTCTTATCACCTTTTATTCAGTTCCATCATAAAAGATATTCAAGGAGTTTTAAGAGAGATTATTTTAATTTAATCCTATGTAGTTATTTTCAAGATCAATAAATAAATATTTTTCTCTCCCTCTCTGTTGATACTCCTTGTGGAAAGATAGAAGAGCTGTGTTCCTGTTACTCAGTATGTTGGATAAGGTGTCCTTTGTCAAAATGCTAAACTTATCCACATAGGCCAATGATCCTTAACGAGGGGCAATGTGAAAATTTTGGGTGAGTGATTACTGAGGTCCTATATAATCCTGACATTCCATGAGACCCACCATTTCATATGCTGAAAACATTTTCATGCAAATCAAACTTTGACCTTGCATTTGATGACAGAACTTTCCATGCATTTTAATGATCATTTAAAGAACTCAATACAGATGGCAGAAAGGATGGTACTTTTTTCCCTAGAAAAGCTGGACTTTGTGTAATGATGTATATTAAACAGTGAGGGAAGCAGATGTTACTTTAATATAGTTTCTTGCATGAATACAAGACACATGTATTTCGTCATGCTTACAAAAAGGTGTGAGGGGATGACTAAGTTGCCTGCTACAAATAGATACCAAACTGAAATTTATTTCAGAGGATTTGCTTCTTGTATTCGTGCTTTTGAATGCTGACACCATTGTATTGCTGTGGAGAAACCATGAAAGAACGATATGAGCAAACAATTGGTGTGAATAACATTCTTTTTTTATTAATAAACAACCAAGTGTTTATTAAAAATCGCCTTTGAATTTTTAATCTGAAACAAGGGACTTCTTAAAATGATTCCTTCAAACAAACCATTTCAATTTTTTTACTGCTGTCTTGGCAATTACTATGCCAGTAACACTAAATGATTTTCTTTAAATCCCAGAGGTTCTTAGAAGCACCTGATGAAGGGTTGGCCTGACTGCTCCTGTTCTGGTATGATAAGTCACTAACAAAGATAGTACATCACAGTGCTAAAGATACCCACATGGGTTTTCTGCTGACTGTCTAATCCAAGGAAAACAGTGCACCTCCCTAGAAGAATTCATTAATAAACCATCACGTCAGCCTTTTAGAGAACATTTGACAGTTACTTTAAAATCAGCTGTAATTAGAAAGGTGAGATGGTATGACTCTGCATAGCCAAAATTGACATCATGTGTTACTGATGCTGAAATCATGAGTTGTGAGATGAATAGTCATAGGCTTCAGAGGCACAGCTACATACGGAAACGGTTGTTGTTCCCCCTCCCCGCCCCCCTTGAGGTTTTACTGTTAAACATGAAAATACATTGTTGAGTAGGAGGACAATTGTATTTTTGTTAAAATAAATTATTTGAGGGGCTTCCCTGGTGGCGCAGTGGTTGAGAGTCCGCCTGCCGATGCAGGGGACGCAGGTTCATGCACCGGTCCGGGAAGATCCCATATGCCGCGGAGCGGCTGGGCTCGTGAGCCATGGCCGCTGAGCCTGCGCGTCCGGAGCCTGTGCTCCGCAACTGGAGAGGCCACGACAGTGAGAGGCCCGCGTACCGCACAAAAAAGAAAAAGAAAAAAAAAAATATTTGAGATACTTTGAGCTGAGATAAGAGTATGAGTACTTGATGCTATTACTTTATCATCAGCAACTAACTATTGGAAACCCAGAGAAGAGGCTTATAAGTATATGAACATGAGTTGGCCCTAAAGAACATGTTAATTTCTTCATGAAGGCACCTCAAGGTCCTGGAAGGTTGCCTGGTTTGTTTGACAAATGCTTAGATTCGATAGAATAAGATTCCTTCTAAAATATTTCATAAATTTCCTGAGCACTGCTTTAAAATAATTTAACTCATTTAATAGCCTTAGATAATAAAAAGTTTTGTTTTTATTTTCACTTCAAAGTAAATATTGGTATAAGAACATTCTATCTTTGGGCAATTATTTGCCTTCTTGGTCATTATAAATCTATACTGCCCTGTATGATTTCTCCTTTGAACTTGCAAATTATGGCTTGCATAAAGTTTTTCAGCAAGTTTCTTTCTTTCTTCTTTGTTTTAGAATATCAGAAGTTTAGCACTAGAAGAGAGTTTAGTGATCATGAAACACTGTCCTTATTTCCAATGTGAATAAACAAGGGTGAGGTAGATTGAGCTACATGCCTCAGGTTACACACCCAGCAAGTAATATTCATGAGCCTCAGGATTAACAAATGTATGAGTCTCAAGCAAGTGTGGGACCAGTCCTGGTGTGTAGACAAGTTTATTCTGGTGGGATTTGCTCTTAGTTTTCCCAGGCCTCTCATTCTGGCAGTCATGTCCTTCTGTTGTTTTCTCTTTTTGTCTTAAAAATTATTCTTGTAGGTCCTTTCACCTGTATCTGAAACATGGAATTTAGGTTCAGATTGCCTAGGTATAAATGTTGGCTTTGCCACCTTCTGGCTGTGTGACCTAGGGCAAATTACTAAACTTCTCTGTGCCTCAGTTTCCTCATATGCAAAATGGAAATAATGATAGATATGAAGACTATATAGAATATTTCATATAAAACATTTAGTACAGACTTTGCTCATAGTAGATAACTGGCAATGGTAACTGTGATAACTGCTTTTATTACTATCATCACTTTCAAAATGGCACCTTATAGGTATCTCAGATTCCTTATTTTCTGCCGAAGTCTGCATCTTCTACATTTCCAAGTGTGGCTGGTGGAAATGTGATATACACAGGAGTCAGTAGTGACTCCAGCTCTTTTCTCAGTTCTCTGCCATGATCCAACAGTCACTTAATGAATAGATGTTATTGATTTTAAACTAATAAATATCTCAATTCTATCCTTACTTCTCCAGTGGTACTGCTACTGCCTCATCCAGATCCTCATTGGTTCTTTTTTTTTTTTTTAGTTTTAAGAATACAACTGAAAAATTTTATTTATTTTTCATATTTATAAAAATTAATCTGTTATGAAGATTGCTCAGATCACAAAATCAACTCAAGATATCTGAATTTGGTTTTATTAATAAATAAAACTGATTTATATTCATAGAACCACAGACAAAGCTGTAAACAAGGCCTATGTGCAAAACAGAATTCATCAAACACAGGCCTTGGACCTACTGCCTAATTGCCTAGGATGTGTCATATTTCTTCCCACTTAAAACGTGCAAAGCCTTGAGTCAAGGTTCACATTCACCTTGGTCATGTGTAATAATCCTGTTTATTTTTCAGTGTCCCTGGAAACATTGCAGTGGGTGGCGGTCTCCATTGCCTCTTGACGCTGGCTACATTCCAGCTCTTCCTTTAGCTCCATTCCAAGGACTGATACATAAATTCCCACGTGTCTTTGTAAACACGGTTATTTTCTTTGTTTACGTCTACTTTTATATAAATTCCTCATCATGTAAATACTTCCCTTACAAAGAAGTCACCAAAATAAAGGGATGCTTGAGGTTGCTTCAGTGTTAAATCTGGAAAAAGTAAAGCAGACTTGTTTTTACTGTTTTGATGAGCCTTATTTTATAAAAAATATATATGGTATTGTCACAAAGTTGGGTTTAGAAATTACCCAAACAATAAGGCATTTACATTTCTCTCAGAAATGAGAGCTGTAAGTACTGCTCCTGTTGCTGGGTTTGAACTTGTACTTTCCAATAATCCGTTGTGAAAAATTTAAGTCACTGAGCAGATGAAGGAAGTTTAAACTTGTTTCACTGTCAAGTTTTGAATTCCCCGTGGAAGATAAACCACTGTGTCATGTTACCCACTGCAATACTCAGTAAATAGTATGATCTAGAAACATGGTTCTTAGTATTTTCTGAATTTCCCTGTGTAGTGTCTGCAGGTCTTCACGGAACTTCAGGACAGTAGAAGGGAAAGTTCAGAATAAGTAGAAGACAGTTATTTTGTGCGTAGCTTCATTTCCCTAATGTTGCTTTACGTTAAGACATTGCTTCTCTCAGGCAAGGCTTTGAAAGCAACACGATCCTGCTTATTCACTAAAAATGAAAAAAGAAAATCAGTTAACTAAAGACTATTATACTATACATGTAGAGGTATAAGAAAGTACTAACGAAAAGAAATCACTTCAAGCAGACTCAGGAGATGTGTTCAGTAAGAAAAGCTTTGGGGTGTTTTATCTCATCTGTTGTACGGAAGACATGCTTCTTCTCTTTTCATCTTTAGATTTTACATGCAAGCTTCACAGTGGGGAGGCACTTTTGAGGAAGACAAAGACAAGGCCAAGGGTACCACCAACCATTGGCCCTATGCAGCCGAAAGCAGTTTAGTTAAACCTCGTTCCTTTTCTTCAGGGATGCATTGTTTTACTGAAAGCTTTAAAAAAAATCAAATAGCTATCATTCTTTTATTTCTTTGTGTCAAAATTTAGTAGTGACATGACTGGAAAAGTACTGGGAAAATCCAAGCATTGAATATATACAGAGTTAAGCCCAACGCGGTACTAGACCAGGGTATACGGTTAGGCAGCTGGCGACCAACTTTTCCAGCAGATTGCTTTCCACGTGAGGAATTTCATTTCATTTTATTTTAAAATTTCTTCCAGGTTTGTTGAAAGATAATTGACATATAACATCATATAAGTTTAAGGTGTACAATGTGTTGATATGATACACTTGCATATTATGAAATAATTACCATCATAGCATTAGCTAACACCTCCGTCACATTGAACATTACCACTTCTCTTTTGTGGCAAGAACATTTAAGATCTACTCTCTTAGCAACTTTCAAGTATATAATACAGTATTATTTAAAAATTTGTAAAAAGTTTTAGCTTTATTGAGGTATAATTGACATATTAAGTTATTTGATTATAATACAGTATTATTAACTGTAATCCCCATGCTGTACGTTAGATCCCCAGAATTTATTCATCAAATAACTGGAAGTTTGTACCCTTTAACCAATATCTCCCCATATCCCCCATTCCCGAGCCCCCAGCAACCACCATTCTAGTCTCTGTTTTCATGAGTTTGGCTGTTTTAGATTCTACCTATAAGTGACATCATATAGTATTTGTTTTTAATTGCCTACAACAATGTACTGAGGTATTATTAGCTGTGTGGGTTGACTTTTCACAGAAAAATTTGTGAGAAACTTCTGTCACACCGTCAGTTTGACAATATTCAATGTATTGGTAAAAACAAAAAAGTTTCCCCCAAGACAGTTTCTTGAACGTTGGATGTTTTAGAGAGATTTTTGAACTTTTCTTGTCTCAGAAATTCCTTGGCATTTCACATCTTCAAGAAGAGTTAAAGCCGGATGTTTCAAAATGGTCTTTCTCTGTGGTTCAGCTACTTGGTGTTTTGGGAATGAGCCTTTGGTCTTTGCATTTTGGGAGCATAGAATCTAAAAATTTAGAATCATTATGAAGGTTATTAGTAGCACTGCGATGAAAATGTGGGGCTTCTGGATGTATCTATTACAACTTCTCACCTGTTGCATTTCTGTAACTGAAGGATTTTGGGATATAGAATTTCAGTTTTTTGGATACCTTTGAGTTAGCTTATTATCCATTTCTTGACCTCATATTTTAGTCTCTGGCTTTTTCTTTTGAATCTTTGAATGACTTTCTTTTGAATGACTTCTTTTTGAAATCATTCCATCCTGGACTTCTGGGGGACAAACACAACTTGGTATAGGCAGCAGCATCTATCTCTTACTCACTTATGTGCAGAGCAGGTCCACGAGGTGCTGAATAGCCTGTTTCTACGTAATGGTCATGTTGGTCTTGAAGATTTATAAGTTCAGTGCTGGCTACATCACCCCTAGTGTAACGGCACGGAGTTTATTTGAAGAAAATATAATTTAAAAGTTCATGTTACATCAGGTTGAATGACCATGGCTTCAGGAGAAATTGCAGAGTTGGTGTCTAATGGGATGGTGGGAATGTACAAAGGCATATTTCTGGAGGTCATGACAGGTACTCCAGAGTTTATGGATTTAAGAGTGTGAGCT
Source organism: Aethalodelphis obliquidens (assembly GCF_003676395.1). Classification (NCBI taxonomy): domain Eukaryota; kingdom Metazoa; phylum Chordata; class Mammalia; order Artiodactyla; family Delphinidae; genus Aethalodelphis; species Aethalodelphis obliquidens. The sequence continues at coordinate 2,083,484 of NW_020837955.1, forward strand.
GATTCTGCATGACCTGCTCATCTCCTGTGATTTATGTTAGCTGAAATGTAGACAGGAGGTTGGCCTTGAACTATATTCAAAATATTGAATATAGTTCCCTGTGCTATACAGGAGGTCCTTGTTGTTTATCTATTTCATACATAGTGGTGTGTATCTGTTAATCCCAAACTCCTAATTTATTCCTCCCCCACCCACTTTCCCCTTTGGTAACCATAAATATGTTTTCTTTTTTCTTTTGTTTTTTATTCAGTATAATGCAATGAGATTTTATTTTTAACATCTTTATTGGAGTAAAATTGCTTTACTTTGTTGTGTTAGTTTCTACTGTATAACAAAGTGAATCAGCTATACGTATACTTATATCCCCATATCCCCTACCTCTTGCGTCTCCCTCCCACCCTCTGTATCCCACCCCTTTAGGTGGTCACAAAGCACTGAGCTGATCTCCCTGTGCTATGCAGCTGCTTACCACTAGCTATCTATTTTACATTTGGTAGTGTATATATGTCCGTGCCACTGTCTCACTTTGTCCCAGCTTACCCTTCCCCCCACATGTCCTTAAGTCCATTCTCCATGTCTGCGTCTTTATTCCTGTCCTGCCCCTAGGTTCTTCAGAACCTTTTTTTTTTTTTTAGATTCCATATATATGTGTTAGCATACAGTATTTGTTTTTCTCTTTCTGACTTACTTCACTCTGTATGACAGACTCTAGGTCCATCCACCTCACTACAAATAACTCAATTTCGTTTCTTTTTATGGCTGAGTAATATTCCATTGTATATATGTGCCACATCTTCTTTATCCATTCATCCGATGATGGACACTTAGGTTGCTTCTATCTCCTGGCTATTGTAAATAGAGCTGCAATGAACATTGTGGTACATGACTCTTTTTGAATTATGGTTTTCTCGGGATATATGGCCAGTAGTGGGATTGCTGGGTCATATGGTAGTTTTATTTTTAGTTTTTTAAGGAACCTCCATACTGTTCTCCATAGTGGCTGTATCAATTTACATTCCCACCAGCAGTGCAAGAGTGTTCCCTTTTCTCCACACCCTCTCCATCATTTACTGTTTCTAGATTTTTGATGATGGCCATTCTGACTGGTGTGAGATGATACCTCATTGTAGTTTTGATTTGCATTTTTCTAATGATTAATGATGTTGAGCATTCTTTCATGTGTTTGCTGGCAGTCTGTATATCTTCTTTGGAGAAATGTCTATTTAGGTCTTCTGCCCATTTTTGGATGGGGTTGTTTGTTTTTTTGTTATTGAGCAATAATCTAAATTTTTAAGATGAGGAAACTGAGGATTATGCATATTTAGTGTTTTTCTGTAGGTCACAAAACCAGTGTTGGCATAATCAGGATTTGAATACAGAGTGTCTCCTATTTGAAAGTCTTTTCTTTTCCCACTAGGAAATAAATTATTCATGCAAAAAATATTTGCTAACTTAAGTAAGATGTTATGGTAGATGGCACAGTCTTATTCAGTTTCTTTTTAGAAAAAATTACTGCTGATTCGAAACTTCCTCGTTAGTGAAAAAGTCAACAAAGTATCTGTCATCTGTGAGATGCAATACTAGCTCATGGGAACTGAATTCTGGGATTAGTTACTTGTTTTTTAAATTTATCCTGATGTCTGTCACTGTAGAAGATAACCCTTCCTACAAAAGGTGGTTTTTATAGACTGGAAAGGTAGGAGCTATAAAATATAAGCAAAATAGACATGCTCTGTGGGTAAGTTTGGCATATTTCATGTGAGATTTTCAATATAAATAGTACTTCAGAGCAGCAAACTATGACTGGCACATTACATGTTTTTAATGATTAAAAGACTGGAGGTTTTGGTCTCAAACAAATTAACATTGGAAGAAGGTATACTGAGCCTGATATTGTACATTTTGAGTAGCGTAGGAGATTGTGGCTGAGAAAAACCTGACCTGGAGAAACCACTTTCTCATTTTCCTCTTGTGTATGAGAGAGATGTGTTCTGACAGTGGGAAAAAAAGGTAATTTTGGAGGCTGTACTGGTGCTCTTAGATAAATCTTACTCATGTGGAAGGTTAATTTTGTTGCACCAAGGTCTGAAGTAAAAAATTATGACTTATGATGGACATGCATTTGTGAAGTATGGATGGGGAGGAGGCAGTGTCTACTATGAGCCAGACGTACCAAGTGTTTTATGTACAGTTTCTCATATTACTTTAATGGAAGTCTTAAAAAATGAGTCTGATACTTCAAATTATTTTTACCATTAAGCAAACTCAATATATCAGCGCCTACAAGGTTCTGGAAAAGCCTGCTGAATATTGATGAAGGTAAAGAAAGTTGAAGGGAGTTTCTGTGAAATTTAATCAAATGTCAAAAGAGTCCCTGGGGAGGAAAAATGGGAAATCACTGTTGCTGTTAACCTTCCAGGCCAGCAAGAAAAAGATATATAATTTTGGAATTAACTAACCTGTTGAGAATGGAGCCTGTGATTTTCAAGTGTTTATATAACCATTTATTTACAAGAAATCTTTGCAAATGTTCTCCCCTTCGATGATTGTTTTTCCCAATAATTTTGCAATGCCGTTGCTTCCTGTCAGTTTTTTAGACTGGTCACAGCAGAGGACTGCTGTCAGTAAAAGAAGAATTTATTTTTTGAACCAAACTTCCATCACAGCTCCTTTTGCTGACCCTAGCTATCGATTGTGGCCTGAAGTGTTCACCCCTTCTTTTCTAAGTTCTTGCAGTCATTGCTTTCTGCTGTTAATGAGGCTAAATTCCATTTTGTTCCTTGTGCACAATGATCAGTGAAATACTACTCTGAATACTGAGTTTTTCTTCATGATTTTGTATTGTGAAATTCCCTGGCCTGTACTGTTTAGTCATTAGAGGATTACACATGTGGAGAAACTTGTTCATTGTGGATTATTTTTTTAATTGAAGCATATAGTTGATTTACAATATTATATTACTTTCAGGTGTACAACCTAGTGATACAGTATTTTTATACATTATGCACAGTGCAAAATGATTACAATATTACTGACTATATACCCTGTGCTGTACTTACTTATTTTATAACTGGTAGTTGTACCTCTTAATCCTCTTAACCTACTTTGCACATCCCCCATTCCCCTCCATCTGGCAATAACTAGTTCTCTGTATCTTTTTCTATTATCTTATATTTGTATATTTGCTTTGTTATTTTAGGTTCCACATATAAGTGAAAACATACAGTATTGTCTTTCTCTGTCTGACTTAGTTCACTTAGCATAGTACCCTCTAGGTCCATCCATGTTGTTGCAATTCTTTTTTATGGCTAATATTCCATTGTATGTATGTATGTGTACATAAATACATACCCCCGTTATCTTTATCCATTCATCTGTCAGTAGACACTTAGACGCTTCCATATCTTGGATATATTGTAAATAATGCTGCAGTGAACATTGGGATGCATCTGTCTTCTCAAATTAGTGTTTCCATTTTCTTTGGATAAATGCCCAGAAGTAGAATTACTGGATCAAAAGGTCTATTTTCAATTTTTTAAAAAATAAATTTATTTATTTATTTTTGTCTGCGTTGGGTCTTTGTTGCTGTGTGTGGGCTTTCTCTAGTTGCGGTGAATGTGGGCTACTCTTTGTCGTGGTGTGCAGGCTTCTCCTTGTGGTGGCTTCTCTTTGTTGCAGAACATGGGCTCTAGGTGCGTGGGCTTCAGTAATTGTGGCACACAGGCTCAGTAGTTGTGGCTCGTGGGCTCTAGAGCACAGGCTCAGTAGTTGTAGTGCACTGGCTTAGTTGCTCTGCAGCATGTGGGATCGTCCCGGACCAGAGATCGAACCCGTGTCCCCTGCATTGGCAGGCAGATTCTTAACCACTGTGCCACCAGGGTAGTCCTATTTTGAATTTTTTGAGGAAACTCTGTACTGTTTTCCATAGTGAGTGCAACAATTTACATTCCCATTAACAGTGTATAAGGGTTTCCTTTTCTCCACATCTCATCAACACTTACTTTTCTCTTTTTGATGACAACACTCATTCCTTTCCTCTGAGCCAAACATCCTTCTGATTTTTTTCCATTAAAAAAATAGTATCACCTGGTTTAGCATATAAATGGAATTATATAGTGTATACCCTTTGAGGCTTCAGCAAGTTTTTTAGATTTATCTGTTCTGTTGCATATATTGGTGTTTATTTCTCTTTATTGCTGGATAGTATTCCACTGTATACCACATTCTCCTATTCATCCACCCCTGGGTCCTTTCTAGTTTTTGGCCATTATGAATAAAGCTGCTAAGAACATTACTGTTTAAGTCTGTTTGAGAGCATGTTCTCATTTCTCTTAGGAAAATATCTAAGACTGGAATTGTTGGGTCATAGGTTGGGGTATTTTTGTGTGTATGTGTGAAATTGCCAGAACTTAAAAAGAAAAAAAGCTTGGATCATATTTTAATCTCACTATCAAATTATGAAGATTTTCATTTCTCCACATTCTAGTTACCATTTAGTATTATCTGTCTTTTTAATTCTAGCCATTCTGATAGGTGTAGGTAGATATCATGGTTTTAATTTGTAGTTCCCCGGACACTAATGCTTTAAGCACTTCTTGTGCTTATTGGCTGTTCTTATATCATCTTTTGAAAAGTGCATATGTTTAAACAAGATTTGTTTCTTACATTTTCTGGATACTAGTTGTTTGTCATATAAATGTTTTGCGGACATTTTCGTTTGGTCTGTAATTTACCAATTTAATTTCTTAATGGTAGCTTGGAAGAGCAAAATACTTTAATTTTGATGAAATTTATCTTTTTATATTTCTGCCTAAGAGAATTTACCAACTCCCATGATACAAAGATATCCTTCTGTGTTTTCTTCCAAAACCTTTATATATTTAGCTTTTAGGCTTAGGACTATGGTCTACCTCAGATTAATTTCTGTGTATGGTGGAAGGTAGGAGATGGTCCATCATTGTGTTTTTCCATATGGATATCTAGTTGTTCTAGCACACTTTGTTGAAAAAAAAAAGTCCTTTCCCCTTTGAATTGCTTTGTTTCCTTTGTTTTTAAATTATCAAATTACAGTGTAAGTGTAATTTCTACTCTGTTCCGTTGATGTATTTTTCAGTCTTTATGCCAATACCACATAATCTGAATATTCTAGCTTTATAGTAATTCTGAAGTCAAGTAGCCTAAGTCCTTCTTCAGCTTTGTTGTTCTTTTTTCAAAATCCTTTGGATTTTCTAGTTTTTTGCCATGCTATATAAATTATAGAATACATCTGTCAATTTCTGCATAAAAGCATGCTAGGAATATGATAGGGATTTTATTGACCCTAAAGATCTATTTGGGGAGAATTGATATCTAAACAGTATTGGATATTTTTATCCACGAACATGGTTTATCTCTCCATTCATTTAAATTCTATTTAATCTGTTTTAGGTGGTGATTTATTTGGTTGTTCTCAAACTATAGCTCTGACTCTTGGACAGTGGAGTGGTTTAGTTATTAATTCAGTTTCTTTAGCTTCTTGAAATCTACCCATGTGTGCATTCTTCAGAGGTTCACCAGAGAATGGGCAAAATTTATACATAGAGTTTTGGGCCCCTGCTCTCTGGCTCTGTTTTCCAGTTTGCTTCTCTCACTTTTCAGTGGCTTTGGTGCTCTCAAAGCTAGAAAGATGGTGGGTTTTCTCTTGGGATCTTAGCTACCATGCAAGGTGTTGACTGGGGCTGCTCAACTAAAAGCTCTGAAAGCAGGGAACTGACCCAGTGCTAGTCCCTTTTTTCAAATATCAGCTCTCCTAAAGAATGTGTATGCTTTTCTTAGCTTTCCAATATGTTCATGTAATTTTTTTTGTCTAGAGTTTATAGTTGTTATCTGTGACAGTGTCACTTCTAGGAGTTGACTCAACCATTGCTGAGAGAAGAACCCGGTTAATTTAGTTTGGACATCTGGTTTTTAGCAGTGCATGAGGGCTTCTTTAATTTGTGACTTTAATGTTAAAAAAAAAAAAAAGGATTACTAGTGAATCATTGAAGAGAAATTCTGTAATAAGAACTCTGCATAGTTTACTGAGTCTATTAATTTTAGTAGAAATATGCATACAGTCATAATATGCAGTTCAGTTCTTTTTCAACTTCATAACCCAGTGAAAACCTTCAAGCTGAGGGTGGTTGTAGGAAAGACCTCTTTGTCATAATCTTTCTTCATTTGCCTGAATCTGCATTTAATATATTGCCTCTCTTCTATATTCTTCATCTTACCTTTACTATTACATATATTGTCTCACGGATTTTAGTATTAATTAAAAAATTCCTTTGTTTCTCCATATGCTGCTGTTCAAAGGTGGCACCTAGGCACCAAGTCTTAAGAAACAATTTTTATGGAGCATATTGCATTTTTTAAATTGGAATTTAAGGTTTTTAAAGCTAGCACATACTGCAACATTTCTATTGTATTTTCCTTGTATGTTTTGCTCTTTTGTATTTTTTTCCTTTATTCCTCTCTGACTCCATTACATTCCTTGACATACTGGTAGAAAGAGAATTTAGTTTGAAAATCACCTCAAAATGACTCCTATCATATTCCTTTGATTATTGACTCTGATACTTTGTATGTTGTGAAATCAGACACCTTTCCTGACTGCACACATTTCAAGAATTGTGTATTTGTTCTCTATTATGAATAGATGCCACTTATTCCTAGACCAATGCTGTTTTTCTATTTCAAAAAATCTTTAAGTTTGAACTTCAGAAGTACCCTATTAACTTAATAGATCATTTCCTGGACCCTCAACTTCAGAGATTCTGATGCAGTAGATCTTGGATGAGGCCCTGGTATCTGGGTTTTCATAAAGTTACTGTCATCATAAGAATCTGTAGTATCTTACGTCAAATTATCTGGTGCACTTTAACAAATGAGTGGGTGGTGGGCAGGTGCCACTGTGTTCCTGGTGTAGATGGAAAAAATAAAGACATAGGGAAGAAGCACCATGAAGAGTTAAAGAGCTTTACAGTTAGCAAATTCCATGTCTGCTATTAATGGCTTCAGTTTCTTCCTCTGTAAAAGTGAGATTTTTCTTATCAAGCCATTGAAAGAATTAAATGAAATAATTTTGTTCCTAGTCCTTATTGTATGCAAACTAAAATTAAATTCCGTAAATAGTAGAAAAAGCAGAAATGTGTTTTTATGCTCTGAATCATCTTTTATGAATATACTTGCTGAGATCTCACTTGGGACTCTGGGTGGTGGCCTTTATAGTGCCTTTTTCTTGGGTTGAATCTAGTGGCAGGAATTCCACCAAAGAGAGAAGTGCTGGGTCTTGTAATATCACCCTTAAGTGAGTATCTACTAACAGTATTCTGCACATAGCAGAGACTCAGAAATGTTTGTTGAGCAAATGCATCCTTCCTAAAAAACCAAACAAACAAAAAACCTTCGCCCTTCTCCTGGTTTTTGTTACACTAATAAGCCTCTCTGTGCAACACTTACCCTATTAGAAGAAAGAAATGAGGGTTCTAGTATTTTTGTATACTCAGTGAGACAGTAAAACATTTTCACAAGTTGAGTAATTGGTTTTTAACAGCGGGGGGGGGGTGCTACCTGCAATTTGATAGTGATTAGTTGAAATGGATGATGTTTATACATGCAATGTTTCATGGAATTATGGAGGGGCCCTCTCGCATAATAACCTGTGAAGTTTTCTTGGAAATCTTGAAAACACAGGATGAAGCTCCCACTTTAGCCCTTATATCACATCTCCTGGATGCTTCTCCTATAATGGTGTTCCTTGTTTTCAGGACCCCAAGCTCTACAGAAGATATTATGCCTCTTATTAACTGTTAATTCCACTCTTATACAATTCCTCATACCGGTTTAAATGCCTAGAGACACATCTTAGCAGCAAGACAAGCCCCATAGTCTTGATTTCTTGTTCCTTGTTTTACCTTTTAATTAGTCTTGATTTTTTCATGCTATTCCCCAGTTTAAGAGCTACTAATAATTGCATTGTTTATTGAACACTTGCTATGTACCAGACACCGTGCTCAGTGCTTCACATTGCCTCACATAAAGCTCTCAATTTATTTTTAACATCTTTATTGGAGTAAAATTGCTTTACAATATTGTTAGTTTCTGCTGTATAACAAAGTGAATCAGCTATATGCATACACATACCCCATATCCTCTCTCTCTTGTGTCTCACTTCCACCCTCCCTATCCCACTCCTCTACATGGTCACAAAGCACCGAGCTGATCTCCCTATGCTATGCGGCTGCTTCCCACTAGCTAGCTATTTTACATTTGGTAGTGTGTATATGTCCATGCCACTCTCTCACTTCGTCCCAGCTTACCCTTCCCCCTCCCCATGTCCTCAAGTCCATTCTCTACGTCTGCGGCTTTATTCCTGTCCTGCCCCTAGGTTCTTCAGAACCATTTTTTTTTTAGATTCCATATATATGTGTTAGTATACAGTATTTGTTTTTCTCTTTCTGACTTACTTCACTCTGTATGACATTCTCTAGGTCCATCCATCTCACTACAAATAACTCAATTCTGTTTCTTTTTATGTCTGAGTAATATTCTATTGTATATATGTGCCATATCTTTATCCATTCATCCGATGATGGACACTTAGGTTGCTTTCATGTCCCGGCTATTGTAAACAGTGCTGCAATGAACATTGGGGTACATGACTCTTTTTGAATTATGCTTTTCTCGGGGTATATGGCTAGTAGTGGGATTGCTGGGTCATATGGTAGTTCTATTTTTAGTTTTTTAAGGAACCTCCATACTGTTCTCCATAGTGGCTGTATCAATTTACATTCCTGCTAACAGTGTAGGAGGGTTCCCTTATCTCCACACCCTCTCCAGCATTTATTGTTTGTAGATTTTTTTTGATGATGGCCATTCTGACTGGTGTGAGGTGATACCTCATTGTAGTTTTGATTTGCATTTCTCTAATGATTAGTGATGTTGAGCATCCTTTCATGTGTTTGTTGGCAGTCTTTATATCTTCTTTGGAGAAATGTTTATTTAGGTCTTCTGCCCATTTTTGGATTGGGTTGTTTGTTTTTTTGATATTGAGCTCCATGGGCTGCTTATATATTTTGGAGATTAATCCTTTGTCAGTTTCTTCATTGGCAAATATTTTCTCCCATTCGGAGGGTTGTCTTTTCGTCTTGTTTATGGTTTCCTTTGCTGTGCAAAAGCTTTTAAGTTTCATTAGGTTCCATTTGTCTATTTTTGTTTTTATTTCCATTACTCTAGGAGGTGGGTCAAAAAGGATCTTGCTGTGATTTATGTCAGAATGTTCTGCCTATGTTTTCCTCTAAGAGTTTTATAGTATCTCGTCTTACATTTAGGTCTTTAATTCATTTGAGTTTATTTCTGTGTATGGTGTTACAGAGTGCTCTAATTTCATTCTTTTATATGTAGCTGTTCAGTTTTCCCAGCACCACTGTTTTTTGGATATTAAGCTGCATGAGCTGCTTGTATATTTTGGAGATTAATCCTTTGTCAGTTGCTTCATTGGCAAATATTCTCCCACTCGGAGGGTTGTCTTTTTGTCTTGTTTATGGTTTCCTTTGCTGTGCAAAAGCTTTTAAGTTTCATTAGGTCCCATTTGTTTATTTTTGTTTTTATTTCCATTTCTCTAGGAGGTGGGTCAAAAAAAGGATCTTGCTGTGATTTATGTCATAGAGTGTTCTGCCTATGTTTTCCTCTAAGAGTTTTATAGTGTCTGGCCTTACATTTAGGTCTTTAATCCATCAGTTTATGAGGTAGCTTCTATTACTATCTTCATATGATACAAAGACTATTATTTTGGAACAGTTCTTTGAGGCAGTGCTATGTGCAGTCATTGCCTGATAGTACAGACAATTCCTGTGGAAAACAATGAGGAAAACCTAATAAGCAGGTTTTTTTTTTTTTTTTTTTTTTTTTTTTTGGGTGAACTGCCTAATACCTCAGTGATGAAATGTATAGACCAGCATGAAAGCTCTTATCTGCATGAACCAGTGGCAGCCTTATTTGTTTCATTTGGGAAAAATTGACAAAGTAGGAGACAAGCTGGCTGTATAATGTGGCATTAACTCAGAAAATGCGATGACTTTATATGACCTGTACCTTTTTATAATAGTGGATGGAAAATGGGCTGTCATTTCTGATACATGGGACATTATCACTGTGCTGTACAATGGTTGTATGATTCACAGTAATGTAATTTACTTTTCAGTAGTTTTATAAAGAATCATTTGACTTCTGGCTGCTAATTAGAATGGAGCTACATTGGAAATTATTTTGTAGGCAATTTGTGTATTATGTGTCAAAATCGTGTTGCAGATTCTGAAAAAATTTTCTAATATCACTCCTTTAAAAGGGTTTTCCATAAAATGTTAATGGTGTAATTTTAGTGGAAAGAATATTTATGCATATTTTAAAGGAATTTATATTTTAAGGGCATTATGACATTTGAAAAGCTTTGATATTTTACCAAATGCTTTTAAAATTTGTATTTTCTTAAAGTTTCTAGGTCACCTCTTAGCAAGTTCTATCTAGATGATCTGTCACCTCTCTTTAGAATATATGGGCACTTAACACCCTTTACTTGCAGCTTCAAAATCCCCATTGAAAATATGAGGCCACAGGAAAAGTGTGATTTAATGTCCTACATTAGTGGCCTGTACACTAAAGCTAAATAGCTTGAATTTGATAGGCATGTGTACAACTTAAAATGATTTAGTGTAATTTTGGTTTCCGTTTTTGTATTGTAAATATTCACACTTCTCAAACTGTTACTATTTTATTTGGAAGATATTTTTTAAATCAATAATATATGAACATAGCTTTAAGAGTTAAATAGTTCTAAAAAAAACAAATCAGGTCCTTTGTATCTTCCCCTCCTTGGCCCTGCTTCTCTATGACAAGCTTTTAAAACTTCTTTTGCTATTTCCTTTGGTATTTAACTCCATATTTCTGTATATTCCTTTCTTTTGATTTATTAATTTTAGACATGTCTACTATTCCATCTCTCTACCCTCATAGCAGGGAGTTATTAGGTTGAACATGTGAAATTGCCAACATTTTTTACCTATAAAAATTGCAAGTTAGGCTTCCCTGGTGGCACAGTGGTTGAGAGTCCACCTGCCAATGCAGGGGACACGGGTTCGTGCCCCGGTCCGGGAAGATCCCACATGCCGCGGAGCGGCTGGGCCTGTGAGCCATGGCCGCTGAACCTGCGCGTCCGGAGCCTGTGCTCCGCAACGGGAGAGGCCACAACAGTGAGAGGCCTGTGTACCACAAAAAAAAAAAAAAAAAAAAAAAAATTTACAAGTTATGTAGTTAAATCTAATGATTGCCTAATATTTTCTTCTGCTTAATTTTTTGAGCCTATGACTGTATCCTACGTCCTATTATCTGTTAACTATTTCTGAAAAATTCTAACAAAGTCAAAACTTCTATATTACCTATTCCACATTTTCCTTTTCTGGAGACAGCCCTCTTGGAGTTCTTCATACTCCTGCTCCAATCTCGACTGACATAAAGCCATAGTCTGGGAATTATTTTTTTCTTCATTTTTTTTCATGGGCCTCTTAGTTTCCCAAGAAGAGTGCACAGCAAATATATTATTTAAGCCACTGCCTTTCTGAAATACCTTTATTCTGTTTTCTTATTTAAAAGATAGTTCAGCTGGATATAGAATAATTTCAGGATTTTCAAGGCATTTATTCTTTTTTTTTTTTTTCCTCGTTTCCAACTTTGCTCCTAAGAAGTCTGGTCTTATTCTTATTTCTGGTGTCAAGTAATTTTTTTCTCTTGAAACTTTAACATTTTCCCTTTTATTCCCAGAGTTTTGAAGTTTCATTAATGATTTTCTTTGGTGCAAATAGCATTCTAATTCATTATTCTGGGCACACAGTTGGTCATTTAAATCTGGAGACTCATTGATATTGAATTTCTTGAATTATTTATTTGATTATATACATTTTCCCCATTTATTTGTAATTTTTGCCTTTTTATGTATCCTTAGAGCAAATATTTTGGAATACATGGTGCTTTTGCTGTGATAGTTAATATTTTGAAAATCATCCCTTCTTACCCTGTTTTACCATCTGACTTGTACTTTACATTTCAGTGAGGGGGTTTTTATTCATGATACTGAAATATGCTAGGCTCAAATTTCTTCATGCTATTTCTCTAATCTGGAGTACTTTTATACTGCTGCTTTTTTTTTTTTTTTTTTTTTTTTATGTTTTGGTCTTTTGGCCACAAGGCATGTGGGATCTTAACTCCCTGACCAGGGATCGAACCCACATCCCCTGCATTGCAAGGTGGATTCTTAACCACTGTACCACCAGGGAAGTCCCTAATCTGGAGTACTTTATCAGCTCTCAATTACTTCCTTCTAATAAGTCAATATTAATATATACTATTCCTCTTTTAGTCTTCTACCCCTCATGATGTTGTCATTAATCACTTAAATCGTAATTGGTTTATCTCCTTGAATATCATATTCCTTGCTTGAAGCATTCTATTTAGCTCTTGATTGTATTCTATATTCAATTTATAATGAAAATAGGGGATAAAGAAGATAAAATAGTTAACATGAATGTTTAAATATACAGTATAGCCACTGACATTAAAAATCCAATAGATGAGATCAGCTCTAGACTATTCACAATTAAAGAGAGCTTGGTGAACTGAAAGATAGAACTGAGGAATTCATCCTGAATATAGTACAGGGAGAGAGCTAGAGTTAACAAGTGTGAAGGAGCAGTTGAGACAAAAGTGTTAATTGAGTTACTCCAACATATGTTTACTAGGAGATTCTGAAGATGAGAAGTGAGGGAATGGAAGAGAAGCAATATTTGAAGAGATAGTTTAGAATTTTCCAAAATTAAAGAAACTTTTTTTCCCCTTCAAATGGGAGAAATAGCAGCTTATTTATTTGTACGGGGGATGATAGCCATAGCTATATGTATAAGTAGATGGGAGGGGGTTAGATCAAATACTTAAGTGAAGACAGTGACTTTATTTAGGAGTGAGGCACTTCTCCACTGTAACCTATGTGCCCATTGTCAGAGTAGCAGATTGATGAGATATAGTGGTGAGAAGCATGGAGATTATCTTCTGATTCTTTCAGTGTTCTCGGTGAACCAGGAACTAGAGTCATCAGCTGAGGATGATATATGGGAAGAGATGTTGGAAGTCTGAGAGGAGGAGAAGATGAAATAATACTCTAGGAGAGTGGAAGTATGAGTGACTAGGGAAATGTCTATTGCTGGACAGCACTAAGAATCCACTTGGGGTCAGTGGTCATTTTCAGTGAGAAGAGTCAGCTATGTCCTTCTTCAGACATATTCAGCAGTCTGGCATGAAGGAGGGATTGACCTGAATTTAACTAAAGATAGAGTCAAAAGAGACATAGAGGATCTGAGACTATACATAAAGGTGGGGTTATAGCTATTAACCATGAATTTAAGTTGGTAAGAGTAAAGTCAGAACATGAAAGGGTGAAGGGTAGATAAAGGTGGAAGGATTATTGTAGAATTAGTTCCGATGGGGTTGATGAATTATTGGAATTGGGTACTAGAGAGATGGTTTGAATAGTTAGAGAATATGGTCAGACAGTGGGATGTTTGAAATCAGTATCATGGAGGGGGTGAAGTTATTGGTAATGACAAGTTCTGCAAAGAGCTTTCCAACCAAAGTGACACAAATAGGTCACAGTTTTGCTCCAGTGATTAATCCAGGAATCTAGGGACTCACAGAGCCAACTAAATCTGGAGTGGCTCGAGTCCCCAGGCCCAAGGGCAGCCTCCTTCTCCTCTTAGTGATTTGCATGCGTGACGTGAAAGTAGTTGGAATACAGTGGTCTAGTGTATGACTATAGGAATGAGTGGATGAAATAATGGGGAGGATAGGATTACTAGAGAAGAGGAGATCAAGCAACTCAGGGGCCAGGGTTTTGGAAATATTATTTCTGGGGTTTTAGAAATGACAAAGAATTATGTCAGGAGCAGTGTTTGAGAAAGTAATTGAGAAGCAAGAATGGAAATCTTCAGGGAGTGAGAGGGAGCAAGTCAGGGAGCTAAAGGTGACTGACAAATAGGGGTAGGGTGGTGATGGATAGCCTGATGACATGACATCAGGATAGCCTGATGACATGAGCTTAAGAGCTTAATGGAAGAAATGGTCTGGACATAGCAATGAATAGAGAATTATCCATGTTATAAAAGGGCTGCAGGGTCTTTAGGAGTCGATCAGGGTTTTGCTGTAACAAGAAAGAATGTTCCAAAAAAAGGTTGTTGCCTGACCTTGCATTCCAAAAGCCACTTTGGATAGGGGTGGAAATAAGGTTAGAAAGAGGAATGGACAGAGCATTATGGATTTAGAGTCCAGGGGTAAGGGATAGCTTGAGTCTTGGGCTTTCTATGGTGAGTGACAGGAACAGGGATAAAGCACATTATGAAATTATCACTAATGCTCTTAAGGTAGATAATGGAGATGAGTCTGGATATTTAGAGAGTTGGAATGGTGGAATATTTGACAGAAACAACTGCTAAACTTCCACTCCCTTCTTGTACACTCCCTTCTTCTTCTACTCCCTCTCTTAATCTCTTCCCAGTTTGACTTTGTTGCTACAGGAGCTGGCTCCTGGTTTAGTTCAAGATAAACAATTATCTACAAAGTTCTTTGTTTTTTTATTTTGATTGAAAGGAAAGAGTTAAGTGTGTGTAAAGTGCAGTGAGCAAAGGGGAGAGTAGTATGAGAGATATGATATTGAAGTATCAGGCAGGGACTGAATCATTTGGAATCTTTTAGACCAAGGAAAGGGGATTAGAATTTATCCTAAACGTTAGAATAAATAGAACCACTCAATAGATCTGTGTTTTGCTGAGATGGAGAAGACTGTGGGAGTATCAAATTAGGGGGAAAATCAAGACATGTTTCTGTTATGGTAAGCTTGAGATAGATCCCCACTAGAAGGTACATTCCATCAGGGCAGAGTTATTTGTCCATTTAATTCATTGCTCAATCCT
Source organism: Aethalodelphis obliquidens (assembly GCF_003676395.1). Lineage (NCBI taxonomy): Eukaryota > Metazoa > Chordata > Mammalia > Artiodactyla > Delphinidae > Aethalodelphis > Aethalodelphis obliquidens. The sequence goes on from NW_020837955.1 coordinate 2,098,513, forward strand.
CAACACCTTGAACAGTGCCTGACACATAATGCAGGCTCTTTCTTTATATTTGTTGAAAGAATGAGTGAACAGGTGAATGAATAAATGAATGAAAGAGTGAATGAATAAAAGAATAATAGGTTTCCAAGTCAAGATGGAAGGTAGACATATGGATATAGGGTCTGGATTTCAGGGGAGAGAGGCCAGTGCTGGAGATATAAATACATGTTCATTCAGGAAAAATTTGAAAGTATGATGATGGTGAAGATGATGACACAAATGATGTTAATATTTTTGTACATAATCTTTCTATGTATATGTACTGGAAAAAATAAAATCATACTGTATGTAGTCTGTAATATTTTGGTTTGAGTTAATATTTTGTGACTACCTTTAACTATCACTACATATTATTTTGTATTTGAAACGATGGCATGTTATTGCATACCTATAGCATTGTTTATTCAGTGTTTATTATTCAAAACTCAAATTCTGTTGGATTTTTAAAACTGAACTTCCCACTAGCTAGATCTTGTGCATATTTTACATTATTTCCTCAGGATAAATTTTCTAGAACTGGAAATGAGTCAGAAATGATTAGAACTGCATATATTAAAGGCTTAATGAGCATTGCTCCTCAGAAAGGTAAACTCCCCTTGACAATGTATGAAAGTGCTTTCTTCTCCAATACCAAACATTACCTTTTCCTTTTATATCATTATTTTTTCTGACAGGTCTCTGTTGCTTTGAAAACTTCTACATAATGTTACTTTATATGAGGACACTTTGAGGGAAGAAACTTATTTTTTACTAAGAGTAGGAACAGTTTTGATCACAATGCTGATCTGTAACATATTACTGAAAGCACATCAATAGGGGACACATTTTCTTGGAAACATGAATTGGATGTTTCCAGAGTATCTGATTTTAAATTCTTTAGGACAAAGAAACTCGGTATCATGTCAGTACAAACATTCAATATCACACTAATTCAATCAGCAGCTATTTTATTCTCTGTAAAGTCAGACTGATTAAAAAGTCTCTCCTATATGCTTTGAGATCTATAAATGACATAATACAGAGAGGACCTAACATAAAATAGAAAAATATTTAAACCTAAGTTGGAAAAATTTTAGAGGTGCGGATTTACATATACATTCCTTGGAAATACTTACAAACTTTTACTCATATGTCCTAATATCTTTTCTTATCACATCTCATATTTTGTATTTAAACAAATATTTTCTCTGGGGCTAGTGATAAAACTCAGTTAATGTCTCAGCATAGGGTTTTTATCCTCTTTTCATATTATGAATCCCCTCTTGTTGAGAAAAATACCCATCTGCAGTCCTAAACAGCCACACTCTTTATTTTCAGACAGGTCGATTCTGTAGATGTTAATCCCATGACTGGAGGTGATGTGGAAGGCAATAAACCCCTCCTGTTTCATAAACAGTGAGATGTGAAACCTGAGAGCTTAGGACAGCAGGAGACATTTACTGCTGAGTGACAGGTTCTACCACTCTGGAACTACCACGCAAACAAAGCAAGATTATTAGACCAAGGATGTGAAGATTTTTCTTCACTCTTTTAAACAATTTTGTTCCGTAGGAAAATTTGAAGAAAAATACTTGAAGACATAAAATCAGCAAGCAGTGGAGCTTATTATTATACAAAAGAACTGGGTGAGATGTGTCTTCAATCGGGATATCAGAGGCAGGAATTTAGATCCACCCTGAGACGAACAGGAGGGTCAATGGGTCACTCACACCAATGGTATGGCTAGAAGCAGTCTCAGATGCCTAGGAAAAATCAGACACAGGAGAAGGACCAGCAAGCAAACACGGTTGTACAACAAAACACAGCATCAGACTGTGCGTTTAAAACATACATATTGATTACTTTCCTTTTTTAAAATTAATACATGCTTACTAAGAAAAAAATAAAAACAGATGGAAGATTTTTAGAAAGTCTCTATAATTCTACCACTCAAATACTTTTCCATTGTGATGTATATTTTTCCTCTATCCTTTTAGAAATACAGGTTTTTTTTTTTTTTTTTTTTGCCGTACGCGGGCCTCTCACTGTTGTGGCCTCTCCCGTTGCGGAGCACAGGCTCCAGACGCGCAGGCCCAGCGGCCATGGCTCACGGGCCCAGCCGCTCCGCGGCATGTGGGATCTTCCCAGACCAGGGCACGAACCCGTGTTCCCTGCATCGGCAGGCAGACTCCCAACCACTGCGCCACCAGGGAAGCCCAAGAAGTACAGGTTTTAAAAAAATCCTTTTTAAATAAAAAAAAAGAATTCTTTTTTATTATAATAAATGAAGTAATCCAGAAATTTATATGGTAAAGAGTTAAAGATCCTCCAGCTTTCTAAATTTCTCTCCACAGAATAAAGCACTGTTAAATTTTATTTATATATTTCTAGTTTTGGTCTATGCACATGATACCCACTATACATATATGGCATATGTATGATATATAGTATATATTATCTACTATCTATAGTAGATATATATGTGTATATTATATATACATTACATTATTAAATATAATATTTATATTTTACATAACTATAATCATATTATATATGAAAGTTGTAAATCTCAGCTCTAGAGGTGCAAACATAAAACCTGATTACCCTTTTACTGTTGTGGTTCCCAGGCCTTTCCAAAGAAACATTTTTCCCCTAACTCATTCCAGAACCTTGACACCTTGGTCCATATTTGTTCCGTTTCTTTCTCTGTCTCTCAGGTAACAAGCTCTATTTATTTTGTTCTTTTGACAGGTGATAGATAATCTAATTATACAGTTGAATTTCTTGTAGATCACAAAATGATAAATTGTTTGTGTCTCATTATGTATGGATTCATGCACCATTTGCAATGCAGTTGGCCCAGAGAAATACAGTTACTGCTGTTACAGTTCATTTTGAAGAGTTTTCAACAGTGTAAGATGTTATCATTTCAGAACTGATAGTCTTTTAGAGAGATAGACATTCATATATATGTAAATTATCTTGCCAGACCTAAAAAAAAAAAAACTAAAAAAGTGAATCATAGATTCCTATAACATATTTTTAGTTTTCCTTGATAAGAAGAAAAAGACTCTTTAATCCTCATAGTTCACAGTTTGACAGTTTAGAAAGCGAAAAATCTGTTTCTTCACATCACTGAGTTTTGTTGACTTCATATAAAGTCCAACAGATTATATCATACAGAGTATACAAATAGGGCCTGTTAAGTGATTTTTCCACTATCATAATTCTTTTGGGTGAAATTTCTCTTCTTGTAGAAGGCTTCCAAAGTGATTTACTCACATCCACATAAAAAGACTGACCCTTGACAGTAATGGCTCATGGAGACTTTATTTACATTTTTACAAATATATTGTTTGACACAGTGGCAGGTTTTTAGTCTCAATTATCAAGTTTTGATGTGACAAAATAGCAATTCTATTCTCCAAAGGGTAGTATAATTGGGAATTATCAAATGAAGTTACATATAATATTTTAAATAAAGGTACAAAGTTACTAGTTTCTGTGGCTTTTATTTTTTATAAATTTTTCTCCATGGACATTACCATATTACTAACATTATTTTTCTTCTTTTTTCATGATAAGTGTAAACTTTTATTAAAGACTTAGATGACATAAACATGTTGGAAGCATATACAATATTTGTTATATTCACTTAAAAACAATCTTCAGGACATATCTCAACAAAATTCCCAAACCTTTTAGTTAACATTGAGTTTTCTTTTCTCTGAAAAATAATTTTAAATCACATTTCTAAACATCTCTTAATTTTTTAGCTCCTAGTTGTTGTTTTCTTCTAAGGTCCATGAGAGAAATAATTGCCAACTCCATCCAGCGTATCTTCTGTAACAGGGTTAGAGTAGCCAGACAGCAAACATGAATACAGCAGCCAGATTAGTTCCCCTGACACAGACATACTTGGTTTGCGTTTTAGACAGGTAGAACTACTGTAAAGAAATGTGTGCATTCCCATTTCTCAAAAACATTGTTCAAAAAAACCCACAAAATCCCCCAAAACATTCTTGACTTCATTTTTTGCTTTTTCATAGATTTGGGTGTAAGAAATACTTATTTCACTGTCCTGTTTACTACTAAAATGAGAATAATAACACAACTGATTCTTGGCTTCAGTGTAGGGACTGTGGCCGTGTGGAGAATACCACATGAGAATGAAGCTCAGTATGCCAAAAGGACAAATTATTTAAGCAAAGAAAGAAATGTAGATTTATTGGGGAGTTCTCCCAAATTTCGTAACTTCTTAAATAATTTAAAATTTAAAGATAGTGCAGACCAAGAATGTATGGCCCATATAAAACATGTATGTAGGCATACCACCAATTTACCACCTCTGGTCTGTAGTATATAACAATGAAAAGTGCTCGTTAATCCAGTTTACATGATATGTTCTGGATGTGGAACCGAACCAACTTCTCCCTTATAGTTAGAGACTAAGCTTGCTCTTCAGCTATAAAGAAATGGCTAAGCAGGTTTCATTCATTAATGTGATAGGTTACATTAATTGGTATCAGTACAGTGGGACTTTGAAACGGTTTTGTGATAATTGCTTTTTAATTGATTATAACTTTACCTGTAGTTCCTTAATTTAAATATCTCAACTACATAAGATGTTAGTATATTGAAAAACATGTGTTATTCTTAATAAAAGAGGACTAACAATGACGTTTCCAGGTTTAGTCCATCAGTCAGCTGTCCATAGCATAAATTAGAAGCTTAGGGATTGATCCCAGGTTTAGCCATCAAGGAGAGTATTGTTTGTTCTACCCTTACCATACTTTTTTTTATTGAGATATAGTTTATATATGATACCATTCACACATTTAGATGTTCAGGTCAATGTCTGTGTTACGACCAAGCCACTTAATGTAAAGACAATTCCATTTCCCCACAAAGTTCCCTGTGTCCTTTCGAAGTCAATATCCTTCATTCCCACTCACCCCAGAAAATCCCTGATCTGATTTCTCGCACTGTAGATTAATTTTGCATGTTCTATATTTTCATATAAACGGAATCCTTGTGTAGCACTTTAAAAAAATCTTTTTTCACTTGGCTTTGTGTCTGTGAGATTATCCATGTTGCTTTTATTAGTAGTTCATTCCTTTTATCGCGGAGTGATATTACATTGTGTGAATCTACCAAAATATAGTAATTCATGCTCCTGTTGAAGACATTTGCATTCTTCCCAATTATTGGGTATGATAAGCAAGGCTGCTATGAACATCTGCGTACAAGTCTTTGTATGAACATGTATTTTAATTCATTTTGAGTAAATATAGGCATACATTGGAGATATTGCAGGTTCAGTTCCAGACAACCAGCACAGTAAAGTAATATGACAATAAAGCAAGTCACATGAATTTTTTGGTTTCCCAGTGCATTATAGAAGTTATGTTTACAATATAGTCTATTAATTGTGCAATGGCATTATGTCTTAAAAAACAATGTAATTACCTTAATTAAAAAATACCTTATTGCTAAAAAATGCTAACCATCATCTGAGCCTTCAGCAAGTCATAATGGTTTTGCAGGTGAAAGGTCTTGCCTTGATGTTGATGTTTGCTGACTGATCAGTGTGGTGGCTGTGGAAATTTCTTAAAATAAGACAGCAGTAAAGTTTTCCACATCAGTTGACTCTTCCTTTCACCTGCAATTTCTCTGTAGCATGCAATGCTGTTTGATAGTGTTGTACCCACAACAGAACTTCTTTCAAAACTGGAGTCAGTCTTCTCAAACCCTGTCACTGCTTTATCAACTAAGATTATGTAATACTGTAAACCCTTATCGTTTCAGCAATCTTCACAGCATCTTCACAGGAGTAGATTCCATCTCAAGAAACCACTTTCTTTACTCATCCATAAGAAGCAATTCCTCATCTGTTTAAATTTTACATCTTATTGCAGCAAATCAGTAACATTCAGGCTCCACTTCTACTTATAGTTCTCCTGCAATTTCCACCACATCTGCAGTTGCTTTCTTCAATGAAATCTTGAACCCCCAATGTCATCCATGAGGATTGACAGCTTCCTTCAGATTCCTGTTGATGTTATATTTTGACCGCTTCCCATGAATCTGAATGTTTTTCATGGCATGTAGAATGGTGAATCCTCTGCGGAACATTTTCAGTTGCCTCTGCCTAGATCCATAATAGGAATTACTGTCTCTGGCAGCTACAGCCTTATGAAATGCGTTTCTTAAATAATATGACTTGAAAGTTGAAATGACTCCTTGATCCATGAGCTGCAGAAAGGATGTTGTGTTAGCAGGTGTGAAAACATTAATCTCGTTGTATATCTCCATCAGAGCTCTTGGGTGACCAGGTGTATTATCAGTGAGCAGTAACATTTTTAAAGGAATCTTTTTCTCTAAGCAGTAAGTCTCAGCAGTGGGCTTAAAATATTCAGTAAACTGTGTTATTAACAGATGTGCTGTCATCCAGGCTTTGTTGTTCCATTCATAGAGCACAGGCAGAGTAGATTTAGCCTAATTCTTAAGGGCCCTAGGATTTTCAGAACAGTAAATGAGCATTGGCTTCAACTTCAAGTTTCCAGCTACTGTAGCCCCTATAACAAGAGAGTCAGACTAACCTTTGAAGCCAGGCATTGACTTCTTGTCTCTAGTTTTGAAAGTCGTAGATGACATCTTCTTCCAGTATAAAGCTGTTTTGTCTACATTAAAAATCTGTGTTTAGCATAGTCACCTTCATTAATTATCTTAGCTAGATCTTCTGGATAACTTGCTGCAGCTTTTTTAAAAAAATAAATTTATTTTATTTATTTTTGGCTGCGTTGGGTCTTTGTTACTGCACATGGGCTTTCTCTAGTTGAGGCGAGAGGGGGCTACTCTTCATTGCGGTGCACGGGCTTCTCATCGCGGTGGTTTGTTGCGGAGCACGGGCTCTAGGCACGCGGGCTTCAGTCATTGTGGCACACGGGCTCAGCAGTTGTGGGTCGAGGGCTCTAGAGTGCAGGATCAGTGTTTGTGGCACATGGGATCTGCCCGGATGAGGGCTCCAATCTGTGTCCCCTGCTTTGGCAGGAGGATTCTTCACCACTACGCCCCTGGGGAAGTCCCCTTGCTGCAGCTTCTATATCAGCACTTGCTGCTTCACCTTGCAGTTTGGTGTTTTGGAGACGGCTTCTTTCCTTAAACCTCATGAACCAACTTCTGCTAGCCTCAGACTTCTCTTCTGCACCTTCCTCACCTTTCTCAGCCTTCACAGAATTGAGGAGAGTTAGGGCCTTCCTCTGGATTCAGCTTTGGCTTAAGAGAACATGTGGCTGGTTTGATCTTCTATCCAGACCACTAAAACTTTCTCCGTATCAGCAGAAGGCTGTTTTGCTTTCTTATCATTCATATGTTCACTGGAGCAGCACTTTTAATTTCCTTCAAGAACTTTAACTTTGCATTCACAACTTGGCTGGCTGTTTGGTGCGAAGGCCTAGCTTTTGGCCTATCTCAGCTTTCACTGTGCTTTCCTCCCTAAGCTTAATCATTTCTAGCTTTTGATTTAAAGTGAGAGACGTGTGACTCTTAACTTGAACACTTAGAGGTCATTGTGTGGTTATTAATTGACTTAATTTTAATGTTATGCCTCAGGGAATAGGCAGGCCTGAGGAGAGGTAGAGAGATGGGGGAAGGGCCGGTTAGTGGAGCAGTCAGAACACATTTATCGATTAAGTTTGCCGTTTTACGTGAGCATAGTTTGTGGTGCCCCAAAGCAATTACAATAGTAACATCAAAGAGCACTGATCACAGATCACCATAAAAATATAATAAAAATGAAAAAGTGTGAAATATCGTGAGAATTATCAAAATGTCTTGTGTCTCATGAAGTGATCAAATGCTGTTGGAAAAATGATGCCGATAGACTCGTTCAAAGCATGGTTGTCACAAACCTTCAGTTTATTAAAAACAAAAACAAAACCCCACAGTATCTGTGAAGCACAGTAAAGTGAAGCACAATGAAAAGAGGTGTGCCTGTATCCAGAAGTGCAATTGTTAGATACCAAGGAGTGTGTCTGAAGTTTATAGTTAAACTGTTACACTGTTGCACATTCACTCCATCCACAATTTATGAGAGCTTCAGTTACTCTGTATCTCTAACACTTGTCAGTATCCTCACTTTAATTCCAGCCATTCTAAAGGGTAGGAAGCTATATCTGTTGTGCTTTCACCTTAAATTTTCCTGAAACTAATTCTGTTTAGCATCTTTTCATTTGCTTACTTGAAACTTTTCTATCTGTGTTTACGGCATGTATGTTAAAGTCCTTTGCCCTATTTTTATTAAGTTTATTTTCTCACTGTTGAACTCTTGATATATATCTGTAGATAAGCCTTTGTTAAATATATATGTCAAGGATTTCCTCGCAGTCTATAGCTTGCCTTTCCCTTTCCTGATGGTATATTTGGAAGAAGAGAAAGTTTTAATTATTATGGATCTCTGAAAATGCTGAGTCTTCCAATCCATGAACATGGTAACTCTCTTCACTTATTCAGACCTTTAATTTTCCTCCTTATTGTTTAATGTTTATTAGTTTTCATGTAGAGGTATGGAACACATTCTGGTAGGGTAGGTGTGAGGGAAGATTCTGAGTGACTATATACCTTGTCAGATGTGACACAGATATAAAAACTAATGTGTAAAGATAAAAACCTAAAGACTAACTATTCGCTGGTAAATAAGTTTGTGGCAGGAGTGTGAGAGTTGTTCCTTAAAATGATAGTGAGGGCAGATGAGCCATTCCTCATTTGTTCCTTGTAGCTGAGTGTAGCGAAAATCTGAGTAATAAGCATTTAGCAGTTGGCAAAGAAAACTGCTATTTTCTGAAAAATATTTCCAAGCAAGAGGGTGGTACCAGTATACATGGGCACTAAACAGCTGCTGACTGTATGAGGCTGGGGAAGGAGCTTGAGAACTGTTCACAGTGATAGCTTGAGTAGTTTAGACAAGCAAGGTAGGCAAGATAAATACCTTTTCCCCCTTTGGGTTTAATCCACTTAAGACAGTTGAAGCCAGTTCCCATGTTCTCCATATCATAAAGAGTTACTGCCACTTCGCCTGATCCAAGGCAGATTTGTTGTGGCTTTGGCTGGTTTCTTTGTCTCATATTCCTGGTAATAACATTATTGGAAGAGACCTTAAGTGTATTGCAAGTGTGATGTGTGACAGTTCCAGGCTGAGACATGATCATGCTGGTCATGGTATTTGAAATGTTTTCGTAGAGTGATTGTATAAAGCAGTGAGCTCCTTTGAGAATCTTTTTGTATATCGTGTTCTTGCCCACAGAAGTTATTAGGTAGGTTTGCATCCTCGTCTTGTTCTTGAAATTTCATGATTTCTTTCTGTCTCAGCACTCTAGCTATCCATGTGCAATCAGAGACACAGTTAGTGCTGAATGATAAAGATCAAAGAGCAGCTTATTTTTTAATAAATGCTCATAATAAATGAGAAGTGTGCTATAAAGATAAATTTGATTCAGCTGTAGTTTTAAATCACTGTAATTGTTTAAAATAGGAATCATACTATAACAAGGCAAAGCTACAGTAAGACTATTTGAGAGCATATTAAATTATAAAATATGAATAGCATGTTATAAGGAAGTGTATGATTCCAGTTTAGATTGGTTACATATACCCTAAGTCAAGACTGGAATTTAAAAAACACACATACACAAGGGGAATTCTAACGTAGATAATAGTGAAACTTTAGGTTAAATGATTTACAAAAAATATACATGTGAACAATTGTGATATCCAGATATTATAGAATTGCTTTTGGATTATCTCTAATATATTATAAACAGCCCATTTGAGTTTTCTCTTGTCTACTCACATGTTACATTCAGTTTAAAGGTTATTAACACCAGGTACTCCAAGAAAGGAAAATAAATTTATTGGGTGTTAAAGAGAAAAAGGGAAAGAGTGTAGCTGCAATCATCTATGGCCCTACTCTTGTATCCTGACCCCAAGTAGGAAGTTTCCCAGGAAGGGATTTTTTTCTCAAGATGTTTGTGGCTACAGTGTATAGAAGACCCTTCTTGGTTTCTCTTGGGACCTTATCTTTGAATGGTTCTTATAGGAGATGTAAAGGTTGAGCAGGGTCTCAAATAATCCTCTGAAAAACAATACGCTCCCTCAAGACATTCCAAGGCATAAAACTCCACTCTGAGTGGACTCAGAGTCCACTCTTTGCCTGACTGGTCCTTCCTCAAGACTGATACTTAGAGAACATGAGCTTATTTCAGTACCTTTATCTGAAAGATTCAGTCAAAGTGGTTCACAAGCTTACGAATGAAATTGTTTCTCATACTAGGTCCCACGTTTCTTTGTCTCACAATATCTTTGATTCATTGTTCATTGTAAGCCTAAGATTCTCAGTTTCAAGATCCTAAACGTAACAATATTTTTACTTGTTTTCTTCCAAGGGCAGGAAAAAAACCCATAACAATACTCCATTATAAACTTTTATGTGGTGTGGATACCAGCTTTTTAATTTAATTTGTTAATTAAAAAATTTTAAATTTTTTATTAAAAAATTAAATTAAAAAAATGGCTGCCTTGGGTCTTCGTTGCTGTGCGCAGGCTTTCTCTAGTTGCGGTGAGTGGGGGCTACTCTTTGCTGTGGTGTGCAGGCTTCTCATGGTGGTAGCTTCTCTCGTTGTGGAGCACAGGCTCTAGGTGCGTGGGCTTCGGGAGTTGCAGCATGCGGGCTCAGTAGCTGTGACTCGCGGGCTCTAGAGCGCAGGCTCAGTAGTTGTGGTGTATGGGCTTAGCTGCTCCATGGCATGTGGGATCTTCCCGGACCAGGGATGGAACCCATGTCCCCTGCATTGGCAGGCAGATTCCTAACTACTGTGCCACCAGGGAAGTCCCCCCAGCTTTATTTTTATCCCAACTTCCCAAATTTAGAATTTTAAGGAATATCCTCTATATCAGGAAAAAGCACATAAATATGAGAAAACTTGATTTAGAAAGAGGTTGATATCTGAGCAGTGTTCAACTTCCTAATTCTGGGTTAGAATTAGAAAATGTTACTACTCGAAGGAATCTTAGAAATCTGAGGCCCAGATGATGAAATGATTTTCCCAAGATCACTTATTAAATATTTGTGCTGGAGGAGTGATGATATTGCTTATCTCATTGAGTTGATGTTAAGGTTTATTGAGGTCATACATGTTAAGTGCTTGACTCAGTGTCTGGCACATATATGCATAATAAATATGAATTGTTATCCTGTTGTAGTTCTTTAAATCACATTATTACCAAAAAAAAGTCCTTGTGTGACAACGATACTCTTGAACCTATATATGTACTGACTTCCCATTAATGGTAATGGGTTTGGGTTTCTTTGTTTAAAATATCCAGCTCCTTATTCTTTACAGTTTGTGATACATTTACTAGAAATAAGCCAGGCCGTGAAATCAGTGTAGACTGACTGCTGTTGCAAACAACTTCCAAATCTTAGTGTCTTAACACAACCCAATTTTATTTCTCACTCACTGTATCGTCCAGTGCAGGTCTGCAGTGCGTTTTCCTTCACAAAGTCATGTAGGGACTGGGCTCCTTTGATATAGTGTCTCCACCATCCTTTTAGGGCCTTGCAATCCTTCACTGGGTCCTCTGCATATGGCTGACCGTGGAAAGTTATGCAGGAAGTTTTAGAGGTGTGGCCTGGAAGTAGCATATCACTTTGCTCACAGCCCATTGAAGAGATAAATTAAAAATCAAATTTACTTCTACAGATTATAGCTCAGAAATTTCTAAGTTTATTAATGAAAAGTATCACTAAAATAATCCATGCAAATTATTCATTTATTGCCATTTAGGAAATTCATGCTTATGGGTACCATATTTGCATGCTATTCACAGTTCAATTTTTACTTAATTAAAAACTTGGAAAATTAAAAATGTATGCAATGTGCTTTCCTAAAATCCATCAATTTGCAAATCTCAAGCATAGAATTGCCATTTTTGGAATGCAAACACACAGGCAAGCTGGAGGATGTAGGCCCAGGAAGAAAAGAAAATGGGATTTTATGATCATATGGCCTTGACTCTGCAACAGCCAAGGTACAGAGTACAACACACTGACCCACGTGGGAGAAAATAATCATACGCTTTCCAAAGCATTATGTCATTTGTGCCTATCACATCACAGTGGTGTTGGTATATATTATCACAAAGGAACTAGAGGTAAGTGATTTTTGTCTAGATGCTATGATTTCTGTTTCATTCAGTTTTAATAATTAGTTAATTCATGAAAAATTCTTCCTGAGTTTTTCATATTGGCAAAACAAAAATTTTAATCACACCCATTTTTTTTAGAGGCTGCTTAAGAGACTTCATAAATCCAGTATTTTGCAGAATAGTCTTAACTGCCTTTGTAGATAATAGTGGTTTTTTGCTTCCTGAATAAAATTTCAGTTTGGTTAGCATAACGTCACATTTATGAAAATCTTATTACCTAAATGAATGCTTAAAGTGATTTAATGATTTAAAAATTCTGCCCTTAATTAATTCTTGGTGTCTTCCTGCAGGAACCTTCCAAAAATGGCAATGCTATGCTTCTTATTTTCGAGTTGATGGATATTAGGCATATTCATTGCATAATTTTTTAATTTGCTAAATTTTAATTAAATAAAAATTATACTTTGACTAGCATGCAAATTTGGTACTCACAAACATGAATTTCCTAAATGACAGTCATGAATATATTTATGTGGATTATCTCAGTGATTCTTTTAATTAATAAACTTGGAAACTTCTGCACCGAAACCTGTAGAATTAAATTCAAACTTTATCTCTCATTCTTTCATTTGAAGGAATTTGATTCTACCATATATTTATTTACTGGGCTTTTATGAAAAATAGATATGAACTAGCTAACAATCCAAACTGACAAAGTTGACTCCTAATTAAAAATTTAAGTACCTTTTTCATTTCAGTAGGTACATATTTATACACTAAAATAGCATTCATTTCTAAAACTAATTAAAATTTCATATTGAAATCTTACCAGAAGTTCTCATTTCATATTAAACTTTTGTTTTTTTCTCCAACCACCTATTTGTCCTTCCACGTATGTTGTTCTGAGTCTTCTACCTACAGTTTGGGAATGTACTTTGCAATTATGTTTCTTAAAATTTCTTTCAGGATATTTTGCCATGTGACTTCTGTGGTTTTATGTTTCCCTGTTGGGTTGGGAAGAGGAAATACCTGTAACAGTTAGGGATTATGGAAACGCTTACTACTTATCGTCCTCTCAAAATCTAGATCTGGAAGTACATCAAGGTTGACAAGACATCCACCACTTTATACAAATCTTATCTATGTTAAATTGAATTTTTAAATAGTGGTGGAGAGTTTCGAAATGGAGGTAGTAGTTGGTCACTTCACGTGTGGCAGAGGGCTCACCTGAGATGAGGGTCAGAGCGTCTTATGAACAAAAATGGCATCAGCAGTTTAAATCTCCCAGAATTTACATGTTACAGCTTCAATCCTAGCTCCCAAATTCTGAAAGATGGATTTATTGGCCCCCTTTAAGTCTGGAGTTGGGATTGATCCAAGCTTGGGTGTCAGGGGAGGGTCTTGGGGAAGAGATAAATGGTTTTGTAAGGGGGAAAGGTGTAAGGAGGAAAGGGGAAGAGGACCAGAGCAGATATATAGACAGGAGTCCACAGAAAAGGAGGAACAGCCGTGGTGATGTTCTAAGTCCTGAGTTCTAGCTTGCTGCAGAGGCCTTATCCCACTCCTCAACTTGGGTTCTCTGCGGCAACCAGCATCCTTATGATTAATATATTCTCTGCTTGAGCTCCTTCAAGATGGATGCCTATTATTTGCAGCAAAAATCCTCTGTAATCTAGTACCTATATCATTTTCAAACTCCATAGAATAACTTTTTGGAACAGGATCTGCTTGATGACAATATCCAATATTTTATTTTGAATAAAGCTTTGGAATCTATGAAAGCTCTCACTACATTGTCTCCTTTATCCTTATAAAGTTTTGGGAGAAAACCTTGACTCCGGGTAAATCTGCTAAAATATTTGCATCTGAAGGAAGATCTGGTAGTTCTGTTTTATCCATTTGTCATTGATAGAGGATATGTCTTTCTCTTAAGCCAGTTAAAGTGTAAGTCATATTTTGCTGACTACAATTGAAAGAGATATATCCAGACATAAAGAATATGTCCTACGTATATTTGGAAACCAATATCTTTTATAATATACTGCTTGGTGTCTATTGTAGTTGTAAATCAAGAGGTTCCTGGTCTCACACTTCGTGATACAGCTCTATGGAATGAATTTTTTTTTTTTTTAGCCTTACCCTTTTTAGAGTGTAGAAATTCTTAAATCTCCCTACAGGATAAATTGTTTCCCCAGAATGTCAGTAGTAGAAAATACATTTTCATGGCCTCTGATGGAGATTGGAATTTTGTAGAAAGGAAGGAATTTGTTCAGGTAGCCCACTTCCACTTAAAACTCAATTATTTGTAGTTACATACCTCAAGCCTACATATATTATAATTCTGTTTCCATGAATAAAATAAAGACAAGACACTGGTGTTTGGGTTAGTCGTTATCCCTCTTATAAGCATAGAGAAAATGGAATAATCAGAATCATTGACGTAGGAAAAGTGGTGTTACTGGTGTTTTATCAAGAACTAAGCCTCAGAAAAATGCAATTTTTTATTTTCATCAGAATAAAATATTCAGTCTAGCATTGATTGTATCTTCAGTTAAACACACAGAGTCGTTAGGTGCTTATAAAATACGTTGTTTTAATTTAAGAGGGGTGTATTAGCTGTATATTTCCTTGGGTTTTGCTGGCAATGATGATTCACATGTGTGCTGTTTTCCAGTATGTAAGACACTGCCTCATGGTGCAGTGAAGAATGAGTTTATCTAGAGTCTCAAACTCCAAACTGATTGCTACCATATGGGCCTATCCATTTGAAGGCAATCTACTTCTCTTACTGTTTTCAGGCTCCTAAGGAAATGGAGAGTATAAGTTATTAATGAAAAATTCTGAGTAACTAAGCCATTGATCTTCTTATCCTTTCCTTGCTGTTGTTAATGAGTCTTACACTTATAACCCGAAGTCATTGGCAAATCCCATTTAGGGAGGGAAGCTATGCTTTTCACAGTCCTCACTCGTATTTTCCCATGATTCTCTTAGTTTCCTTTCAGATTCTTATATGCTAAAAGAAAGGATTTACACACTTGTTTCAAAGCTTTTATTATTTTTCTACTGATTATTAAGTTATTTTAGTGGTGTAATTTATTAGGCATACTCGTATAGATCTTACCAAAAATTGTAATTTTAAAATCCAGTAAAATATTTACATTTGAAGCCGAACTGAATTAAATACAGCTAACTTTTATGAAATGATCCTGTCAGCACCTCTACAAAGCTGATCTTGGGGTGAAACTTACAGGTTCAAATCAACTGGATTTTGGCATTTCTCAGCTGTTGCTTCTTGTGAGAAATTACTGACAGTTTGAGACACTAAATGTTAACTGCACCAAATGATGATAAACATTCTGGGTACTAGCATTTTTTCCTTCAGTCTTTCCCCTGAAAAATGAGATGTTTATATCTTCCCTTTGCTACTGTCACATGTTCTGAAATTGTTGCTTTTAGCCATAGGCAGTGGCACAAGGGTCAAGGGTATAATGGATATGTATATACAGAGAGTTTTAAAAAAACCTCCAGTTTTAAATTGCGCTGTTTTAGGTTGGTGCTCCCTGCTTTCTGCCAAGAAATTTTTATAAAATGTCTGGTTGTAGAAATATTTGAATCAAACATTATTGCCTTGATTTTTTAATTGATAGTTGTACCTATTGTTTTAGACCTTGAGAGATAAAGTGGATGACATAAAAATAGGAGCTTTTCATGCATCAACAAAACTGTCTATAGTATACTATTGTGTAAAAGGGAAGACCAGGGTAAATGAACTATGAATATTTTCATACTGCAGGATTCCTGTCACTTATTACTCTCTTTTTTCTTGTGAGTATTTAACCATTTTAGCAAATCTAATTCCATTGAAGCCATCAGGAAAGGGTTGGAAAGGTAATGATTTGGGTTTTTAGAATATGGGGCTTATAATTGTCTCTATGTGACTGAACATAAACAAACATTGAATTGGAAGGTGATATTAGCAATCTTGTTTTGAAAAGATACACCAGGCTATTCAAAGAACAAGTTACTCTTGACTCTCTAGTTAATCGGAACAAATGTCAGACTGCAGTGAATTCACACAATCTGTTATTAATTCTCGTGAGAGCATGTTTTATAGCAGAGTAATTTTTTTCTCTTAATGCATATCTATTTAAAATAATTATACATGATTAAATGCCATACTGCCAAAACTAGATTGTTAATGTCATGTGCCTGAATTAGATATCAATCAAGTTTGGCCATTGTTATTAATGTTAAGATCCAAAACTAAACATTAGTCACCATATTCAACAAAATGAAACACAATGTCCTCTTACGAGAAATCTGTTCTAATCAAGAGAAAATTCAACCAAAATCTTTTTTTATTCATTGGTATGCCATTACGATTTCTGATTTGTAATGCCATTTCAATTTGCAAAACATGAACAAAGAATATGAATAACATAAAGAGAAGGAAATAACCATTATGAGTGAAAACCTAGATAAATTTTGCTGGTAATGATTGTCTTTCCTTATCCTACTCAATAGAATGTAAACTTCCTAAAGACAGGAACTTTTTCTTCTATTATGGAATCAGTACAGAGCAGTACCTGGCACATAGAACTGCTCAAAGAAGATTAGATAAATGAAAGTCCATTTAGAAAACTGATAATTATTCCCCATTTTCCTAGGTATTAAAATGGCTTGTATATTGAATTCCTGAATAGTTACAACCACCGACATATTCTATATCTGTTATATTTTATATAGATTAAGAATCCTTATAAAACATCAAAAACCTTCAATAGTTAAAATAATTAATAATAACTAGGAATAGTTAGTGATTAAAACATATTATCTATGAATTTTGATTTAATTCTTGAGTTAAGGCAGAAAATCAAATCTGAACCCTGCAAATTGTTAAATCATGATCAATGTGTTCATTTTTATTTCTGAGTCAAAAGTATATATCCAAGGCAGTATAGTGACTGTATCTAATATGAATTAATCACCAAGAAATTGGCATATTCTAGCTTTATTGTTTAGTTTCTAAACCACCAGCACTAATATAATTCAATCTTAATTGACATTTCAATTAAATTTTAATGAATCCAGAAATTATTACTCTATCAGATTTATACTAATTAGTGTTTAAAAACACATTTCTTTAATGTTTACTTTTAGTGACCATTAGCTAGTGAATGAACTTAGGTCTGACATATTCATTGCTCCAAACTTTATTGAATAATATTCTGTACCTGGTCCTGAATGAATGTATATAAATGCATATAAAGTAATGGTAGTCAATGAGATAGGTGGTCCGGGGTTTTAAAAATTTGAATTGGTTATAAACTTTTAAATTGGATTTGTATGTAGAATCTAAGATGTGCTTGATGTTGGCAGAGAACTGTAGTAAAACAAAACAAAACAAAAAATCCTCTGGTCACCATCTAAATGTAAGGCAAGACACTCTAAAACTCTTAGAGGAAAACATAGGCAGAACACTGTATGACATAAATCACAGCAAGACCCTTTTGACCCACCTCCTAGAAAAAGGGAAATAAAAACAAAAATAAACAAATGGGACCTAATGAAACTTAAAAGCTTTTGCACAGCAAAGGAAACCATAAACAAGATGAAAAGACAGCCCTCAGAATGGGAGAAAATATTTGCCAATGAAGCAACTGACAAAGGATTAATCTCCAAAATATACAAGCAGCTCATGCAGCTCAATATCCAAAAACAACCAACCCAATCCAAACATGGGCAGAAGACCTAAATAGACATTTCTCCAAAGAAGATATACAGATTGCCAACAAACACATGAAAGGATGCTCAACATCACTAATCATTAGAGAAATGCAAATCAAAACTACAATGAGGTATCACCTCACACCAGTCAGAATGGCCATCATCAAAAAATCTACAAACAATAAATGCTGGAGAGGTTGTGGAGAAAAGGGAACCCTCTTGCACTGTTGGTGGGAATGTAAATTGATACAGCCACTATGGAGAACAGTATGGAGGTTCCTTAAAAAACTAAAATAGAACTACCATATGACCCAGCAATCCCACTACTGGCCATATACCCTGAGAAAACCATAATTCAAAAAGAGTCATGTACCACAATGTTCATTGCAGCTCTATTTACAGTAGCCAGGACATGGAAGCAACCTAAGTATCCATCAACAGATGAATGGATAAAGAAGATGTGGTACATGTATACAATGGAATATTACTCAGCCATAAAAAGAAACAAAATTGAGTTATTTGTAGTAAGGTGGATGGACCTAGAGTATGTCATACAGAGTGAAGTAATTCAGAAGGAGAAAAACAAATAGTGTATGCTAACACATATATATAGAATCTAAAAAAAAAAAAAAGGTTCTGATGAACCTAGGGGCAAGATGGGAATAAAGATGCAGATGTAGAGAATGGACTTGAGCACATGGGGAGGGGGAAGGGTAAGCTGGGATGAAGTGAGAGAGTGGCATGGACATATATACACTACCAAATGTAAAATATATAGCTAGTGGGAAGCACCTGCATAGCACAGGGATATCAGCTCAGTGCTTTGTGACCACCTAGAGGGGTGGGATAGGGAGGGTGGGAGGGAGACATAAGAGGGAGGAGGTATGGGGATATATGTATATGTATAGCTGATTCACTTTGTTATACAGCAGAAACTAACACACCGTTGTAAAGCAATTATATTGCAATAAAGATGTTAAGAAAAAATGGGAATAATAAAAGTACTTTCCTTAAAGGTTTATGGCAAGGGTAAAATGGGACAAGACATGATGTCAGGGAAGGTATCATTAAAGGGACAGAGTTAGGAAACAAAACCATGTATATATTTTAGGATATCATTCTACTTCCTATTGGAGTTTGAGGACTTAGATAAATCTGTTACACTTACGAGAACCCAGTGAGGTTTCAAAGCTGGTCATCGGTAGTATATTTTAAGCAAGCATAATATACCAGAATCTAAATTGACAAAGGAAATAGAAATCATCACTACAAAAGGACACACCCAGATGTGTGCAAAGAAATAATTTCTTTGGTTCATTTTATAGTAAGTCAAGTTTTAAACTTTGGGAGTGAATCTATCATCTTGTTAAAAGCTGCCCTTATGAGGCAATTCACTTCATGGACAAGAGAGGAAAAATACTTAAAAAAGGTTCTAAATTCCTGATATGATATTTAGCTGTATAGAATAACTAGAACATTGGCTTTAGGGTCAGACGATTGTGTGTTTAAGTTTTTGCTTTTAGATTTTAGCTCTCTGACCTTGGGCAAGTTGCTTAATCTTTCTAAGCCTCAGTTTCCTCATCTGTAAAGTGTTGATAACAATACTTACCCCATAGTATTGTTGTGGGCATTAAATAATAGTGGGTAAGTGTTGATATACAAGATATACAAGGAGTGAGCCCAGTTGGCCACTTCTGTAGTTCCAATGTATAAGTGTCTATGAAACATCACTGTAATACATCAGAAATACACATTAATTTGGATGCCCATGTGTCATTACATACTTGCCTTGTGATATGTAAATTGGTCTTTCTCCCATGGGATAAAGCAGAGCTTTGGGGTTCTGGAAAAAAAAGTGAATTTCCTTTTCACAATTGTCTAACCTATCTCTGTTGAATATTGTGTGTGTGTGTGTGTGTGTGTGTGTGTGTGTGTGTGTGTATCTGTGTGTGTGGAGAGAGAGACCCTTAAACCATAACTCAGAATCCAAGTACAACCTGTGCTACACCGCAACACATACAAATATAAACCACATTTAAGTTAAATGAGCTCTTACTATGTATAATGTCTGTACCATGTGCCATACATGTATTCCTTCCTTTGATGCTCAGAACACCCAGTGAATTGGATACTATGATTTGCATTTTTTCTGATAGGAAAATTAGAGATTAAAGCGGTTAAATAACTCTCCTAAGGAAACACATCCGGGAAGTAGCAAAGACCAAATTTCAACCTAGTTACTCTGCTCAGAATCTCATGTTCTTTCTTTCCTTTCTGGCCTCACTGTGTGGCTTGTGGGAGCGGCTTGCGGGATCATAGTTCCCAGGTATTAAACCCAGACCCTGACAGTGCAAGCACCATGTCCTAACCACTGGACTATCAGGGGATAGTCCCTCATGTTCTTTCACTGTGATATGTTGTGATGATACTTACTTTACTTTATTACATAAAGTGTAAGCCCTTCCTAAGAAGTTCTCTGGTTCAGACCATTGCAAACCAAACTCAAGTACAGAAATTACAGAAAACTGGGAACTGTTTTGTAAAATGTATTTTTCATGGATTTTGTTTACACATTTCTGTATACCTTTTTGTGTGTTCATTAACTTATTTTTAAAATACACTTGAATTGTGAAATAATTGTAGACTCACATGCAATCGTAAGAAATGACACAGGGAGATCCCTTGTATCCTTTACTCAAGTTTCCCCAATGATAACATCTTAGACTGTAGTACAGTATCACAACCAGGGTATTGACATTGGTGCAATCCACTGATCTTATTCCAGTTTCCTCCTTTTTACTTAGACTTACTTGTATGTGAAATGTGTGTATGTTAATTCTATGATTTGCGATTTTAGCACGTGTAGTTTTGTGTGCTCACCACTACAGTTCAGATATAGCACGTGTCCCTCATGCTGCCCTTTTACATCCATACCCACCTCCCTCCACCATAACCTTCTTCCCCCGCCATCCCCAACTTCTGCCAACCACTAATCTGTTCTTAGTTTATAAAACATTTTGAGAATGTCATGTAAATGGAATCCTATAATATGTAATCTTTTGGGATTGTATTTTATTATTCAACATTATTCACTTGAGATTCATCCAGGTTGTTGCATATGTCAATAATTTGTTCCTTTTTACTCCTGAGTAGTCTTACGTGATATGGATGTCATATCACATAACATGAGTTTGTTTAAGCATTCACTCATTGAAGTGATTGAAGGACATTCGTGTTATTTCCAGTTTTGGGCTATTATGAATAGAGTTGATATAAACAACTGTGTACAGCTTTTCATGTGGATGTGAATTTTTATTTCTCTGGGATAAAGGAATGAGAGTACAATTTCTGGGTGTATGATAATTACATGTTTAGTTTTACAAAAAACTGTTTTCCAGAGTGGCTGTACCATTTTACATTCCTACCAGCAATGTATGAGTGATTCAGCTTCTCTACACTTTCACCAACATTTGGTGTTGTCACTATTTTAGTTTTAGCTATTTTGATAGGCATGTAGTGATAACTCAGTGAGATTTTAATTTGCATTTCTCTAATGAAGAAGATGTTGAATGTATTTGTATGAACTTACTTGCTATCTGTATATCCTAGTTGCTGAGATGTCTGCTCATGTCTTTTGCCCAGTTTCTAGCTGACTTTTTTATGTGTGTGGTTGAGTTTTGAGAGTTTTTTGTATATGTGTATTCTAGATAGCAGTCCTTTGTTAGATAAATGGTTTACAAATATTTTCTTAGTCTGTGGTTTGCCTTTTAATTCACTCCACAGGGTCTTTACAGAGCAAACGTTTTTAATTTTGATGAGGTGAAATTCATCAAGTTTTCTGTTTATGGATTGTATATTTGTTATTAAGATGAACTCTTTCCTTTTTCTACGTCCCCAAACTTTCTCTTACAGTTTTTTCCCAAATGTTCTATAGTTTTCTGTTTTACATCTAAGTCCATAATCCATTTTCAGTTAGTTTTTTTACATAAGGTATGAGATTCAGGCTGGGGTTTATTTATTCATTTGTGCCTGTGGATGTCCAGTTTCTCCACCACCAGTTTTTGAATAGGTTATCCTTTTTCCATTGAATTGCTTTTGCTCTTTTATTCAAAGATCAATTAAGCATATTTGTGTGGGTCTATTTCTGGGTTCTCTGTTCTATTCTTTTGACCTATGTGTCTCTTTTGCTGATGCCACACAGTCTTGGTTACTGTAGCTGTATAGCAAAACTTAATATGTTAGAATGATACCTCCTACTTTCTTTTTTTCCTCTCAAGATTATTTTTGCTATTCAAGGGCCAGTTCCTTTTCATATAAATTTTGAAATTAGCTCATCTAGATCTAAAACAAACTTTGCTGAGATTTTAGTGAAATTGCATTAAAGTCTGATCCATTTGGAGAGAATTGGTAACTTTATTATGTCGGGTCCTCCAATCCATGGGCATAATCTCACCATTTATTTTGGTCTACTTGGATTGTTTTCATCAGCTTTTTCTAATTTTCAGTGTGCTATACTGTACATGTTTTGTTAAGTTTATATGTAAGCATTTTGGGGGGATCAATAGTTGGTGGTATTGTGTTCTTAATTTTCAGTTTCCACATGTTCATTTTTAGTGCATAGAAGAGCAATTGATCTTTTTTGTGTGTGTTTTTCTTGTACCTTGCAAACTTGATTAACTCACTTATTAGTCCAAGAAATTTTTTTGTAGATTCCTTGGGATTCTTTGCAGACAATCGTGTGGTCTGCAAATACAGTTTTATTTCTTCCTTTCCAATATATGTCGTCTTTTTTTTCTTGCTTCATCGCAGTGGCTAAAATTTCTAGTACCATGTTGAAAAGAGTGGTGATGTATGCATTTATTCTTGTGAGAAAACCAGTTTTTTGTGTCAGTACCAAAAAATAATAGTAAACAAAACCCAAGTTATTAGCTTATCTAGAAATTGTACATTATTTTGGCCCATGAATGATTGCCTAGCTCATCATAAACATTGAGAAAACGTTAGCTAACATCATCATAATTATGTATTTTTCCTTATTGTTTCTGTAATTTTAACAATGACTAATAATTTTAAAGATATTTTATTAATTAATCACGTTTTTGTTATTTCACGTTTTAGAGAGCACTAATCCATGCTTATTTTGTCTTGGACTCTAATTCATGGCGGATTGTTTGTGTGTTTTAATAATGTATTATGAACTCATTTTAAGCACAAAAAAATGTTCTCCCTTGAAGAAGGTAAATATGGCAAGTTTTGGGAAAGCATTCTTCTGGAATGGTTTTAAATTTTGTCAGGAGGCTTAGATGCATTATTTGCCTTTCCCCAATTTTCTAAGTAATTCAGTGGCTGGATATTTCTCTATACCACCTGTGCATAGTAAATATGGGCTCCAAGTCAGTGGAAAGCAATCCTCACAGTAGAATTGCTTTTTCCTTCCATATCCAGGACAGACCTAACCTGTCTTAGTTTGGGTTTCCCCAGAAGGAGACCCCAAGGTAAGGATTCACATGCAAGTAGTTTATTTGGGAAGTTATCCCAGATAATAGCGGTAGGAGAATGGCCAAAGTGAGACAGAGAGGGAAAGAAAACCAACAAAAGTTGATTGACCATTGTAAATGATACAGGATTTTTATTTTCAGTTCCCACATGCTCACTTTTAGTATATGGGATGAGGTTACCACTGTGGGTAACTAGAACACAATTCTGCTAGAGATAATGTAGAACCTACCCCAGAGTTTCCCCAGCAGAGGGAAAATGTTGAGATGTTTATATACCCACACACCAGCTGTCATTGGTCAGGATACTTCTGAGGGACATTCTCTCCAACAGTTCATTTGCCCTATTTATGCACAAAGCAAAAAACCTACAGTAATTCCTCAGACAGTTACATTTTATTGGTGACTCAGGTATTTGCTCTCCACATTCGGGAGACGTGGACAGGGCACTGAAGGCATCTGTCAAACCTCTTTTGTCATTTCCCTGGGTCAGTGAGTTGATTAAATGGAGTGTTTGCGTTGGACTTGTAGCCCTTTCAGGGTCCAGTTATCTGCAGAGTGCTGAGTTCAAGTCCCCTGCCTGATGTAGGCCTAAGGCCTGTTCTCCTGTTCTGTGGGGATGTTAAACGCTAAACCTCTAGCCCTTGCAGCTCCAATATTTCCCCAGTGCTACTGCAGTGTTGGCTCTCTTGCCCACTGCTCTGGTTTTCAGCTTCTTCCTTGCATTTAGCACGTGGAGATTTCTTTTTGTTTTTTGCTGATAAATTCATCATTTTGCTGGAATTTGAGGACAGCTCACTCTTTTGAATAGCTACTATAATGAGGGATGGATTCACATTTATTCAAACTATTTACTTGGTGGTGGATATTTATTTTTTGTGTCTAGGTTTTTGTTTTTTTTTGCACTATAAACATGCAGTTGCTCTAAACTCCCCTTTACATGTGTCTGTTGTTGTAGTGCCTTTACGTATGGGATAATGCCTTAGAAATGATATAACATCCCAGAGATTTTAATTTAATATTTACTGCATTCCAGAAAAGCTATAACGATTTATATTTCCACCAGCAATGCATCCTGGTGGAAGGATTTATCAGTCTTATAAATATCAATCAGAAATTAAAATCTTTTCCTTAGAGCATTAATGCTTTAATTCCCTAGCTCCTCATCAAAGAAAGTAAATTTGCCATTCACTTAAACAGAAAAATTGTATAATAATAATAAAACCAAAGCGCAAGGATCGAACAATAAATCTGCAAACCAGGAAAGTTGAGACTATACGAACTGTCATTTATACCTGGACCAGAGAAAAAGAAACAATAAATCCTCACTTCCAAGGAAAACTAACTCCATCCAAGGAAAGTTATTACTTCTTAGCTCCTTGGATAATGAGGGGTCATTCAGGTGCTTGGTATGAATCCTTAGGATAATGGCTGCCTGGAGACATCAGCATGGTAATTAGAACATGCTCATGAAATCAGATGAAATAACTACTTCCTTGGAATTTAAAAAATGCTGCTTTTTAAAGTATGTAGTCTCAAAGTTATCTTGGGGATGCTTGAGTTCACAGGTTTCTGGCACTGTTGACTGGAAAGGCTTCTCTAAATCCAGCTTGGTTTATCTCTGTTAAAATGAGTTTCTATTTCTGACACAGTCCAACTGATAAAGATCTCTCAAGCTCTGTGTGGCCCTGGCTTCTGCGGCTGCAATATTCCTATGTGAACTGAGAAACTTTTAGAAGCAAAAGATCAACTCTGATGCCAGTACTATTTCATTGCATTAAAATATAATTCCCGGGCTTCCCTGGTGGCGCAGTGGTTGAGAATCTGCCTGCTAATGCAGGGGACACGGGTTCGAGCCCCGGTCTGAGAAGATCCCACATGCCGCAGAGCAACTGGGCCCGTGAGCCACAATTACTGAGCCTGCGCGTCTGGAGCCTGTGCTCTGCAACAAGAGAGGCTGCGATAGTGAGAGGCCCACACACCGTGATGAAGAGTGGCCCCCGCTTGCCACAACTAGAGAAAGCCCTCGCACAGAAATGAAGACCCAACACAGCCAAAAATAAATAAATAAATAAATAAAAAGCCAAGCATTTGAAGCCCTTTAAAAAATATATATATATATATAATTCCCATAAAATTAATTTCTACCTATAAAAATGTAGACACTGATTGAAATTTAACCAACAATATCACTATTCAAGTCTTTTAAATTCAGAATTTGTAATTTTAAAATCTGTTGTTGTACTGAAATTTATTTTTATATTATTTTCAGTAAAACTTCAATAATATAAAGACTATGAAGGAAATATTTAAAACTACCAGAGAGAGTAATTTTCAAGCACTACAAGTACAATATTTAATATAACTTACATCCCAGTGAAAGACACTGTAATGTAATTGTAAATCTTTTTCTACATAATACTTGGTAAGCCTCTTTCTAGTTTTTGTGAGTGCTTGAAAGTTTAAGAAAAAGATTCTTTTCAAAATATAAATTCCATTTTATTAGTTGAAAATGACTTTTTGTTAATTCTGACAAATCATGTGTAGTTTTATTTACTTATTTCTATTTGTTTATCTGTTGTGTGTTCTGAAATTGTTAGAAGTGAGTTTTGGCTTTCAGAATAATATTTTATGTATGTCCAGATGGAGTTCTTAATAATTCAGTCTGTTTTCTTGTTGTTGTTTTTTTTTGGTGCAGGAGTAGAAAGGGAAGTTTGGTTAGGAGAGGAATCTTAAGTCTTCAAATGGTCTAACTTCTCTCTTGAAGAGGTTGTGTAGATTCGCCTATTTATTTGATTGATTGTGGGAGACAGGTGCTCTGAAGGAATGTTAATGATGCCTTAAGAATGTATGGAAGAGAGACCTTGACTTAATTTCAAAGGGTAGGTCTAAGAATGTTGCCTTGAGGAAACAGTGTTTGAGCCAAGACCTGAAGAATGACTAGAAATGGATTAGAGAGGTTTGCAGAGAGGGTGGGGCATGTGGGTGGGGCACAGAAGTGAAGTGTATTCCAGGTGAAAGAACATCATGGGCAAAGAGCCAGTGGGAAATGACCTAACACTGGGGTGGGGAGAAACTGACAGAAGGTGGCAGGTGTGAGGAGTCCAGAGGCCAAGGGGCAAGGTGGTAAGAAGTGATATCCATGAGGGTAGGCTCAGGCTAGGCCAGGCAGGCTCACTGTCTTTATTGCTTCTGGCGTCAGCATATTTAAACACATTCATGGCTGTTTCCTTATTTTATTTTCACTTTACCCATGTAATGTAGGTGGGCACAGTGCCTACAGTTGACAGAGGGAAGGAATCTGAGATTCAAGTGATATTCTGAGGCCTCACCGTCAGTTAATGAAGTTGCTCACAACAACCAAATAATCTGAGTCCTGATCTGAGTCCTGGTCCCAGAGATTTTCTCCTAGGCTATGGTGAATATTAAATTTGCTTTCAGTGACTGTTCCTTCTTTCCTTGATTGTAGTCATGATAGTTGATTTTGCTTCTAAAACACTTAGCATATATGTAAATTTGGTATAGTTTTGAGCTGTTGGAGGATTTCAAATTCTGGTCTTTTTTTGGTCTGGTCTGGCTTAATGTTAAACTCTTAAGAGAGGAAATTGTACTATGTTGCATGTTCATAAATTCAAAATGAAATACCTTACAAAATAAGAGTTTTTATAGTACTTAAAGTTGTGATGCTATTTTTAATACAATTATTAATACTCTTCAATCTAAGTATCCGGAACTTTGTTTTTTTATATCCTTTACCTCAGAATCATTCCTTTTATATTGATTTATGCAAATGTGTCAGTGACGTTGTCTCCAATATATACTCCAAATTTGTAGAAATGCAGAAATGTATTCAAGAACTGACAGAAACATCTGGAGACAGTCTCTACAAGGATTCAACAAAACCAACTTGTGTTAATCCAATGATCTCTTTTTGCAGATAAAAATTTTCCTAAAACATCCTTCCCTGAAAAAATTTCCTATTTGATAGTCAATTCCAACTTAACACGGGAATTATCTTTATGTGGCTTGTTTGTGGGAATTTTTCACTCTCTTAATAGCAGCTAGCTGTTCTGTTTAACATTCAAAAATTATGTGTATTTATGTAACACAAGTACAAATTTGCCTATACTGAATTTATAATCTCTTTAAAAGGTAACTGCTGATTAAAAAATGTAATAATACTGCCATATTATATATGTGGCTTTACTGTGTTATTAAAATTTCAACCATGTGTTTCTCTGTGTTTACAATGAAGTTGATTAAAATTCTTTTAGTAATGCATTTTGTAAACAATGCATGAAAAAGTATCCCTAGCCTTTTTTTTGTTTCATAATGATTTCAAAATCATAACAATTTCTCCTTTCTTAGAGGACGCTTCATAAATGTTTTGTATTCCCTTTTACTTTTGAATTGTGCATTTGTTCTGCTACTACTAAATGGCCATTTAATCTGATTTCTTAAGTTACGATATACAACACCGCCTCCCCCAAGTGAGCTCTGCCAATATTCTATAAATACAGCTCTGTTGCTCTTGACTTCTTGGAATATCTGTCATTATCTATACTCTAGTTACAAAGGAGACTAGTAACAAGCCTGAAGCCCAAGAAGACAAATGACTGTACACCATAAAAAGGGTGTATTAAGAGGATAAAGGAAAATCCTAACAGAGAAGACAACGCAGGCCCCCGTATATTTAAAGTTCCACTGTTCCTGAAACAGGATGACAAGGATAGTGTGCTACAAATTGTTTTCAGTGTTAGCAGAGGAATTTTGGCTGTGTAAGGATAATTAAAACTTAAAGCAGCTGAAAGGAAAGTTACAATCACATATCCTTTCACAGTGCTAAAGAAATAGTGTTATGGGGAAGAAAGGAAGAAAAGACCAGCATTAAATGCTGGTTGCTAGAAAGACCAATACGGAACAGTATTTAGTTAATGACCTCAACTCTCTCCAGGGTCTTATGGCACTGCCTATACTCTGATAAGCTTGTATTCAGTATTTGTATTTGTCTAATGTTGTATCTCCTTGTTTTATGATGTCATTCTCAAAAGAGATGAGAGGACCCAGGACATCCTGTATGGTGCTCACATATGTCATCTGGATATGAGAAATACTTCACCTATTCTAGGGAGGCTGTCATGAGACTTCATAGAAATGAGGTGGCATTCTTCTTCATCCCAGATAACAGAACTAACTCTAATATTATCCATCTAGCATACCTGTCTGCCTAGATATTGAATTCTGTCACGGTCCACAAGTTGTACACAAAATAAAGGCAATATTTTCCTTTAGAGCTCTCATCCAATATTCCTGTCTTTTGATTAAAAAAAAATCTGCACTATGAAAGTTCTAGGGAAAAGAGAACTTTGTTCTGTGATACTGTGGTTTAAAAATTGTGTTTACCAGGAAATCCAGTAATTTAGGATATGGGATTCTTATAATGGAAAACAATTCAGAGAATGGTATGAACCCACAGTCAAGATGCTAAGGACAAAGTAAATTCAGGAATCACAGAAAACTACAAAACAATAATAAGTTTTTAATCATCAATGAAAAGTACTATTGATATTCATTCTTCGGGCATGTATCGAATGCTTCCTATGTGTCATTCTTTGGGCTCGAGGATACAGAATAAGCAAAGAAGTGGGCTTAGAAAATGTCTCTGAGGATAGATTGAAGGAAGGTAGCATTGTAGGTGGGCCTCTGGCCATAGCGCCTGAGACAGAGATTTCTATGCTAGTGATTGAAAGCAGTGCTTTCAAGAGAAACCTGAAAGGGAGTGAGGAAGCAGGAGAGAGAAACTAGTCAGAGAGGTGTGTCTCCAGGTGAAGTCTAGCCTCAGTCTGATCCTGTGGCGAGTTCTCAACTATAAAGAGGGTTGGGCTTTTGTACCCTTCACACCAGTCACTGGCTACTGGATGTAATGGAGAGTGGTCACAACCTTGCATGTGTTTCCAGGCAAGACAGCTTTCATTATCCAAGGGTACTCCTTCAGAGAAGGTGGCAGGAGAAAGCTCTTAGTGGCAACAGACACATTAATTGAGTAAAAGGGATTCCAAGAACCTGTGCATGGCACCAACAGTGTCTGCTGTTGTAACTGACAAAGGATGGAAAAGACGTCGTGGATGCATATAAGGAGAAATGCATTGTTTCGGATTTGAGAAAAGAGAAGTGATAGGGAAATACACTGCATCTCATTAGCATTGGGGACCCCAAGGGTGAGTGAGGAATTGAGTCGGATAATGCATCTACCAGAGTGCCCCTTACCAGTGCATGCCCAAACACAGTCTGGATGACTACCCTTCAGACATGCTTGCCTGGAAAAGGGGTGTACCTGCTGATCTATAAGGTCATTTTCAACTCTTGGGTTTTATAATCTTGCAGACACTTAGTCCTATGTGTTCCTGTATACCATTTAGCAAAATATTTATATGTCAACACTTCTGAACAGTATCCTATAATTAATAACTATACTTAAATTTTTAGTGAAACAATAATGCTACTGTTAGCTATTCTGAATTTTCATGGGATCTTGGTTCAACAAATTGCCTAGTAAGTTTGATAATCTCCAGTGGGAGGTAAATACTTTTAGGAATAAGCTAAGAACCATATGTAGAGTGGGACTGGATATTATTAAGTACAATGGATATCGAATTAGTTTCTCAGGGTGAGTCAGCTTCTTTTTGCTGTGATCAGGTACCTGTAGAAGCTATGGAATCTCTATCTTGTGCTGACATTTTTCTTTAGAAAAGCAAATAACAGTTTCTGATTCCTCCTATAGTATGGCTTCCTCATTTGGCTGGTAGTTTCCCAAGTAGAGATGGTTGATTTGAAGTCAGCAGCTAGGCTTGTGGGCTTTCCAATTTGGTAGGGGCCATTCTGATCTTGTGAGAAGCAGCAGCCCTTAGGGTGGCCCAGCCCTGTGATGTGGCTTTGAAAATCCATCCTGGAAGCTCTAGCCATGGTCTGTTATTTCAGTCATCTAATCATTATGTAAGTGGTACAGTACCCTTTCTGTTAAAAATCAGCTAGAATACATTTTATTTTCAGGGGGTTGAACCCTGACTGATCAACTTTTAAATTGAAATTTAGTGATTCCTAGATGTAGGGTGTAGAGGTAGGTTAGTTCTTTTAATTCACAGAGTTGAGAAACTTTTTTTCGCTTTGACAGCTATACATGTATATATTTACATGTATATATTAGATTTTAGATTTTAGGTAAAAATGTTTTATTAAAAATTTACTGGCTAAACTATGATTAGAAACATTTCCCACATTATGCAAAAGTTGAAAATGATTTGCAAAGGTACTTGATTGCTTAAAATATTTATTATTTTTATCTGACTTTAAAAATAACATTCACATTAAAGAATCTTTGGAAAGCTAGTTGCACTTTAAGTCTGCTTTTGGTGCTACAGCCAGCCCCTGTCTTGCCTTACAAATCCCTCTACTCTGGAAAGACAAACTGTAAATTCGCCGGCTCCTGTGACACATAATGAGCATCAACCAGTGGCTTTTTCACACAAGTGTACAATTATCTTTTACTAGCTACTTTGTCAGTGACTTGGTAACTTTAAATTCTGCATAGATTCCAATGCTTAGATTTTGTTTCTTCATGAAAATTAACTCTTATGCTAAGGTTTTTTCTCCTTTGTAATAGTATGTAATATCACGGGCTCTACAATTAAATTCAGAAAGGGACATTGTAACTTGCTAGTGAATTATTTATTTCCACTGAGTCACCCATAATATTGTATTCTCAGTAATATGATGAAAATAATTCCAGAGAGAATACTCTTAATACATTATAAATTTCAACGTTGTTTTACAATGGATAATTTGATTGCTAAACCAAGCAAAGCTTTAAGCAAAGGCTTCCTCTTTTTAAGAAATAAGGTAATGGGTAGGGAGAACATTGTTCAGCTTTCTTCCTTAAAGGTGAAGGAATTTTTTGCAGTCTTGAAGTGTGACATATATTGCATGTCCTTAGAGAATGCCACATAAAATTACAATAACAAAAATATGTCAGTGTGTTTGGTACAATATTGCCAGTGACTTGATTTCATTTCAGTAGCATAAGGTTTCTTATCTCGGGGTGATGATATGCTTATTTTTATACTGCAGGTATTCAAAACTTGACGTTCTTCATGCTTCTGAAGGGTTGTCAACAGTCACTCACCCAGCTAAGAAACTATAGAGTTGTCCGTGTTCTCTGATAAATGGAAGCAACTTGCCCAAGGGCAGAAGTACTGTTACATAATTAATATTATCTTAGAAATAAACATAGTGCCTAAAGAACTGAACCATAGACCATGTCTATAGGGGTTATTGATTTAATTATTGATGTTGTGTATCACACAGCTGACTCACTTTTAGTGTTTGGAGATAGCTCATGAAAATTAATGCACTGAATGGCTTGGTTATTTTATGATCGAAGTCAAGGCAATTAGAAAATAGCATTTTTATCATATTACTATATTTACTTGCATATCAATTTAGTGTTCGCTAGTAAAGGACTTAGAAAACAGGCTACTGTTCTCTTTGGCTCCCTTAATAGAATTGATTTGTGTCAACAGTGACTGGGTGAAACAATGAGCTTTAAAAATTAAATATTATTTTCTTGATAGTGATGAGGGTAATAATTATACTAGAGGAGAAAACTGAAGATTTATTAGACTTTGCAAAGTCCTGTGACAGAAAAATGGGAAGGAGAAATAATCTAAACATATGAGGTTTCAAAGGCTACATCTCTATCTGCCACTTATTGATGTTTAACTTACTGAGTTTCACTCTGATACAGAATTTTAAATTTACTGAAAGAAAGAAAAACAAGGTACTACATATTAAAAATTATATTTTATATGCACAGGCAACCTTACTAACAACTCATATTTAATAAGCATGTATTAGGCACATTTGTATACAAGAGTGATTTTCAGAGTTAGAATGTGGCAAGTATCAGAATTCCATAGGTATCTTTTAGAATATGCTCTAAGATTATGCATACCTGGAGCAAGCCTTAGTCAGCTTGGACTGCCTTAAAAAATACCATTATCTAGGTGACTTAAACAACAAACCTTTATTTCTCATAGTTCTGGAGGCTGGGAAATCTAAGATCAAGATACTGACAGATTGAATATCTGGTGAGAGCCCTCTTCCTGGTTTGTAGATGGCAGCCTCCTTGTTGTATCTGCAAATGACAGAAAGTGAGAGGGTTCTGGCCTCTTGCCCTTCTTATAAGGGCACTAGTTGCATCACGGGGGCCCCATCTTCATGACCTCATCTAAACCTAATCTCTCAAAGGCAGCTCCACCTCCAAATACCATCACGTTAGGGATTAGGGCTTCAACATATGCATTTTTTTTGGTGGCGGGGGTGGGGGGAGGACACAAGCATTCAGTTCATAGCAGAGTGTATTTCAGCCATTGTGTCATTGTTGCTGATTACAGCACAGTCTTAGGTGCAAATAACTGAGAATCAAATAAATGTTGGGAATCGGGGATATGCATCAACCAGTGAATCCTTATGGCTTCCATACCTGGCTGATCAGCAGGAACAGGTGATTCTGCAGACCAGATAAATCTGGGAATACACATATGGCTTATTGTCCAAGCTGAGGTAGTAGTATTACCACAACATTTCGGTTAGAATGCAGTTTAAATAGGAAGACCCCTACAGCTTCCAAAGAAGGATCAGTAGTTCAAAGGATCTGTAGTGGCTCAAGACTTCTTGAATTTGATGAGTGGCCTTTTGTCCCCGATATTGAGCCGTTTTGCTCTCTGAAACCTTTGGTTCTGATTCGTCCTGTGGCTCTTAAGATTTTTAGTCAACTTTGCTCAGACATGCCACCCTACCAGCTCAGGCCCCAGAACCAAACTCCAGGTCCATTTGACTTGACTGGACCATGTTGAATATCATCATGGGTGGGGAGAATGTTTTCAGGGGCATCCTCAAGTCATATATACAGGGGCAGGGTATACACTGTCAGGTCTAGGACTTGGAACTCATTTGCCCACTCATGGGAAGTGGGGTCAGTCAGCTATGCAGGTATTACAGGTATGTTAATGGCAAGGGACAGCAGTTCAACACAGTCATTGACATCAGGCTTGGCCATTACTGCACAATAAGGATATATCTCCGTACGTGCATGGAGTACGAAAAAGAGGACTGTTTTAGGGAAGCCTCTCGGCAGAGCATCAAGCCTCAGTCAGTCCTTAGGAAAAGAACAGACAGGAAGGGGGCAGGGTCCAAGTCCTAAGGCCATTAGTATATAGGAATATGCCCAAAGGAGAGGAAATGGTGGAAATTAATTTAAAAGCTTTGTCTTTAGTTCTAGACTGGAAATTCACATGGGCTACAGTCTACTGCACATACCAGACTGTACTACTGGCATCTCATACTTAACATGTCATATACCTGAGCATGCCACTCTCATTCCTGAGGTCCTCTGCTGCAGGGAAAAAAAAGAAGCTTCTGTCCAAATGCCAGAGTCATGGGTAAAACAGCCTTCTTAGATTTTTATACCAGCAATGACAAGCCCACTTAACATTTACTTGTATCTCACAAACTTCCTTTTCCCATAATGAACCCAGAGAAGGCTGCTCTAATGATAACCATTACCTAGTGCTTACCACGTGTCAGGAGCTGTTCTAAGGAATTTACTTGTAGGGGATCAAATGAGGTCCCATAACAATTTTATGAAGCAGTTTTTATTATCATTAGCATTTTGTAGATGAGGAAAGGAAGACGCAGAAAGGTTAAGTAACTGGCCTGAGGTCAGCTGGAATTACGGCCCAGGTCCTTCATCTCCACAGTCTACTATGCTTTTCACCATTGTAGTATATTGCTTCCTAATTCTGTTATACTGCTAAGATGTTAATAGGTATTGCCTATTAGCCTAAAAGGGTTTTGTGGGGAAAATAAGTTTAGAAGTGTTGACTTCATTATGCAGATCTATGGACTGTTAGTCTGTGATGGGAGTGGTTGTTTTTGATGGAATATCTCCAGGAGCCAGGCTTCTGCAAAACACATTTCAGGGAAAACTGATACTAGTTATTCAGCAGCCGGCTTTTGTATCCCAGTATATTCTCGCCAGAAAGAAGTTTCATAGGTAGGCTGGAATGCTGCTCTTTCTGGCTGAAAGCACTTTTTAAATCTAACTGATTGCTTATGCTATTGACTCAATACGATTCTGTGGTAATCAGAGCTGGAACTGCACTTACTCACCTGGAGATTCTCATTTCCGGCATTACCTGTGGAGCTTACTTCCATCTCAGGAACCAACTCGAAGCCTTTCTCTCCTTGAGGCTTTTCTTGTTTCCTCCATCTGAAGCCTTCACCTGTCCACGTTTGAAATACCATGACTGCAGTTCAGCAGTTCACATTAAAGATTTTTCACGAGCTACCTGATGGAGTAGTAATTTTTGTACATGTTTCTTAACTCCTCTATTATAAGCACTGCAGATCAGAAAGCTTGTTTACACCTCACAGTAAATTCCTACAGCTGTGGCAGTTGAAGATCTGTGTTTTGATTAGAGAATGAAAAGTTTCATGATTTGAAAATTACTTTAGGTGGTCATTTATTTATTTCAGGTATAAATGTAATGTTATTACATTTTGTTTTATTATTAATGATAACTTAATTAAAGTTTAAAAA
Organism: Aethalodelphis obliquidens; assembly: GCF_003676395.1. NCBI lineage: Eukaryota > Metazoa > Chordata > Mammalia > Artiodactyla > Delphinidae > Aethalodelphis > Aethalodelphis obliquidens. The sequence goes on from NW_020837955.1 coordinate 2,133,613, forward strand.
AATAAACATATCTCCAAGTCCATCAGTCACATGCATCAAACTGTTGGCCATTTTCTCTGATGGTGCTTGTCATTCTTGCCCATATCACATGGATGTATAATTGTTTGTAGTTTTGATTATAATAGAGGTCTACTTTCTTATATTTTTAAAGACCTTATTTTTTAGAGCAGTTTAGGTTCACACCAAAATTTAGAGGAAAGTACAGAGGTTTCCTGTATACTCACTGCCTCTGCATAGGTATAGCCTTTCCTATTATCAGCCTCACTGAGTAGAATGGTACATCTGTTACAACTGATGAACCTGCATTGACACATCCCAATCGTATTTATTAAGCTGCATGGGGTTGCATTCAAGAAATGTTCCATAATTTAGTCTTCCACTAATATTAGATACCCACATTGTGCTCTTTTTCCTATTTAACACAAAAATTAAATCTATGTGATTATAACATATACTAAAAAGTTGCAACGTTGATGATGGGGGACGATGTGGTCAGTGGTAGATTAGATTATGGGAGCTCTTTTCTAAAAATCTTTTTTGCTTAATTTAATAAAAATATGGTAAAGAAAGTTAACAGAAGAAATTCCTTAATGTAAAATATGCTGACGGAAATGAGAAAAAAAATCATTTAGTAATTGATTTATTTTTTTTGCTCAGTCTGAATCAAAAAATGGAAAAAGGTTTTTTAAATCAAATTTTGTTTTATGCAGAGGCCTATGGATTGAAAACAGGTCATGGGGCTTAACTGAGAGAAGAAATAAATAAGAGGGCTGAAAAAACACTGTGCCCAGCCAGCAATCAATGAATTGTTGCACAGAATAGAACCTAAACACACACACACACTCAGTGTAAACTCAGAAGCAAAGAAAATAGCTGCTCTAACATATTGGTCTTGCCTGCATACAGTACAGGAGACTTCCGTAGGAGAAGAGCCTTGTGTTTAAAACCTAAAGTGGCTCTACCCTACAATAGTAGACAGAGTAAGGAGGGGCTCTTGATAGTTGATGTGGCTCTGGCAATTCCAGAAGAGGCTGGACTAACCTCATCTGCTCTCTACTGGTTTTTCTTCCTTCTTCTTTCTTGCTTTCCTTTCCTTTTTCTCTATTTTCCTTCTTTTCCTCTTCCTTTCTTTCTGTTATCCTCTATTTAACAGGGTCTACGCTGTGCCAGACCCTCTTCTAGGAGCTAGAGATGCAGCAAAGAACAAGACAACATACACTCCTGCCCTCGTGGATCTTTTATATTCTGGTGAAGGGAGTCATAAAAATAGACAAATGCATCTATAAACAAATGGAATATTTCAGATCTTGGTAATGAAAATAGAGTAGGTGATCTGTTAGTGATTGACAGAGGCTATGTGTGTCATCTTTGGATTAAGTAATCTGGAAGAGGTACTTTGAGGAACTAAAGATGAGTTAAGACCTGCAGAGTACTCATTAATAAGACATTAATTATAAGAATATTACAGGTAGAGTTTTCTGACAGAGGAAATAGCAGATACAAAGACCCAGGAATGACCTTGGTGGTTTAAGAAGCCCAGTGTGGCAGGAACATAGTGAATCACGCTTGGAGAGAAACAAGTCAATAACTGCTTGTTTTCTGGGGTGGGAAAAAAAATAGAGACCTCTGTGGGAATCAGAGACTGTATCACACCACACCTTCATAGCAAGACTGAATGGGAAGGTTTTAAAGAACTTAGTGGTTCTTTAAACCACCAAGGTGGTTAATGGAGGTAGTTAATGGAGCCATCAGAGAAGAACATGGTTTTTCCATTCTTTAAATGTGCATCATGGAGAACCTTCTTCCCATTGGACAAAAAGTATATTCTCAAGCTCAGTTGGATTACATGTTAACAGACAGTTTATACAAGTTTGATGCCTAAAGTGTTATATTTGTCATGCCAGAGTGAACAGACAGAATAGTGCCTGTAAAACTTAATTGTTCGCTAGGAAATAACTCCTTGATGGCACAATTGATATTTAATTCAACAAGTTAATTGAGGGATAACTCAGGCTTACATTTTAGAAAATCGATTTACCATCCAATTTGTTAAGGCAAAAAAAAAAAAAGTCAGTGTCTGATTATGGATGAGAAAAACATGAACAAATGAGATTATGAAGCTGCCTTATTTTCAGATATTTGGCAAAGAAAACCCAAAGAGAATATTTTCATTGTTGGAGCTCTTAAAGATAAAATTTTCAAAGTATGTGGATTAAAATGTATCATATTTTACATAAATGTTTGATCCAATTTATAAAAGAACATTAAAACTTGAAGTTCCTTCATGTTTTTGAAGAAAAACAGGCTGGTGTTCGTGGAAAATGAGCCACAGATAGAATTACTATCCCACTGGGAAATCTTTCAGTTAAATTTCATATAATTTTCTTCAAGCTTTGACATAACTCGAGTTGACTAATAACCATATGTAGTTTGAAACACACCTGTGTATTTAACTTTTCATGTGTCACTTTATTTGGAGCTGCTTGACTAGATTACAGTGTTCTTGAAGGTAGAGAGCACATTATCTGTTTCTTTTTTATGATCTATAGGATCTAGACCCAAGATAATATGACAAACTTGGTAGCCATCATGATTTTTACTGGGGTTTATGTAGGTTTTAGGTAGGACACTGAGATGAGTTAGATAACGATTGGAAAACTATGGCCCTAGAGCCAAAACTGGCCCTTAGCCTGTTTTTGTAAATAAAGTTTTTCTGGAACACAGCTATGCCTTTCTTGTTTACTTATTTTCTGTAGGTGCTTTGCTGCTACAATAGAAGTTGAGTAGATGTGACAGAAACTATACGGCCCTCAAAATCTAAAATGTATGGCCCTTTATAGAAAAGGTTTACAGGACCCTGAAGTAGTTTTTCTGTTTGTGACTTGGAATGATCAAAAAGTATGTGCCTACATCTGCAACTAGATTTAAAGCTTTAAAGTTTTATATTTGCTTTTATTTTGGTATAGGTGTAATGTAAAAATCTAACTACATTCCTACATGGTGGTTGCCTCCATGCCAGTTATTGGGTGACCCGTCTGTTCGTCAGTAATATGAAATATAACATTTATTGTGTATTCAAGGCCTGAATTAGAATATTAATATGTGTTGAGCTTTTACTATATGATAAGCACTTTGTTAAGCATTTTATCAGTAAAATTTTATTTATTGATACACAGTAATTGTGTGATGTGTGTACTTTTATTATCCCCATTTTACAGATGAAGAAACTGAGGTATATAGATGTTATATAACCTGCCCAAGGTCACACAGTTAGAAATTTGTGGAGAAAGGGATTTTTATAGATTTGAAAGAGATGAAAATGGCAATTGAATAAATTTTGAATGATGAATGAATGTATAAAATTCTTATTTGTATTTTCTTTCTATTTTGTTTATTTAATTACATAACAAACACGTGGTACCAAGCTCTGTTCTAAGCACGTTATAAACATTAAGCCATCTAAACCTCAAAACAACCTTATGAAGTAGGTATTATCATAGTGAGTATTTTGACAGTAAGAAATTGAGGCAGAGAGATGAAGTAGTTTCCTAAAGATCACCCCACAAGTAAGTGTTAGAGCTGGGATTTAAACCCAGGGAAACTTATTTTAGGCTCCCTGCTTCTGATCCTTTGATTTGTTCTAATAATCACAGAAGTGTGTGTATCTAAATCTTTTTTAAAAAATGAACAGTTGCTGACCTGTAGGAACAGTAGCAATTCACGACTGAGACAGAATTTCTTACATATTTATATAAGTAGAAGTCCCAAGAAAATCACCTAAATGCAGTAGCATTAATCAAAAAGCCTTGCCTTGTGTTCCCCAGCACACCAGAATATGAAATGCTGTCTGCTTGATTTAGAGAGGCATATTTATGTGATATAATCTTGTAGAAACAAGAACTGGTTGTGTGAGTGGCTAATTCTGATAATAGTCTGAAACCTATAAACTCCCATGATGAAAGAGTTCAATATTTTTAAAGCATTAAAAAAAATTTTTTTTCAATAAAATTGGCTTTCCTTTTCTCCCCTCTTTTAATTTTAAAACTGGGTTTGAAAGGAGCATCTCTTAGTTACCTAAACTTTTACAAATATGTGAAACATTCCTTAAGAGGTACGAATCTTCTCCTTGTTCTCTTTATTTGAGCTTGGATGTGTCAAATACAATGAAATGGAATTTTAAACCTTGTCAGAAAAATCACCCGCGGATTCTGCAGAAGCTGGATTGATGTCAGCCTTAGAGTCATGTATTTCAGACTCCTGTGTCTGAGCGTAGTGGCCCCTCTTCTGGCTCTGGTGCCTCAGCAGTTACTAGATTAGGAAGAGCACCACTGTGGCATTCAGAACCATTTTCTGGGAGCAAACCAAGTGAAGCAGAATAATATATATATTTGTTTCCTAATTGTTATACTTTTACAGTGGGGCTTGAGTTTTTCCCAGAAAGGTGTTGGTGTTGGCCATATCCAAACCATGTACACAGTCAGGTCAAAGTTCATGTCATAGGAAGATAATTCAGGGGAAATTATTGAGGGAAATATTGAACGTGTAGCATCCTGGGCAGCCTGCTCAGTTTGGTGCCATTCATGACTTCTGACTTTCTGAGAGCCAAAACCTAAATCAGTTTTAAATGTGAACTTTTCTTTTATCCTGGAAGATGAGGATGTTATTTTAATTTTTCAGAAGTTATTCAATGTTGGTTCTCCAACCATGAAATAAACAATGAATGAATGACCGTACTTATAATAACCAGATACACATCATTCTTTGAGTTTTTTATGCCTGCTGATTTTTTTTATGTCCTCTGATAATGGGAAATAATTAGGTGAAAATGGTGGGTTTTTTTAAGTAAAAGTGCTTAAAATAGTAAAATTAGGTTTATTTTCTGTTTTTATACCAATACTATATATTCATTTGACAAATGGTAAAAATTCAGATCACTATGTCCAATAATCATATTGGAATCATAGCCCTGTAGAATTAGTGCTGTTGAAACCCAGAACTCGGGAGAATAAGTTAATTGTTTCTTTGTAAAGTTCTAAAAATATCTTTAAAATGCAAGACCTCAGTACAGCTCATCTGTTAAAGGACTATCTTTCCTTTAGGTAATGACAGATAATTCTACTTGTTTTGTACTCTCTAGTGGAACATTTGTTTGTTTATCATGCAACCCAAGAGAATATTTGTGTCTGGGGGACCGATAGACCTGCTAGTGCCAATATGCTTTTATTTTAATCAGAAATGTATTGGTGCAGCAAACCCAGAGTATTCTGAAAGTTTGATAACGCATACTAATAATTCATAGCATTTTAGTCACCACACCAACAACAGACATTTAATGCATACTGATTAAGAAGTGACTTGTGATACAACTTTTCTAACATTTGTGTACCAGAACAAGGGAACATGAATGCTAGATAACTAAATTACCCTGGACTTTCTTTTAATCTTTCTGTATACATTTTCATTTGGAGGAGAAAGACATTTACCACTGACTAGCTGCTTAATAGCTGTGTGAAATTGGACTTGCAGAATTGTAGAATCTTCTGTATAAAAGGGATCTTAAAGGTTATCTTGTCAGTCTACTAATAGGATCCTTGAATCTCCTCTTCAGCATGGGCACAGAGTAGGTGTCCAGCTTCTGTGAGACTCCTTCTAATGATAGGGAAATCAATAACACCCCAGGAAACTTGGCCATTTTCAGGCAACTCTAAGTAATAGTATATTCTCCAAACACTGAGTTCTTTTGTTTTCAGTTATGTAAATAAATGTAAATGGATATAATGAATACTGCCTTTTTTATCTCACAAACTTGTTGTAAGGATACAATGAGATAATGCTTATAGAAAATGTAGTATATTCAGTGAAGTGAGATGTATCTGAAGGTATCATTCTTATTACTCTATGTGCTAGACTGGATGATATGCACATTTATTTGCTCTCCCTCTTGGGAAGATCCTCTTCTGTTTCCCTATCCTAATGACATTAGGCTTGTCCATGTGACTTCTCTGACCAAAGAAATAGGATTAGAAGTCCCATGAGTCACATCTATGCAAAATGTTTAAGAGGCTCCAAGCCCCCTTCCCTCTGCCATAACTGTTAATATTCCAGAAGAAGGCTGCTTCAACAGCCTAGATCCTAGAAGGAAGATGACATAGGGCAGAGCCACAGCCTTTCCACAGGGGTGCTGCATGAGGTGGAAATAAATCTTGGAATCGTTTGTTATCACAGTGTATTCTAGGTTTTACAGATTGGTGTATTCTTTTTCCCACTTTGAGTTCAGGCCTGAATTACAAGTTATATTCTTGTGGACTTCTTACCACTATGGGGGATCTGCTACCACCACAGATCTTTCTCTCTTTTGTAGCAGCCACTGTAGAAGGCAGAGATGTGGTTTTTCTTAGACTGGCCAGGTAAGAGTTCAAAAGCATTATGGAGTTAAGTTGGCTGTTGTTGGGTACTTGAAAGCCTTGTGACTTTGATACTTTTTCCATGAACATTCTAAGTTATCAATTTACATCTTTGTAAATTGGGAACTCTGAGTATTTTTCTATAACTCAGTGTTTCTCTAACTTTTTTTCATTATTTCTCATCTAGCCTTTTTAGAAATTTTTTCCCTGGTTACCCTCCCCACCTCATGAAATTTTAGTACCATAGATAAACTGTATATCTGTTTATGTTTGTATTCTCTAGTGGAACATTTGTTCATTTATCCTACATCCCAGATTGTATGTATATTTGTGCTTTATAATTTAAAAGACTAAGATTTTTTTGTTAGCCTTCATTAAGACTGGATGGTCTACCTAAACAATGGACAAATTAGGAAAGGCCAGTTTCTGAACCTTCATGCTGCTGTGGGACATCTCACAAGGGGTGGCCCCAAGTAGAGCAGAGCGAGCAGAGGTTTTTTCCTGGGGAACAAAAGCTTTCCTCACTATAATTTAGAGGCTTTTGAGAGCTGAAATGCAACATATTGTGTAAAAAAGAGAAAAAAAAAAGCTGTAAATCATCACAATTTTGTAGTGTCAGAGTTGAGTGGGTGGAAGACAGCATAGACTGTAGTACAATAGAGCATGACAAAATCTATATATAGCAAGCATTTAGTAAGCACTTGCTGTATACCTCACCTTTGCATTATTTCACTTAATTCTTCTGGCAAGTTTCTGAAGTACTGTTACAAAATTAATTTTATAGATGAGGAAACTTTGACTTAGAGAGGTTACGAATGTGCCAAGGCTATAAAGTGGGGAGGAGCTGTGTCAGGATGTGCAGGCATGTTTAAGACTTCAACTTCATGCCCCTTGCTAGCAGGCAACACTATGCCTCTCAGTCAAAAAGAGATGTGTCTGGGAATGAGCTCACTACTGGCAAGGCAAGTAAGTCATAGAAGGATTAGTGTTGTTAAGCTGCATTTTTTTAGGGGAGTCTGTTCCACTGTTTTCTGAGTAACTAAATAGTGACTGTATATCTGGAATATCAAAGATACATGTACCATGATCAAGGGCTGAGTCTTATTAGATATCATATGCAATATATATCCATTTTGTACTTTATATTTGTTTTATAATGTGCATTATTTCTATGGTTAAAAAGAGCCCCATAAATTTGTCCCCACCCCACTTTATCAGGGAGAAAGCAATGCTGGGTCAGTCCTTCTCCATTTCACCAGACTCCTTTTAGCTGCCTTTATGTGATTTTTCACATTCTAGGCTAGCTTTCATATTTATGTTATCCCAATGTCCCCAGTGTGACAGTCTTAGGGCCCATTATATTTTAGTCTCTTTTGTTAATTTCTAATCAATTCCTAATCAATTCTTGGTATATAGAAGGAACACAATGAATATTTGTTGAATAAATAGATGAATGCTTAACCTATAGAGGACTACTCAAATTCCAGGGCTATTGTTAACATAGGAGTTGCTGCCTTCTTACAATACAAACAGTAATGTCAACAACACATTGGTGAGTGGCCACTTTGTCTTCTTTGACCAGTGCAGTGGGTCATAAACTTTGGATAAACATATATTTAGGTTTCTGCTTTAAGGTGATAGAGTGAACACATGCATTTGAAACCCCAGTGGAATATTAGTAAAGAATTATAAAAGATGATATAAACGTTTAACTGTAAAGGATCAATAGTTAGATGTCAATAGAACTTCTGGAAGACAGAAAGCTTTTGAAGGCACATTGGTGGGTGAAACAGAATTGAAAACATGCAGAAGGGTACTGCATGAGAATTGATTTTCCCAGTGGTGGAAAATCAGTGGTGTGGTGGAGCCAGGTCTCATTGACCTGGGATTGTGATAATCTCTTCCCAACTGTGACTTCAGAGATACCACGTTAGAATCTTGAAATTGGCCATACTGTGAGTACAAATTTGGGCCTTTCCTTCTCATTAGCTGATTGTTAAGCATTTACCAGTGCATCTTTGTAAGGAACCCCATAGAAAATCCAAGATTTCGGTATACTGGTCCAAATGGTAAGAATGAGGGTGTGCTCAAAAAAGGGAGTAGAACTATTAAAGGTTTAGATCAGCTGTGACAATCCTCTTACCCTGTTTCTGCCTGTACTTGACATTTGCCTCAGTGCCAAACCCTAGAGGGTTCTCTCTAAAGCAGTGGTTTTCAAACCTTAGCCTGCCTCATGATCACATGGAGCCTTGTTCAAACACAGATCACTGGACCTCAGTTTCAGTTTCTTTTTCTTTTTTTATAAATTTATTTATTTATTTTTGGCTGTGTTGGGTCTTCATTGCTGCACGCGGGCTTTCTCTAGTTGTGGTGAGTGGGGGCTACCCTTTGTTGCAATGCACGGGCTTCTCATTGCGGGGGCTTCTCTTGTTGAGGAGCATGGGCTTTAGGCGTGCGGGCTTTAGTAGCTGTGGCTCGTGGGCTCTAGAGCGCAGGCTCAGTAGTTGTGGTGCATGGGCTTAGTTGCTCTGCGGCATGTGGGATCTTTCTGGACCAGGGTTTGAACCCACATCCCCTGCATTAGCAGGCGGATTCTTAACCACTGTGCCACCAGGGAAGCCCACTCTCAGAGTTTCTGATTTAGTATCAGTAGTTCAGGAGTGAACAAGAATTTTCAACTCTAACAGCTTCCAGGTACTGCTGCTGCTGCTGCTGCTGGTCTTGAGAACCAGTGTCCTAAAGAAAGTAAAGGAGAACCTCGGGGTGGATGTTGGCATTGTGAAGTGAGGTGCTTCTCATTTGACCTGTGGGGTGGTAGGGGGCAGTCTGTCGACTGGCTTCTAGCTCTGCATCCTAAAGTTAGCCTCCCAGGCAACAAACCCCTTCCATTAGAGACAGCCCAACTTGCTTTGCCATTCAGTTAAGAGGCCTGGCGAGGAAACAAAGCCAGTTATTCTCTAGTGTCCTAGAATCATCCTTATCTTTCCTGTAGGGAATCAATCATTATATAGACATGTCAGTGTAGCCTCTGTTTCTTAGTTTTCAACTTTATAGTCAACCTTTCATCAAAACATGGATAATGTAATTAAGCTTACAAAATAAAATGTATATGCTATTAATGTTAACGATGTAAAAATAGAGAAAAGGGCAGAAACTGGGAGATAAAAGTTGGGAAGACAGAAAAAAAAGAATAAAAACATAAATATTTTATATAGTGAACAACCAAGTGATTGTTTAAAGTTGATAGCCAAATGTATAGAGTTCTGGGTATAATACTCAACTTTACCAAGGCAACCAATAGAAGAGCTGAAAATTTTTATATCTCAAAAATTTAAAAGATGAAGAGGTATCATAAATAAAATGCTCATTTTTTATAGCTGGGAGTAAATAGAGGGGTGAAAGTAAATAAATAAATGGAGACGTAAACATATTATTTAGTGTTTTGAAGGTAACAGCAAGAAGTAAAGACAGAAAGAGTTAAATGCAGTGAACTCTGAGGAGTGGATAGTTGGCATGGAAACCAAGGAGAAAACTGGTGCTTCTCATTATAAAACTTCTGCTATCTTATAATTCAAATGGACATGTGAATGTATCGTTCTTTTTAAAAAATGTCCTTTACATTAAGATGACTTCTTATTGGTATAGACAGTCTTGAGCATTTATAGTTTATAGCTTAGTTTGAAAATGGACAATGGATACAGAGACTTTCTTAAAATTGAAGTATTGTTGATTTACAGTGTTGTGACAGTTTCAGAGTGATTCAGTTATATATATATATATAAAACACACATATATATATGTATATATACACACACATATATTCTTCTTCAGATTCTTTACCATTATAGGTTATTATAAGATACTGACTATAGCTCCCTGTGGCACAGTAAATCATTGTTGCTTATATATTTTATATATGATAGTGTGTATCCATTAATCCCAAACTCCTAATTTATCTCTCCCTCCACCCCTTTGGTAACCTTAAATTTGTTTTCTATGTCTGTGAGTCTGTTTCTGTTTTGTAAATAAGTTCATTTGTATCATATTTTAGATTCCACATATAAGTGATATCATATGATATTTGTTTTCCTCTGTCTGACTTAACTTCACTTAGTATAATAATCTCTATGTCCAACCAAGTTGCTGCAAATGGCATCATTTTGTTCCTTTTCATGGCTGAGTAATATTCCACCTTGTATATATATACCATATCATCTTTATCCATTCATCTGTCAATGGACATTTAGGTTGCTTCCATGTCTTGGCTATTGTAAATAGTGCTGCTACGAACATTGGGGTGCATGTATCTTTTTGAATTAGGGTTTTCATCTTTCCCAGATAAATGACCAGGAATGGAATTGCTGGATCATATAGTAAGTCTATTATTAGTTTTTTGAGCACCCTCCATGCCATGTTCCACAGTGACTGCACCAATTTACATTTCCACCAACAGTGTAGGAGGGTTCCTTTTTCTTCACACCCTCTCCAGCATTTATTATTTGTAGACTTTGTGATGATGACTATTCAGACCCGTGTGAGGTGATACCTCATCGTACTTTTGATTTGCATTTCTCTAATAGTTAGCAATACTCTAATAGTGAGCATCTTTTCATGTGCCTGTTGGCCATCTGTATATTGTCTTTGGAGAAATGTCTGTTTAGGTCTTCTGCCCATTTTTGGATTGGGTTGTTTGTTCTTTTAATATTGAGCTGCATGAGCTGTTCATATATTTTGGAGATTTATCCTTTGTCCATTGATTCATTTGCAAATATTTTCTCCTATTCTGAGGGTTGTCTTTTCGTCTTGCTTATGGTTTTCTTTGTGGTGCAAAAGCTTTGAAGTTTCATTAGGTCCCATTTGTTTATTTTTGTTTTTATTTCCATTACTCTAGGAGGTGGATCAAAAAAATATCTTGCTGTGATTTATGTCAAAGAGTGTTCTTCCAATGTTTTCCTCTAAGAGTTTTATAGTGTTCGGTCTTACATTTAGGTCTCGAATCCATTTTGAGTTTATTTTTGTGTATGGTGTTAGGGAGTGTTCTAATTTCATTCTTTTACATGTAGCTGTCCAGTTTTCCCAGCACCACTTACTGAAGAGGCTGTCTTTTCTCCATTGTATATCTTTGCCCCCTTTGTCATAGATTAGTTGACCATAGGTGTGTGGGTTTATCTCTGGGCTTTCTATCTTGTTCTATTGAGCTATGTTTCTGTTTTTTGTGCCAGTACCATACTGTCTTGATTACTGTAGCTTTGTAGTATAGTCTGAAGTCAGGGAGTCTGATTCCTCCAGCTCCATTTTTTTCCCCTCAAGACTGCTTTGGTTATTTGGGGTCTTTTGTGTCTCCATACAAATTTTAAGATGATTTGTTCTAGTTCTGTAAAAAATGCCAGTGGTAGTTTGATAGGGATTGCATTGAATCTGTAGATTGCTTTGGGTAGTATAGTCATTTTCACAATATTGATTCTTCCAATCCAAGAACATGGTATATCTCTCCATCTGTTGGTATCATCTTTAATTTCTTTCATCAGTGTCTTATAGTTTTCTGCATACAGGTCTTTTGTCTCCCTAGGTAGGTTTATTCCTAGGTATTTTATTCTTTTTGTTGCAATGGTAAACGGGAGTGTTTCCTTAATTTCTCTTTCAGATTTTTCATCATTAGTGTATAGGAATGCAAGAGATTTCTGTGCATTAATTTTGTATGCTGCAACTTTACCAAATTCATTGATTAGCTCTAGTAGTTTTCTGGTGGCATCTTTAGGACTCTATGTATAGTGTCATGTAATCTGCAAACAGTGACAGTTTTACTTCTTCATTTCCAATTTTTATTCCTTTTATTTCTTTTTGTTCTCTGATTGCCATGGCTAGGACTTCCAAAACTATGTTGAAAAATAGTGGTGAGAGTGGACATCCTTGTCTTGTTCCTGATCTTAGAGGAAATGTTTTCAGTTTTTCACCATTTAGAATGATGTTTGCTGTGGGTTTGTCATATATGGCATTTATTATTTTGAGGTAGGTTCCCCTATGCCCACTTTCTGGAGAGGTTTTATCATAAATGGGTGTTGAATTTTGTCAAAAGCTTTTTCTGCATCTGTTGAGAAGATCATATGGTTTTTATTCTTCAATTTGTTAATATGGTGTATCATATTGATTGATCTGCATATATTGAAGAATCCTTGCATCCCTCGGATAAATCCCACTTGATCATGGTGTATGATCCTTTTAATGTGTTGTTGGATTCTGTTTGCTAGTATTTTGTTGAGGATTTTTGCATCTATATTCATCAGTGATATTGGTCTGTAATTTTCTTTTTTTGTAGTATCTTTGTCTCGTTTTGGTATCAGGGTGATGGTGGCCTCATAGACTGAGTTTGGGAGTGTTCCTTCCTCTGCAATTTTTTGGAAGAGTTTGAGAAGGATGGGTGTTAGCTCTTCTCTAAATGTTTGATAGAATTCACCTGTGAAGCCATCTGGTCCTGGACTTTTGTTTGTTGGAAGATTTTTAATCACAGTTTCAGTTTCATTACTTGTGATTGGTCTGTTCATATTTTCTATTTCTTCCTGGTTCAGTCTTGGAAGGTTATACCTTTTGAAGAATTTGTCCATTTCTTCCAGGTTGTCCATTTTATTGGCATAGAGTTGCTTGTAGTAGTCTCTTAGGATGCTTTGTATTTCTGTGGTGTCTGTTGTAACTTCTCCTTTTTCATTTCTAATTTTATTGATTTGAGTCCTCTCCCTCTTTTCTTGATGAGTCTGGCTAATGGTTTATCAGTTTTGTTTATCTTCTCAAAGAGCCAGGTTTTAGTTGTATTGATCTTTGCTATTGTTTTCTTTGTTTCTATTTCATTTATTTCTGCTCTGATCTTTATGATTTCTTTCCTTCTGGATTACTAATCCTTTTTTGATAAGTTCTTTCACCAAATTTGTTTTTATTTCTAATTTTCCATGGTACTAAATGTTTATATACAGACCTCAAAATCATTGATTCCATTGCCCTTGACTTTATTGAATGAATGTTCTGTATCAGCTCTCACAAAATGCTCCCAATTTCATGCTTCTTATTGAATGAAGAGTAACATTCCCCTTCTTAACCTCAGAAATGCTTCTTCCAAAATTGAGACAGTACTCCCAATAAGATCTAGGAAAATTGAGGGTATAGAATATTTTTGGTATAGAGTAGTTTGGTAAGACAGCAAGAGAAAAGTAGCATTAATTACATTTTGAACTAGATTTGTTTGTGGCCTTATAAAAGCCACTTCTCTGTCATTCCCAATTTTTATATTTGTGAAAAATTTAATTAGATGATTTCCAAGGACCATTTTGACTCTAAAATTCAGAATTTGTCAAGAAATTAGATAGTTGTATTAGTGAGGATAATTCTGAAGTGTATAGATTTTGTTTATTAGTAGAGGCTATAGAAATGAGCTTGATTCACCCTCAGTCTAGTTTGTCAGTTCATAGAGGGCAAGCATGGTTATTTTCATTTATCATTAGATCTTCCTAGCATTTATTAAACCTTTTTGCACAGTCAGTACCTTGATCAGTGTTATTTAGTGTACATTCAGACCCTCTGGACGGCTTGAGTAACCTGTGGAATCATTGTATTGTATATTTCCTCTAGTACTAAGGGGTCCACAAGGCCACCAGGAAGAAAGAGCATATTCTCTAGTCCACTCTATATTTTTTAAGGACATGGAAATTAAGATAAAGGGTGGTAGAGCTGCAGGGTGAAATGCAAGTGGTGACCTGTATGGTTATACTGGGGGTGGATGGGGTTAGGTAATAAGCGTTCAGATCCAGGTTTAGTTGGATGAGGGTACTGACAGCTGTAGTGCTGTAGTTACTGAGAGAAAGCTGTGGAAAAGACTGCTGGGAATCAAAATAGGCAAGCAGGACTCTACTTGTGTCTTTGAATTCCTTTGATCTTCACCCCATTCTCATTAGTTCCAGAGCAAAGAACTTCCCTGGCTTATCCCATCCCTCAGAAATAACTGAGTCTACCAATCTTTGAAAATAGGGTGTCCCAAATCAACAATCCTTTTGTTCTTTTGGCTTTTATTTTAAAAATAAATAATTGGAGATTGTTGCAAACCACCCATAATGATTTACTTTAAGAAAATATCATATGATAATTATATGGAAGGGAAGATTTGTTATAGCTGACATAAGTTATGAATCATAAGGCAGAAGAAAATATCTGGTGAGAGGACCAGAAATTAGATTTGCCCTGACACAGTGAGGATGCCATCAAAATGTGCAGTGGCATCTCTACACGTCATAAAGGTGATTATTCTGTGTCAAATCTCTGGCAAGGTTAGGTCTCAGATACTATCTTTAAGATTAAGGAAATGAGCATTACAGCAGGTAGGCTGGGTTTAAAGAAACTCATGATTTTTTGTTTTAAAATTTATTTATTTATTTTTGGCTGCATTGGATCTTCGTTGCTGCACATGGACTTTCTCTAGTCGCTGCAAGTGGGGCTACTCTTTGTTGCAGTGCACAGGCTTCTCATTGCAGTGGCTTCTCTTGTTGTGGAGCACGGGCTCTAGGCACGCAGGCTTCAGTAGTTGTGGCACATGGGCTCAGTTGCTGTGGCTCACGGGCTCTAGAGCTCAGGCTCAGTAGTTGTGGCACACAGGCTTAGTTGCTCCGCTGCATGTGGGATCTTCCCGGACCAGGGCTCAAACCCGTGTCCCCTGCATTGGCAGGCAGATTCTTAACCACTGCACCACCAGGGAAGTCCTGAAATTCATGTTTAAGCATTGAGGAGATTGTGTTTTGAGAGAAGATTACGGGCAGTACAATCATGATGCAGAGGTTCATTGTACATGAGTAGGAGTGAGCGTGTTATGTGGTAGCAGTTCAGTATGTTGGGCAATGATATGGACCATAATGCATAAATCATAAAGTTAAGCTACTGAGGGACTTTGCTATGTTTAGAAAAGTAAATTTAAAAGGATAATTATGCAGGGCCAAAAGAGGCTGCTGTGTCTCTACCTATGCATTTTCATATCCACTGAGTTAGTCCTATGAGAACATCAAAGTAAAGGCTAGTACATATGAACTTAATGTAATCCAAAATGCACTGGTAACAAGGAAGAAAATTAGGACTATTTCTCCCATTTCTAGGTGGTGAAATATAGAGGACAAGATTTTTGGTTTTATGGAGAAGGAGGGCACTGAAATTATCTCAGGGCTTTAAGGCTAGTGATGGGGAAAACATCCCAAAGTCGAGCCCATGCAGGTAGTAGAAAAGCACTAGAGAAAGTTAAATACAATTCACTGAAATAGAGAAAGGCTTTATACCAGATATTTTTGATAGGGAACTTTCAGAACAACTGTGGAACTCAGATTAAATCTGGACTCAACATCAGTCCATAGATCTGCTCTATTAGTTCCCCACGGGGAACTTTTAAAAAATATATAAATCTCAGAGCCTTACACATAATATTTCTAGAGATTAGGTGAAGCCTAGAAACTGAAAAAAAAAAAAAAGAAATTTTTTTCTGGTTTCTGATTCTGATAAGCCATCAGGCTTGGGAAACACTTCCTAGACAATTCATAAAGTATCGGAACAGTTTCTGATGACAGGTAACATGTGATGAGAAAATGAGGAGATGACCACATAAGTTCCGACTCTCAAAAGAGACTTTCAATTTCCTGAGATAAAAGAGAGACTTACAAAATGCAACTCAGAAAAACCCAAAATTTCCCTGTTGTATTATATTTTTCCTGGTTTAATTAAATTATGCACGGAGTTTGTCTGAGGAGGCTCTGCTCACTAAACCAGTATTTACTTTGTGTGGTACAGTTCCAGGTAAAACCAAATCAGGTATATTTAAGAAATGAAACAATATTAAAGAACCAGTTCCATGATTCTCATGAGTTGATTTCATTAAAACACGAGAGACTAGTTTGTCAAATACTCTTTTATTGATCAAAAAATGAGCTATAAAAATAACACCATTCATAGATTTTCATCTATTTGAGCACCTTTTTATAATTAGCAGGAACAGTTGTATTGATAAGCTAAATGCAAACTCTAAGAACTCATCATACATGGGGTGAAAAATAAGATCGACATACTTTAATCTCCATGGAAATTAATTCAAGTAAGATAATTTAGACTAGGAGGAATATGGGAGCAGTTTTCTTGCTAAAGAACACAGCCATGTTATAAACCCGAATTGTGAGAAGGCAGTTTTAAAATACTTTAATATAGTTGACTTTATGTCTTTGTGGAGTGAAGGCTAAATTATCCTTAAACATCAGAAAAAAGACATTTAAGAATGGTAAACTATTTTAGCTATAATTTAGGAGCTTTCCCTTTTTGTACTTTTAGCTTGAAATCTCAGCTTCTAAAATCCGAGGAGTTCTTTAGACAATGAAATCTGGTTTATATATGTACTTCCACAAAGTCACTGAGGTCTGGAAACTGCTTTTAAAGGCTTATTTCAGAGTTAATTTTAGATTTTGCTATAGACAATCAACTGCTCAATATCTACGGAGCGTGTAATATGGCAGCATCCCAAAATACAGAAGAAATAGAAAATCTTATAATCTAAATGGGAACAGGCATTATTGGTTGTCTTTTCTACTACCCATATTACCTTTTTTTTTAGTGTGCCTTTTATAGGCAAACTGCAGCCTCTACTTTAATACCTCTTGTGATAAGAAGCACACTACCTCACAATACTATTTCGTTGCTAGAGAGCCTACATGAAATAAAAGATCCTCCTTATGTAGACCATTTCTTTAAAGTCTACAAATCGACTCTAGTTCTATAAAATACCACAGGAAACTTACATTTCTGCATTTTACCCAATTAATATCAGAAAAAGTATACTGTTCCCCATGAGTTCTCCATTTCCTTGGCTGAAAATTTCCTGTTCTGTATCTGTTTATGGAGCTTTTCTTCTTACCTACAGCATAAAATTCCAAATGTCTTATCATGGCAAGGGCCTTAATCATCTAATTCCTGCTTACTTTTTCCTTTTTTTTTTTTTTTTTTTTAGTTTCACCTCCTGTAATTCTCTAATACCTCTTCTATGTGCCAACCATGCTAAAATACCCATAGTTTGACAAATGCATCATGATCTTTCACAGTGATGTATTCAGAGGCATATTTCTTCCTATGTTTGAAGAGCTCTGAAGAGTTTTCCCACCTAGCAAACTCCTGTTGTCTTTTAGGACTCGCCCTAATAACACCTACTTGGAAATCCCCTTTGATCCCTCCAGGGGAAGAAAGGCTTCCTTACCCATCTGAAGATATCTCTGCCCAAGGTATATTCATGCATCTCTCTTCCCGAGATTGTAAACTTCTTGAAGGCAATGACTGTGCCTTTCTTTATTGTTCTGGGTATTCTTGAGTTGCACACAATCACGCAATGGATATTCAGCAAATGTTCATGAATCCGTGTCTCATAACTTTGACTTTAAATATTAGATCAGCCCTAAATCCATAGGTCCCCTGGTAATAATTACAATTTACCATGCTTATGAGAATAAATATAATTGAGGACATAGGACTACTTTTCAAGTCTCAGTCTCACTGCTTTGTCTCCAAAAATCCTAAGTGCCAGAGCTAAGCTATTTGGGCTACATGGGTCATTGACCTTATCTCCTCTGACCCACAAGATTACATTTATTCTCTTTTTTAATTGAAGTATAATTGACTTACACTATTATACTAGTTTCAGGTATACAATGAGGTGATTCTATATTTTTATACATTATAAGATGATCACCACAATAAGTCTAGTTACGATCTGTCACCATACAAAGTTATACTGTTATTGACTATATTCCCTATGCTGTATATTACATGTGTGTGACTTATTTATTTTATAACTGAAAGCTTGTACCTCCTTAATTTATTTTATTTTTTTGTGGTGCGTGGGCCTCTCACTGTTGTGGCCTCTCCTGTTGCGGAGCACAGGCTCCGGACATGCAGGCTCAGCGGCCATGTCTCACGGGCCCAGCCGCTCCACGGCATGTGGGATCTTCCCGGACCGGGGCACGAACCCGTGTCCCCTGCATTGGCAGGTGGACTCTCAACCACTGCGCCACCAGGGAAGCCCTGAAAGGTTGTACCTCTTAATCTCCTTAACCTACTTCATTCATCACCCAACCCCCTCCTCTCTGCCAACCATCAGTTTGTTCTCTGTATCTGGGACTCTGTGTTTTGATATGTTGGTTTGTTTTGTGTTTTAGGTTTTGTTTCTTAGATTCACATAAAGAGAAATCATTTGGTATTTGTCATTCTCTGTTCATTTCACCTAGCATAATACCCTCTAGGTCCATCCATGTTGTTGCAAATGGCGAGATTTCATTATTTTTTTATGGCTGAATAATAATCCATTGTGTATGTATGTGTGTGTGTGTGTGTATACACACCACATTTTCTTTATCCATTCAGCTATTGATGGGCACTTAGGTTGCTTACATATTTTGGCTATTGTAAATAATGCAGCAATAAACATACATTTTTGAACTAGTAGTGTTTTTTTTCTTTGAAAAAACTCAGAAGTGGAATTGCTAGATTGTATGGTAGTTCTATTTTTAATTTTTTGAGGTACCTTCATGCTGTTTTTATAGTGGTTGTAACGATTTGCATTCCCACCAACCAAGCATGAGAGTTCCCTTTTCTCCACATCCACATGTGGAGATTCTCCACATCTCCACACTTGTAGTTTGTTTTCTTTTTGATAATGGCTATTCTGACAGGTGTGAGGTGATGTCTCATTGTGGTTTTGATTTGCATTTCCCTTATGATTTGTGATGTTGAGCATCTTTTCATGTGCTTGTTGGTCATATGTATGTCTTATTTGGAAAAATGCCCATTTAGGTCTTCTGCCCAGTTCTTATGGGTTGTTCATTTCCTTGATGTTGAGTTGTATGAGTTTTTGTATATTTTCCATATTAACCCCTTATCAGATATATTGTTTGCAAATATCTACACCCATTCAGTGGATTGCCTTTTTGTTTTGTTGATTGTTTCCTTTGCTGTGCAAAAGCTTTTTAGTTTGATGTAGTCCCACTTGTTTATTTTTGCTCTTGTTTCTTTTGCAGGGGGAGACAGATTCAAAATAACATTGCTAAGACTGAAGTCAACATGTGCACTGGCTATGTTTTCTTCTAGGGGTTTTATGGTTTCAAGTCTTTTATTTCTTTAATTCATTTTGAGTTTTTGTATATGACATGAGACAGTAGTTCAGTTTGATTCTTTAGCATGTAGCTGTCCAGTTTTCCCAGCACCATATATTGAAGGGCTGTCTTTTCCTCATTGTATATTCTTTTTTTGTTTGTTTGTTTTGTTTTTTGCAGTACGAGGGCCTCTCACTGTTGTGGCCTCTCCCATTGTGGAGCACAGGCTCCGGACGCGCAGGCTCAGTGACCATGGCTCACGGGCCCAGCTGCGCCGCGGCATATGGGATCTTCCCGGACCGGGGCACGAACCCGTGTCCCCTGCATCGGCAGGTGAACTCTCAACCACTGCGCCACCAGGGAAGCCCTCATTGTATATTCTTGATGGCCATTGCTGAGGATTTAACCACCATAGAAGTGGGGGTTCATTTCTGTGCTCTATATGGCTCCATTTGTGTCTGTTTTGTGCCAGTTCTATACACTTTTGATTACTGTAACTTTGTAGTATAGTTTGAAACCAAAGAGTGTGATTCCTCTAGCTTTGTTCTTAATTCTCAAGATTCTTTTGGCTATTCAGGGTCTTTGGTGTTTCCATACAAATTTTAGAAATATTTGTTCTAGTTCTGTGAAAAATGCCATTAGGATTTTCATAGAGATTGCATTGAAGCTCTAGATTGCCTTGGGTAGTGTGGTCATTTTATTTTACTTTATTTATTTTAATTAATTAATTAATTTTTTTGATGGGTTGGGTCTTAGTTGCAGCACGTGGGATCTTTTGTTGTGGTGCACGGGCTCTTCATTCTGATGCGTGGGCTTCTCGCTAGTTGTGGCGTGTGGGCTCCAGAGTGCATGGGCTTAGTAGTTGCAGTGCTCGGTGTTTCTAGTTGTGGCATGTGGGCTCTGTAGTTGTGATGCACAGGCTTAGTTGCCCCGCGTCATGTGGGATATTAGTTCCCTGACCAGGGATCGAACCAGCATTCCCTACATTGCAAGATGGATTCTTAACCATTGGACCACCAGGGAAGTCCCTTGTGGTCATTTAAAAAATATTACTTCTTCCAATCCATGAGCACGGTACCTCTTTCCATTTGTTTCTGTCATCTTCAGTTTCTTTCATCAACATCTTGGAGCATTTAGTCCATTTACATTTAAAGTAATTATTGATAGGCATATACTTGTTGCCATTTTGTTCATTGTTTTTGTGGTTATTTTTTGTTCCTTTATTCTTCTTTTGCTCTTTTCATTTGTGATTTGATGACTATCTTTTGTGTTATATTTGAATTCTTTTCTTTGTGTATGTGTGTGTGTGTATTAGACATTTTTGTTTTGTGGTTACCGTGAGGTTCATATATAACAACATACCATATATATATATATGTGATTATTTTAAGTTGAGGATCTCTTAATTTCAGACACATTCTAACAACCCTGTAACTCTGCATTTTTGTGCCCTCCCCCCACATTTAATGCTTTTGGCATTATATTTAAAATTTTTGGCTTTTGTATCACTTAACCTCTTATTGTGGGTATGGATGATTTCATTACTTCGTCTTTTAACCTTCCTACTAGCTTTATAAGTGGTTGATCTACTAACTTTACTGTATGTTTGCCTTTACTAATGAGAATTTTCTTTTCATAATTTCCATATTTCTAGTTGTTGTCTTTTCTTTTCCAGCTAGAGAAGTTCCTTTAACATTTCTTGTAAAGGCAGTTTAGTGGCATTGAACTCTTTGAGCTTTTGCTTGTCTGTAAAACTTTTTATGTTTCTTTCAAATCTGAACAGTAGTCTTGCTGGGTAGAATATTCTTGGCTGTACATTTTTCCTTT
Organism: Aethalodelphis obliquidens; assembly: GCF_003676395.1. Classification (NCBI taxonomy): domain Eukaryota; kingdom Metazoa; phylum Chordata; class Mammalia; order Artiodactyla; family Delphinidae; genus Aethalodelphis; species Aethalodelphis obliquidens. The sequence continues at coordinate 2,154,986 of NW_020837955.1, forward strand.
CATTGCTTTGAATATATTGTGCTACTCTCATTTGACCTGTAAAGTTTCTACTGAAAAGTCAGCTGATGGTCTTTTGGGAGTTCCCTTGTATGAAACTAGCTGCTTTTCTCTTGCTGCTTAAGGTAGTCTTTTTTATTTTTGCTTGTTTAATCATAATGTGTCTTGGTGTGGACCTCTTTGGGTTCATCTTGTTTGGGACACTCTGCTCCTGAACCTAAATGTCCTTTCCCTTTCCCAGGTTGGGGAAGTTTTCAGCTATTATTTCTTCAAGTATGTTCTCTGTACCTTCCTTTCTCTCTTCTCCTTCTGGGTCCCCTGTAATACAAATGTTAGTATGCTTGATGTTGTCCAGAGGTCTTTTAAACTGTCCTCATTTTAAAAAATTCTTTTTTATTTTTTATGTCCAGCCTAGGTGATTTCCACTACTCTCTTCTAGCTGGCTGATCTGTTACTCTGTATCATTTGATCTATTGATTCCTTCTAGTGTACTTTTTCAGTTATTCTTCAGTTCTGTTTGGTTCTTTATATTTTCTAACTTTTTTGGAATTCTTGCTGTGTTTTTCTCCTGAGTTTGTTGAGCATCTTTATGTTCATTACCTTGAACTCCTTATTGGGTATATTACTTATCTTCACTTCACTGAGTTTTTTTTTCCCCTGGGGTTTTATCTTTTTTTTTTTGAAACATTCTTCTGTCTCCTCATTTTTCTTAATTCTCTGTGTTTATTTCTATGTATTAGGTAGGTAGATTACATTTCCCAATCAAGGAGAAGTGGCATGTGTAGGAGACATCCTATGTGTCTCAGCAGCACAGTCCCCTTTGGTCACCTGAGTTGTATGTTCTAGCACTGTCCCCTATATGGGTTGAGTGCACCCTTCTGTTGTGGCTGGACTGATTACTGTTGGTGTGCCGGTAGGTGAGGCTGGCCCCCGGCCCTTTCGGCTGCCAGGCCCTGCCTTGTGCAGTGGCTGGTGGTCTGATGGTGGGCAGGGCTCAGTTTCAGCATGGCTGGCTGCTGGGCCCAGGTGGCCCTGAGGTTGGTTTTGGCCCTCTGGTGGGCATGGCCAATTCCTGAGGCAGCTGGCTGTGGGGCCTGGGCGCTGGGTCTGGTGGTGGCTCGCTGGTGGGTGAGGAGGGTCCCAGCATGGCTGGCTGTGTGGCCCAGGGATCCTAGGGCTGTTGCCAGCCTGCTGGTGGTTGCACCTAGGTCCTGGGGCAGGTGGTTGTATGGCCAGGGTGGGCTTGGCCTGGTGACTGCCTGTAGGTGGGTGGGGCTGGCCCCTGATGCAGCTGGCTGCACAGCCCCTGCTGTAGCTGCTGATGGTTCAGGTGAGTCTAGGGTGGCTGGCTAGGTGGGCTGGGGGATCCTGGGCCTGGTGCCCACCTACTGGTGGGTGGGGCTTAGTTCCAGGGTGGCTGGCTGCAGGCTGCAATGATTACATTTGTTCTTTGTAATTATTGCCCTCTTGCCACCCTTGACTCCACGTTTTCTTTGTTCTCTCTTTGACCTCCACATTGTAGCGGGTGCTGGGCATAAAAGAGGCAGTACATATAGTGAATTTAAGCAATGAGCCAAGATAGGGATATCTGATAACTAGTAATCAAAAAAGGAGAATGGTTCTAGAATCAGATAATCAGTCTGAAAGGTAAGGACAAGTATACCAGACGAAGCCATTAAGCAGGTCAAAGTTAGGACATACACAAATCATGAGAATCAGAGCCTCCAGCAGGAGACAAACCTAGGAGAGATGTGACTAGAACAAGAACAGTATATAAGCTAGAAGGCTCACAGTGCCGTTGGTCAGAGTCCAAACAGATAACAAGTATTTACTGGTCCCTGACTACATACGAGGCAGGTACTGTGAGGTGTATTGTGCACTGAGGCGTGAGCAAGGGAGTCAAGCCTCTGCCCTTGGGTTGAGTACAGTTGGGGGACAGTTAAAGAATAAGCAGTTATGACTGTTTGTGAGAAGAGTTGTGATGATGGAAGTATGGGATGCTATGAGAACACTTAAGGACACCTAGACTGCTCCTCCCAGGCCTTGCAGGGGTGCTTCTCTCAAATCTCAGGGTTGCTTTCCCTCTCACCTGAAGATTTTTCATTCCTGGATCTCAACAATCCCTTTTTATGCATTCCAGTCTCAGACTGCATTGTTGGACCCTGTAACAACACTGCTGCTCGCTCTGCTAGTTAGCAATCCTTTTATTTATGTCACGTTCACTTCCTAATGCATCACCTGAGTGGCTACTCCAGTCCTGTCCCTTCCAATCAACCTCAAATCTTTCATCCTTAGCTTACAACCTTGTCTCCCATTTTCCTGAGCAGATTGAGGTCATTGAGTGAGAACTCCTTCATTCCTTCACCCCTTGCTACCTGCCAAAACACCATCCTTGCTGTGTCTAATTACTTCTGCACTTTTGCTTATCCATATTTCTTTCCTCCTGGCTTAGAGAACAAGGTAACCTTCCTTCAGAGCTGACTGCTCCCCTGTGCTTTGGCCCCACTCCTCCTTCCTTATCGAGAACTCCTTCTGTTTCCCTCCCTTTCTTTGGCAGGTTCAGTTTTTCTCTCTTCACTCACTTTTCCAGTACCAGAATGCATGCACAAGTGCTAGCCTTAATCTAAAACTGGCTTCCTTACCCACTATCCATTTCCCAGTATCTGTAATTGTCAGAAATTTCTGGTTAAATCAAGTTGCTAACATAGTGTTGTTGGGGAGAAAGAATTTTCCTCTATCATTCAAAGATTCTCGTGGCTGGTCACATAATCAAGTTGATGTGAAATAGATTAACAGAAGAGAAACCAAATTTAATTTTGTACATATGAGAGGTTCAAAGACAGAAAGGTAATATGAGGTATATGTGCCATCCTGAGTTAAGGATAAGAGCCTGGGACTTTCAAGGACGGGAGGGTAATTCACAGGACAATAAGAAAAAGCAGATGTTGGGTAATTACATGTTTGCCCTGCCATACAGATGGGTCACTCAGATAAAATTTATCTCTGGTAAAATTCTCACTCTAAGACCCCCAATTTAAATTCTCCTAAGTAGTTGAAGGAAGGCAGAAGTTTTTCTTGAGCCTGCAAGGTTTCAGTTGACTTTAGCTCGGAATAATTCATGCTAAAGTGGCACATTTTGGGGGAGGGTGATTCTGAATGCTTTCAGTGCTTTGCACATGATGGGCTGCCAGGTGTAGAGGTGGTCAGTGAGAATAATGAGCCAGACTGAAAAGTTACAATCAAGTCTTCATTCACTTATTACCACAGTGCAGTCAAAAGGCAAAAAAGAGAGACCCTGGTTCTCCAGTATTCCGTTTCCCCCATGGAAGCCACCTGGAGAGGGTCAAATGGATGTAGCACAGACAAGGAAATTATTTCACAGCCTCCAAACAAAAGGCTCCTGCATTTTTATGAAGCCTTGGTCTTGGGAAAGACAGGGAAGGGCTAGGAGTGGAAAAGTACTGAGTCAGAGGGGAGAGAAAGTTCCTTAGCCAAGGCCGCTCCTCCATATGGCCTTGACTGCAACTCCCGCCGGAAAACTGCAATGAGGGAAGAAGTAAGTTTTTAAAATTGGTAAAAGAGTATTTGAAAAGTCAGGAATAATCAACAATTTAGGAAGAATTTTACAAGAAAACTGCTTGTTTAGATACCAGATTGGTTAACGTCAACAGACATTTCCTGTTCCAACACCAGAAATTGTTTGCATCTCTGCTGGGCAAAAATCTTTAATCTTGGCCTTTCAGACTTTATTAAATTGCTCAGACAATATTAGTCAAGTCTAGCACTACATTGGGAAAAAACCCAGTAATCACTTTCAACTGCTCCTAAGTTTCAGATAATTTTTCTGACATCATGAAATGTTGTTATTCTGACCTACCTCACAGGGTTGTTGTATTAAATAAGATATGGTATGTTAAGCCCATACACATTATGTAGTGATCACTCAGATGCCAGGTGCTGTTATTATCATTAGATTGTCATTGTTCCTCTGCCATAACCTTTGCAACCTGACTCTTCTGCACTATTCAACTGAAGTGTTCCATAGCTAAGTTAATTGGCCTATTTTTGGATCTCACTATTATTGTTTCTTTCCCTAGCATTTGGCCCAATTTACTGTCTCCTACTTTTTGAAACTTTCTGACTAAGTTGTTTTTCCTGATTCATGTTCCTCCTATTAGCTTTTAAACGTGAGCACCCCTGCAATGCTTCAACTTTCTTCATCTCATTCTCTCCATGCTTTAATCTCTCATACAGGTAACTCATATTTCTAGTCTTCCCTCCTAACATAAGTTACAGATATATTTTCAGTTACATTTGGGAAATTTCCACCTGTACACTTTAATCAGTACTTTACACAACACATCTTATCTTGCTAAAATACCTCCTGGCCTCAGTATTATTGTCATTTGTTTACTCTCTCAGAAGCAACCCATATCCTAAGATATTCAGGCTTGAAACTCTTCACTGTAACTTTTGGCTTATTCTTCTCCTTTATTTCTTTTTTTTTTTTTTTTTTTGGTGGTACACGGGCCTCTCACTGCTGTGGCCTCTTCCGTTAAGGAGCACAGGCTCCGGACGCTCAGGCCCAGCAGGCATGGCTCATGGGCCCAGCTGCTCCGCGGCACGTGGGATCTTCCTGGTCCAGGGCACGAACCCATGTCCCCTGCATCGGCAGGCAGATTCTCAACCACTGTGCCACCAGGGAAGCCCCTCCTTTATTTCTTATATTTAATCAATTGCCCAAACTTTTTGATTTTTTGCCTTAAAATACCTCTCACATTGTGGTAGACTGCTACTTTGCTGGCCCCAAAGGAACTATGCTTCCAATATTCATGCCTTTCGTAGATGGGGGCAATCTGCCCTAGAATGCAGGCATTGTCTGTAGAGCCTCTACTTCAATTTTAAACCATGCAGTGATCACATACTTTTTCTTGGTGGAGTGGACTCATCCTTTTGCTTCCACCTGGGTATACACCTTCCTGTATTTACTCTAGGTTTAACTTTTCCTGATGGTCACCAGCATGCATGATACATTCAAAGCCTTGATAACACCTGCACACTGGACCTTGCTTTCTGAAATGTTTGCTTTTGGCTGCTGCCTGTCATCATTTAGCCACCATGCTGTAGGAAGCCCAAGACACATGGTGATGCCATGTGGAAGGCAACTGAGGAGCTCTGGTCAACAGTTCCACCTGAGTTCTCAGTGTTTTATAAATCTAACAACTAAGTCTCTTACGTCATCTAGGTATGTTGCAGACCTAGTAATTATCTCAAAAAATTATGCACACACTCCCCACCAAACAGTGCCTATACAGAAAACAGAGACAACGTTAAAAACAACTGATATAGTCATGTTCTGAGAAATACAACTGCAATAAGAACTGAATTTCTTTTAGGTCAACACCAGTCATCTTATGGAAGAATATAAAAGGTTACTAGTAACTGGCAGGAAGAAAATGAGGTTTCTCCAAACTTAAACCGACTTCCTGAAATATAAAGGCAGAAGTTAATGTTTTTAGAATACCACTATTATTATTTTATGATGTAGATTTCAGCAAAATTTAGCATGTGGGAGGATTTACAAAGAAGTGCGTAAACTTGAGTGACTTTAATACTTGCTATGGTTTAAAAAATAAATTTATAATTTTTTTTGAAAAACAAACACCTAACACTCAATGTTCATAGATTTTAAACATCAGTTAATGCAATATCAACTAAGCTCTGTGATATCTGGATGTATGAAGATAAAGCAACCTGCAGACCCTGCCCTCAAGATTTTAATCATTTAGGAAATTGGACATATGCACTTATAAAATTAATAGTGTGAGAGTTAAACAGTAACATGTAGTAAAAAGGAAAGAGAGAATTCTCAGAATTATATGTTTAAGTGCCCAATAAAATACATGAAAGAAGGAGAAGTACCAACAACTTAGAAAGATGAACTTTTCTTTTGGGTCCATGTGGAGAGAGAGAGGTAAAATACTGGAATGGTGGGGGTAAGTGTCAGATTGTGAAATACCCTGTGTACTCTGGTTACCTAACATATCAAAGATTATAATTTTAACTGTAGCCATACAAAACTAAAAAGCTTTTCATATTTAAATATAGGGATGGGCATTTTTTCCCCTTTTAATCAGAGTTATAAGCAGTCCAGAAAGTTGCTTTAAATAGTATGCATCATTCATTCATGTTGCAAATTATTATTAATCGGCTCTTACTACGTGATAAGCACACTGTGAGGCATGGGGGATGTAAGAGTGAGGGAAATATACACACTTGCACTCATGGAGCCGAGACTCTAGAAGATAAGGCAGTTAAAACTAGTCCTTGTAATGCAGTGGGCTATAGGGGGGCAATTAAAGTTCTTAACATAAGCCCAGAGAGGTGAAGCTAGCTTTGGTAAAGGAAGATCAGGGAAAGCTTGCTGAGAATGAGAAAATAGAGACCTGAAGGTAAGTAGGGGTCAGCCAGAGAAGGGGATGCAGAGGAACTTTATGCAAGAGCCTAGAGATTAGAGAGAGCAAGAGAGTTTTGAAGAACTGAAGTATTTCTTAGAATAGTCTGATAGAAGAGGTGAGTATATCTATATCAATCTATCTACCTATCTCTACTTCTCTTTCTCTATAGAGTGATACAGAAAATTATATGAAATTGTAGCTTGTTTAATCAAAAGTTGATGGTTGAGGAGAAAGAGAAGGTATTGTGTGAATGGATATCATGCTTTAAGTCTCTATACTTGCTTTGGTTTGTCCGGTTCAATAACTCAGCTAACATTTATTCAGAAAGCCAGATACAGTGCTTGGTGATTGGGATGCTGAGATAAAAAAGACAAGGACTCAGTATCCAGTAGTGGAAGAGACACATCATGGGTGAATTCAGTATTGTCCTGAGTGCTGTGTGCTAAGAGATTGTGTACTGGATTCTGAACACACTGGGCTGCAGAAACACAGAGGAGGGCACTTCACTTGGCCTCAGAGAATGGGAATGACTTGCCAGAAGACTGATACCTGGGCTGAGCTGAGCCACAGATCTGCTCCATTCAGTGTTTTTTATTATGTACTCATATGAAAGCCTAGAAGTCTACAAAGAGTAAGCCTTACTAGTGTCAGCAATGAATTAAACTATATGATTAGCATACCTAAAACATAGAAAACATTAAATGTCTTGATTCATTAAATAAGAGACAATTTTATTATACTTGTGAATGAAAGCCAAAAATGTTAATAACGGTAAAATTAAAAAAAACTTTACAGGTTGGAATAACTGTCCTTAATAACAAGACATTTACTAGTGAAAAATGTAGTGGGTTGTACTAAGCTCATACAATCAAATGTCTAAGAACGAGAGTGGAGAGATCCTATTAAAATGGCAACGCCTCAGAATGAGTTCACATTATGCAGAGGAAGTAAAGACATTATTTAGATGGAAGTAGAGTGTTCAGTGCAGAGGGGTTGATAATTCCACTGGTCTCATTGCATTTGTTGGAATCTCTGGATAATTGTTTACAGTTCTTAGTGCAACATTTAAAAGAATGGCTATGACAAAATTGAATATACTTGGAGAAAAGCAGTCAAGGCAATGAAAGCTTAAAACTAACATGAGGAATTTTCATGGTGGAGGAGAATTTTCCTCAAGAAAAATAATGCTGTTTTGTTATTGAGATTGTAGGTGCCAGCCTTGAGTTTGAGAATTCAGTATATTTCTATAATTTATGACTTTAGAAGAATAGGAAAGTGATGAAGAAAGTGTGAATATTGCTACAGTTTCACTTTATAAAATATTTTCTTGTTTTCTATTTAGTTCAATTTCTGATTTATATAATCATATATATTCATGCACTGTTAGTATAGTACTTAATAAGTTTAAAAGTTTAAAGGTACTACTTTATAAAATTTGAAGTTAAGGGCAAGCAAAGAGCATATACATACTTTTATGGCTTGATGTCTCCCCTTCTCCCTAGAAAATGATGGAGGATCCTTAGATTGAGAAATAAGCTATAATCCTTGCTTCTTAAAACACTTCAAGTGAAAAGAAACAGCATCGAGACTGCTGTCTTACTATCACTCTGAAAGGAATAGATGAGATAATATCCAAAGAATGTGTAATGTAATAATGGATCAGTGTAGCTGTATCCCTTGATATTTTCAAAATGATTGTATAGTAACTTTCTGCTATCTATAACCAGTGGGAGTGTACAAGGTAGTGATGGTAGAACAATCTGTGAATATTTAATGATAAACATATTTTATTATGGTTTAAAAATCTTGTTCTTCTGAAGATAAAATTGCAATAACGTTAAAACATCTTTTACTTTCTGTGATTTGTTGAAACTATCAGGATAGTATCAGAAGCAAAGTGTGTATTTTCTTGAGTTTTTAAATTTACCTTACACACAAATCAGGCTAAGCTGAGAAAGTTAAATGTGAGAATTATGCAATAAAATTATTTAAAATCTTGAGTTCAAAAAGTGAGATTTGAGCATGCTTCAGGACATAGGGCATGGCTTTCAATCCTTGAACATAAAAAAAGACAAAAATAAGTTAGGGTCTGCTTTACCTTGGAGATACATTTTTTTAATATTATAGGGACTGTGAGTATTTATGGCAAGAAAATGAACACACAAATTAATGAGTGAATCAAATAGAAAGGCATATAATTCTGTATCACCAAAGTGAAACTTTAACACTGATTAAATCCAAATCTTTGCCCCCCTTGGATCTGTAACTGCACTATGTGAATATGACTGGTCAAAACCACATTTTTTTTCTCATTTAAAATTCAGGGTACTAAATCTCAGGCTTACCTTCATTGCTGCTTAGAAATCCTACTTTAGTTCATTCATTCCCCTATTTTCCTAGATAATAATTTATACTTCTCTTCTTTCAAACCTCTTATATTTCTTCTCCCATAATCATATACATGAAGTTTTCATGATTTTGTCTAAGACAAACCACTCCAGTTCTACAAATATTACATCCTTTCGCCTTTTTGCCAACACAAGGCAGTAGTTCTAGCGATTCTCTGTCTCCTTATACTTTATCAAATGTTACCTGTTTGTTGTATTTTTTCTACTAGCATTAATATCACACTAGAACCCCACATTTCCTTTTGTTAATAAAAAAAAGGAATCCAACTTTTGTTTTTAGCCATGGAGTAAGAATATTTGAAATTACCCTTCCATCACAAACAAACAAAAAACTAAAAAACCTATAAAAACAAACATTTTTCAGATATTAAAAAGCAAATAGCATGAGACTATGATCCCTGAGAAGGAGGAAAATGAGTTTATCCCTACATAAGCTAGACTCTCTACACAGAGGTAATTTCCAGATTGTGAAGGAGAAAGAGAGACCCTAAGCAGAAGATTTAACAGAATTCTGGGAGGCCAACACAGAATTTTGAGAGCATAGTGCCCAATAGAAGAGGGCTGCATAGAGAAAGAATGCCAGAAACTTGCATAGGGATTTCTTTGAGACTTTAGCCAAATACAAATCTGAGAATGCATAGGATAAAACCCTGTGAGGTCAGGAAAGAAGAAATTCTATGGAAGGAAGCTGAAAGCTGAACAATTCACAGGTTTTACATAGGGCTGGGGATCATTCAAGTTCTCACCAGCCAAAGTGGACAGATCTTACTGAATACGTGGGGCATTCAGTAGAGACTGTAGATGGGTCGTGACTAAGAAGTGGAACTAGTACAAGAGTAAAGTCTTTTCTTGAGCTTTCCTAAAAGAAATTGTAAAAATAAGGCCTGAAAGGATCAAACTGACCTGCAATAACTTAACTGCCTACTAGGGAAAAAACTCATAAACTTGAAAGAAATACGCAGACAATCTAGTATTCAACAATATAAAATGTCTATCATTCAAAGAAAAATTTCTAGATATATAAAGAAGCAGAAAATGTGACTTATAACCTGAAGAAAAAAACCTGAATAAAAACAGACACAAACTCAGAGATAATAGTGTCATAAAAAGAAAATTAATATCATCTATTATAAGTATGCTCCATGTGCTCAAAGGTGTGAGCAAAAACATGACCATAATGAGGGAAGAACTGGAAAATATAAACAAGAACCAAATGGGACTTCTGGGGATGAGAAATATAGTATCTGAAATGAAATTTCTTTGGATAAAATTAACAGATATGACACTGCAGAAGAAACAGTTCATTTAAATGCATAACAATAGAAATTATCCAAAATGAAAACCAGAAAATAATATGATTGGGAATAAACAGAGTTATGAGAAATTATCAAGCAATTTCACATATGTGTTAAGTGAAGTCCCAAAATGAGTGGGGGAGGGGAAGGAAAATTATTCTCAGAAATAACGGCTGATATTTGTAGTGAGGTGGATGGACCTAGAGTCTGTCACACAGAGTGAAGTAAGTCAGAAAGAGAAAAACAAATACCGTATGCTAACACATATATATGGAATCTAAAAATGGTTCTGAGGAACCTAGGGGCAGGGCAGGGATAAAGACACAGATGTAGAGAATGGACTTGAGCACACGGGGAAGGGGAAGGGTAAGCTGGCATGAAGTGAGAGAGTGGCATGGACATATATACACTACCAAATGTAAAACAGATAGCTAGTGGGAAGCAGCCACATAGCACAGGGAGATCAGCTCAGTGCTTTGTGACCACCTAGAGGGTTGGACAGGGAGGGTGGGAGGGAGATGCAAGAGGGAGGAGATATGGGGATATATGTATATGTATAGCTGATTCACTTTGTTACAAAGCAGAAAGTAACACACCATTGTAAAGCAATTATACTCCAATAAAGACATTTTTAAAAAAAAGAAAGAAAGAACGGCTGAAAATCTTCCACATCTACAAAACTTACTGAAGTCCAAGCAGGTCAAACACAACATTAAAGCATACTATCAACATGCTGCAGTCTGATGATAAAGGAAAAAAATCTTAAAAGTAGTTGGAGAAAAAAAGCATATGCAGAGAAAAAAAGATAAGAATTACTACAGATTCCTTTTCAGGAATTATGCAAGCAATTAGAAAATGGCATGATGTATTTTAAAGTGCTGAAGGAAAAAAAGTCAAGCTTTGAGAGTTAGATATTGCAGTACACGTTAACATGTTGGCAGGAGGTGGTGGCTCCGTAAATTAATAGCCTAAAAAGCCTAAGAGTAAAGTTCCTGCTTCTCACTCTCCACTTCTTTCCAAAGACTAAAACCAGATAGCTGGAGTACCAGTAAGCCAGAAAGTGGCCTTGTTCTAAGACAGCTGGGTTCCTCAGCCCAAAGTTGCCCATCCATGTATTAAATAACTGTCATGAATATTTCCTAATTTTTCATTTTTAAAATTAAAATGAATAGTATAGAAAAACATAACATAAGCTTCTTGGGGGTGGGTCTATTTATTTTATTCGCTGTTTATTCACATCACTAAGAAGGATGGATAGCATATTGTCGATACAAAAATATTTGTTTTGAATGAATGAATAAAAGTAAGTACTGTAATTTACCACCCAGAATAGCATTAGTATTTTGTTTGCTACCATATTTTCTTAAAGAAGATAAAAATATTACAAATGAAAGTAGTTTCTCTTAACAACCACTTTTGATTTTAAATTCACTTCATCTATTCCTAGAGGCAATCCTATCATAAATTTGGTATGTTTTCTTTTTGTCATCATTATTCCCTTGCAGATAGATAGCTATAAAGACAGATACAGAAACATTACTATATATAGGTATATACTCAAGCACATGCAAACACAAATTCATCCTGTCTTCTATCATTAACACTTTCTAGCAAATCTCCATAAATGTTATTTAAGACACTGCACAGTTCTAGGGGAAGCCATTCATGTTGTGCTAATGCGGATATCATTGCTTTTACGCTAGACATATTGTTCTGTATCTACTTCTTTCATGTAATATATTTTTTATATAGTTCATACCTTATCATTGCTATGTAGTATTTCATTATATGAATAGGCCATATTTAATTTATCTATTCTCTGAGTGACAAACTTCTAAGTTGTTTGAATTCCCCAGTGTTACAAAAAAAGCTGCAAAAATATGTTTATATATGCATCTTGTACAAGATCCTGTGTAAAAGTTTCTCAAAGGGTGTGTTCCTAGAGGTGAAACTGGTGGGTCATGGGATATATTCCTTTTCAATTTTATTGGACTTTGTAAAATTACTCCGCAACTCACAACAGGCTGAACCATTTTAGTGTCCCACTATCCACATATGACAAAACCACTTTCCATATGTCTTTGTCAATACTTACAAGGGCCAAATGTTAATTTTTGCCAATATGAAAAATGAAAATTGTTTTCTCATTATTGTTTTAATCGAATCCTTTAATAGGTTGAGCATGTGTTCCAAGGTTTATTAGGTATTTCTCTCCTTTGGGAATTACCTGTTCTTGTCCTTTGCCCTTTGTGGCATGTTTTTACACTTTGAATTCTCTTTAGAATGAGGCAAACTTCTGGTTACATAGTGGCAATAAGTAAATATTTGTTCATAGAGTTAGGAAAAGTGTGTTCTTCTGGTCTTTGAAGAAATTGGTGTTTTCCTCCTCTTTTTCTTTGAGCTGTGTTTTAAAAGACTCGATTATTAGAGCAGTTTTATGTTCACAGGAAAATTGAGAGGAAGGTACAGAGATTTTACATATTGCTACTGCACTCACACGTGTATAGCCTCCCCCATTGTCAATGTCCCCCACCAGAGTGGTACATTTGTTACAACTGATGATCTCTGTGCTGTTTTCTGAATCCTGAGTATGGTAGGATATGGGAGCCAGGATGGTTTAATGTGAGAGCCTGTGCTTTGGAGTCAGGTAGACTTGGGTTTGGGTCCTGGCTCTTTCACTCAGTTATTATGTAACATTGGAAATTTACTCAGACTTTCTGACATTTGGATAATAATTAGTAGCTCATAAAGTTCCAAGTATTAACTTGAGAAAGTAAGTGTAAAGCACTTAGCGCAGTGATTGTAAAGTAGAAAATGCTTAATAATAATAATAATTGCTTTTTTCCACACCCTTTATCCCAAACTGCATATGTAAATAAACATTGCTTTGGTCTGATGAGTTGTCCAGTTAATCTTTTTCATCAAATGTTACATTAAAACCCCATCCAGGTATCTGGAAGGCCTACTAGTATGCTTAATCTACAACTAAGTGTATTTTTCTTTCTGGGAAAACTTAACTCCTGAGTTTACACTAAAAAGTCTAAACAACCAATTAAAATAAGTGTTGCAGCTGTGGGTGATAACGTTTCTTATTGTGCCCTTTTAAACTTAACATGTTGAACCTTTTTTTTTATATTACAATCTTAGCCATACACAAATGGGGGCTGGAGAGGGACAGGTGCAATGCCTGTGGCTAACTTGCAGGGAGTTTTGAGGAAAAGTAGAACTATTACATGCTGACACATCGGTCCTTCCTTCAAATTTTGCTGAATTATCTGTTTCTTGAGAATAAGAGTCATACTTTTAGACCTTGCACTGGTTTCTAGTCTAATGGCCTTTATTACTAGAAACTTAAAGAATATTCAGTAATGGTGTTAAATTTTTCCTTGAGAATTTAAATGTGCCAACACGTGGACAGCAGGGGTCACAGTTGTCTTAGATTAACATAAAAAAACTGGTGTGCACATGATTCTTGTTTGTTTTTGCTGCTGTTTTTAGATTTATAGAATAATAGTTTTAAGAACTGAGTTTGGTTTGGTTTGAAAATTGCAGTCTTTGGCCATATTAAGGGGCTTAAGATCTTGTCTTTCCCCCATTCTGCATATTTGCGTAATTGTTTTCAACATTGCTTTTCAGAGAGAAATTTTCATCCTTAGACAGCTAAGTTCTGAATAATGGTATTCTTTTAATCACCGCCAAACCAAACAGGGATTTTCATTAGGGACTTTTAAATTTTCTAATCAAAGTTCCTGAAAACAGTTTTTGAAAAAATGAGTTTCATATTTTACAGTATGGTAAAAACGATTTCTCTCTTCTACTTTGAAGAAATGAATGAAGTTACATGAAAGCTATAGTTGCTAGGAAATTATTGTAGCTCATTATTTGCCAGTGATTGGTTAGGATAGATATGTTTACTTAAGTCTCTGCATCACTTAACTGTAATACATCATGAGAGCTCTTACAGCCAGGAAAATTTAATGCAGTATTTGATGCAGCAAATTATGCAGTTAGTTCATAACTTTTTGATTCAGAAATATTTGTAGGAGGTCAATGTACTAGATAAACACAAAGGGGCATACTATTTATTGTAGACTAAAGGAGGATAACAAAGCACTGATGAAGATATGCAGTAACTGCAAATCATATTGCTAGTGAGAGTGAAAACTAGTACAACTCCTTGAAAGACTTGTTTTGGGCAGTACTTATTAAAGCTGATCATATTCATATGTAGCCACTCTACCCTTAAAAATATACCCCACACTTTTGTAGTAGTCCTAAATCAAAAACTGTCTGAAAATCCATCAATGTGTTATACTTCCATTTAAAATTAAAAAGACCAAGAGTGTAATGATGAATTTGTTCTATTAATAAAGAATGATTGGATGGTCTCGGTGGTTGGTGATACCTTTTTTTTTTAAATTTTATTTTGTTTTTGGATGTGTTGGGTCTTTGTTGCTGTGTGTGGGCTTTTCTCTGGTTGTGGCGAGCGGGGGCCACTGTTCATTGTGGTACGCAGGCTTCTCATTGCGCTGGCTTCTTTTGTTGCAGAGCACGGGCTCTAGGCGCGTGGGCTTAGTAGTTGTGGTGCATGGCTTACTTGTTCTGCGGCATGTGGGATCTTCCCGGACCAGAGCTCGAACCCATGTCTCCTTCATTGGCAGGTGGATTCTTAACCACTGCGCCACCAGGGAAGCCCAGCTTGGCAATATCTTTATACACTTTCTTCATTGTTCAGCATGTGATCCTTAATTTGCATGTCCACAATCATGTCTTTGCCAGTGCACTTTGTGTTGCTTATATTAAGAAAAAGTTATTCCTTTGAACTAAACTTATAGAAGACTGATGAATATATTAAGGTAGATGCATTAATTTACAATAAGTAACATTCATTTTTATCAACTGGAATATTCAAGTCCCTTGTTCAGGTAAACCTTTCTATTATTGTGAAATTAATAATTAGAAGTTGGTTTTAGTGAGTGTAGAATGAGTGCAGAGGCAGGTGAATAATAATGAGGAGTTTTTCTTTATAATATGTCGATGCCCAATGATTTATTTCTTCTATATAACAAAGTTGTTTTTTTCCCCTAGTGCCTGTGTTAGTATCTTCCACATGTAGTCTCATTCTGTAGGATGCTATATACACAGTGCTTACTCTTAATCCTTTTCATTTATTTTCAGGCTCACCATTTTGTTTTTAGTCATCTTTTTTTTCATTATTTTCAAAATGATATGAGCATTTTCCTTACGGTCATGTCATCTTTTTTTTCCCATTGTCTGTAGAGGGCAATGTATATGAAAAAGTTTCAGACAACTGCAGATGTATCTTAGTACTGTATACCTGAGATGATATCCAGATCACCTTGGAACATTCACAGCTCTTTTTGGTCACACATTAATGATTTCTTAGTGTACTCCCCCACATGATTAATCATATTCTTTGATTGGGGATGTGTTCAAAGGGCCATCTCAATTTCAAGTTCTTTGGGGCTAACTTGTGCCCTCACTTATGAATCTCTGATATTATTTTTGGCGGTACACGGGCCTCTCACTGTTGTGGCCTCTCCCGTTGCGGAGCACAGGGTCCGGATGCGCAGGCTCAGTGGCCATGGCTCACGGGCCCAGCCGCTCCGCGGCATGTGGGATCTTCCCGGACCAGGGCACGAACCCATGTCCCCTGCATCGGCAGGCGGACTCTCAACCTCTGCGCCACCAGGGAAGCCCTATTATTTTTTTTTAAATTATTTTTCTATTGAAGTATAGTTAATTTACAATGTGTTAATTTCTGCTGTGCAGCAAAGTGACTCAGTTATACACATATATACATTCTTTTTTGTATTCTTTTCCATTATCGTTTATTCCAGGATATTGAATATAGTTCCCTGTGCTATACTGTAGGACCTTGTTGTTTATTCATTCTCTATATAATAGTTAGTGCATCTACTAACCCCAGACTCCCAATCCATCCCTCTTTCATCCCCCTCCCGCTTTGCAACCACAAGTCTGTATGTCTCTATGTCTATGAGTCTGTTTTGTAGGTAGATTCATTTGTGCTGTATTTTAGATTCCACATACAAGTGATAGTATATGGTATTTGTCTTTCTCTTTCTGACTTAGTATGATAATCTCTAGTTGCATCTATGTTGCTGCAAATGGCATTATTTTGTTCTTTTTTATGGCTGAGCAGTATTCTGATATTACTGAAGTAGTTAAGCTATTTTCACTTCTTTATAACTGGAAGAAACATTAAAATATCATTGTTCTTTCCCCCTGTTCCAACTACATTAACATAAACCAGTTCAACTAGATGAGAATATATTCCACTTTGAAGAAGTATTTTTCAGGGAAGACAACACAGTTATAACACAGTTGTTCTCAAAACCTTTTTTTTTTTTTAAAACTAGTTCTAGAATGGAGGAGAGAAAGCAATAGCACTAATTGTGAAGACAGAGCAATACACCTAGTAATATTGTAGGGAGAAACTCGGTTTCCACTTAGTTTGGAGAAGTACTTGATGATTCAAAAAATTGCAGGCAAATTTCCTCTTGCTACTCATCACTTCTTGCTCATCCATTTTTAAAGTCAAGCGGCCACAGGGACCAAATACAACAGAATGAGAGGATGATTACAAACCCCTGTACTGGGGTGTTGGTATTTTCTAAAAATTCCTCAGAAGAGGCCCTTAACTTCAGCCCAAGATCTGAGGGCACACATTCAAGCAACCGAGCGGTACCCAAAAGAAGGATGTAACTTGTCTTCATAGAACTAACCACAGATAGCTGTGGAATCCAAGTCAGCAGGGGTGACAGTATTACATTCAAGCATCCTGACCTTGCCACCTTTTTACAGGATGAAACTAGAGCAACTAGTTAAATGATGTTGAGGGTAAGGTCAGAAATATAGCAAGGTCAGGTACCTCTGGTTAGAGAGCAGGCATAAAAGTCAGTATAGATAAAATACTTGCCTTTTAGAGGATTTTGAGTATAGAATATTTAACATTTCCACTGAAGTTCATGATGAAGCATGACAATGAGCAAAGGAGATTGATTTCAAACATTTGAATGCTTGAATATAAAACCATATTATAAAGGTGGAGAAAAGGATTAGTTTAAACTAATTTTAGAAATTAGTTTATTTCTTGTTGACCTGGTTACTTCAACTGGTGATCATGTTTAGATATAATATTGATAAGATAAAATGATGATATTTACAAAAATTAATTCCTCTTTGCACCATGGAGGAATTTCCAATATATCTGAAAAATATTTTGTGCTTTCATGAATGGTGGATTCCTGAACTTGGATGTTTTTGTTTAATGAAGATTCACTCATTCACTTATACATGTATTCATTCATTCAGTGCCTACCCTATTCTAAATGCTTTGCTAGGTGCTATTAGAGGATTCAAAGATGTCTAAGAAATAATCCGTGTGCTATAGGCATTTATGACTTGGTAATTGATTCTGTATCACTTACTAAGTAAGTATAGTTTAAATCCAAATTAAATTCATGCTAGAAGAGCTGTATTAGTAACTTGTGCCTCAGAAGAAAGGACAATTAATTCTTCTTACCAGGGAGAGCTGCAGAGAGGAGGTGACTTTTTAAATGAGTCTAAAAGATAACTAGTATTTTAAGGTCAGGGAAGGGTGCATAAGACAGCCTTGGCTAAGAGAACAGCAATAACAAAGATACAGAGTAATGTTCTTGGTGTGCTCTGGCCTCTAGAGGTGGTTTTACATTGTGATGCTCAGTAAGGTATGAAATGTAGTGAGATGGGAGAGAGTTGATTAGGAAATACACCAGTCTTTTATAAAGAGAGAAGCTGTAGTCATTTCTCTGACATTTAGCAAACTGAGTTTAATACTGAATATCAAAATAACTGAGAGCAAAGTGTTCTACAAACACATTTGATCTAGAGGGAATCTCAGAGATTATCTGGTTTAACATCTCTCTTTCTGTTTCTCTCTCTCCCCAAAACAGAGGCTCATAGAGAGGTTAAGGATTCTTAATCAAGACCGTACAACCAAGTTGGTTAGGTATGAAATATCTCAGGTTGCTGGAGTTGGTCTGTAGCTCTTTTGACCACGGTAGGTAGAAGAGAGGCTGCTGGGCTGTGAGGCAGAGTAGAGATCAAAAGTAGAGTTAGTTCCCATCACTGAAGGTAAAGAAGGCATTAAGTTCCAGTTTTGTAGGTAGATGGTGGTCTAAATTTGATGTAGGCAACTCCTCAATATAGCAGAGATGCTGGGAGGGGCATTTTTGGGTTTCTGAATTGAACCGTTCATAACAACTGCATAGTAGTACATCCAGGTAGTCAGATTCGTGTCCTCTGAGGCAGTTCACTACACCACCTACTTGACCAAACATGGACGTCTGCTTCAAATTGATCCAGTAACATGCCTTTCCTGGGAATGGGATCGGGAAGGCTGAGATGAAAGATCATGTTAGGTAAATTCTAGTGCTGGAATCCTGACAAGCTACAGCCAATTGTAAGAAGAGTTGGAAAAACAATAATGCCAGTAGAAAGAGGGAGAAAAAAGAGAAGGGAGATGTGCAGACAGAAGGAGAGACAAAGAGGAACAGAAGCAGAGCCTCAGTGGTACCTATCTGCAGCTCAGTTTCCCATTGCTCAGTGATACCTGATTTCACCTTTTCGTGTGACATGAGTGAGATCTGACATCTTTGCATGGGCCTCTGCTATATGCAGGCAAAGCAGCTTTGATCTGAAAAATCATTTCGTTACATGACTCTTTTTAACTTCAAATTTTGAATAACCCCTCTATTTCCCTTTGAATTGTGTTTTCCCTACTTTTCTTCAAAATAAAACTGAGCAAGAACCCCCTGAAAAACCCTACCTTATCCATTTTTTTATTTGGGGGAAAATGCTTACTTGCTTTTTTTTACATAGATCTGCTGAGTCAGGATTACCTCATCAAAGTACCACAGGACAGTGGAAACTGTCTGAAGCATTCTTGAGTCTTTCAAGCACAAGACCAATGTGTGTTAGACAGAAAGGCTTGAATTGCCCCCTGGAACTGAACACTGCATCAACAACTCGCTTTCCTCCATCCATTGCAAAATCACCTTTCAGTTGAATGAATAACTTGAAAATCTGAAGAACAGACGAGTTATCCTTAGTGGTTTTCTTTTCCATCTTAATCATCAATCCATTGTCATTAAAGGGAGTAGTGGATCTTGACAGAGAGGCTGAAATGAGCACTTTCTATTATAAGGAAAAAAATCTCTGTAGACACCGTGCTGGGGCAGCAGTCACAGAAACTTACTGAGCTTCTGGAGCTTCTGTAGGGATAATGAACCATCATAAATCTTTCTAACTGGGAAAAAAATGTAGGTATTTAGTTGGAGACTAAACAAAATATTAGGAGTATTTCAATTAAATACATTTATTTTTATAAACATTCATTTATACATATTTAAATATCTATATTTATAAATTACTTACGAATAATTTACTTACAAATTATAAACATGAATTTAGAAGACACCTCTCGACCACCCAAAATCATTTCGCCTAGGAAATAGCACATGTCCTATTTAGTAAAAATTGACTTGCCTCCTGCTTTCTGAAAACAGTACTTTTCTATTTGTAAAGTTTTTACCATGTTTATAAACAAACATACACATAGGTAAGGGCTTGAATTTGCCAGGATGTTCAAGATGTTCATTCACTGGAATGTTATCGTAGACTTGCAGAAGATTTGGAAAGACCAAGAAGCAGATTAATCCAGGCTTTAGTTTCTTGGAAAGAATGAGCCTTCTTGGGGAGATTAGTACTGGAGATTAGTCACCAACTCTACTGCACTTAATTCAGGGCACATTATGGGTTAATGCTTGTATTTCTGTCCCTTTCTTTGCTGAAAGGAAATAATCACCTACAAGACTCATCCTCATTAAACTACACATAAAGGACTAACTGCAGGTAGCTTTAATCAGCAAAATAAAAGCAAATTCTGTCTGAGGCATATAGCTCAGCAGGTCTGCTCACCAGTGCTGTTCATGATTCTGTGTGTATGCTTAACTCTGAGCACTTGCTCGTAATTGACCTCTTATGTTTTAGCAACAAGTCCCGAGATTGGATCCCTTGTCTACTCTATCCTGTGGTATGTGTGTAACTCCTCCTTTTCTTCTGAATTCAAAGGCTAGCTAGCCCCTTCTGACTAGCTGTCTCTCTGGCACCCTGTACTATAGTTGAGGCACCAAGAAAGAAGAATTAGGTTTCAAATACTGATGTCCACACATACCATTCCTTAGATGGTTACTTAGTCTTTGAGGTCTCACTGTCTTCTTCTGTAAAATAGGAAGACTGAGAACTATGTTGCATAATTGTTTTAAGAAATAGGTAAACCATATATTTGATAAAATGTATGTAAAGTGCCTAAAAATTCTACACATATGGCAAGGGTCTCAGAAAATAGTAGTAAATTCTTGCTTGCATGAGAAAGTTGGCTTTGGATTCTCAGAGGGTCTATTATTATTACTATTATACCATAGTTAAAACACATGGTCAGATTTTTCACATTTGCTAATGAACAAATACAGCAGTATTGAAAATGTATGTGCAAAGTACGTCTCCTGCTTAGGCCCTGATTTAAATAATTACTTGGGGTTTTATGGAATACCCAAGATTAATCTTGTAGAATAAGCTTTCTAATATGAGATTTCAAAATACTTGCTCAGCATTTGAACTCATTTTTTCCCCTAAAATAATCGTTATAAATGCACACTGGAAGTGAAAAATGATATTAAGGGGAACATTGCAGCCCTGTGGTCTCTGTTCTTTCATTAAAGAAGCATCTGCTTTTTATGCCCCCAGAATCACATTTCCTAGCTGCCGAGTACTAAAAAGCTATCTTTTTTTGGGAGAAAATAAAAATTAGCATTGTAAGTCTATTAACATAAAGGGAATGTACTTGAAGTTTATTCAAATTATGAAATGCTAAGAAAATCAATTTGTTAATTTAAAGCCCACTTAGTCCTCACAGGGCTTTGACTGGAGTATAATTTAAGTTGTTTCTACACATATGTCAGCAGCTCTTGCTGGGCCTGCCATAGGCCCAGGGTTGTGACTATTGGTAAAATGATTTAAGAGACGAGATGTGCAGCTTAGATAGGTTCTCAGAATTTACTGTCCAAAGAGAGGCCTGTGACTAAGGAAGAGGAATGGTCATTCCATTTATCTATCATCTTCCTTCACTTAGAGAATTAGGGTCCTAAATGTACATGTCATAGTGCCTTAGAGAGAACATGGTGTCCCAGTTAAAGGAGTCTGGAGGATAGTGCCACTAGTCTCTGTACATCTTTGGATCCTGGGATTGTATGTAAGTGATACAGGCATACCTCCTTTTATTATGCTTTGCTTTATTGCACTTTGCAGATACTGTGATTTTTACAAATTGAAGGTTTTTGGTAACCCTGTGTCAGGCAAGTCTATTGGCATCATTTTTCCAGCAGCATTTACTCACTTTGTGTCTCTGCATCACATTTTTGTAATTCTTGTAATATTTCAAACTTTTTCATTATTATATTTGGTATGGTGATCTGTCATTGATCTTTGATGTGAGTTGTGTGACTCAATGAAGTCTCAGATATTGGTTAGCATTTTTTACCAGTTAAGTATTTTAAATTAAGGTATGTACATTTTTATACATAATGTTATTACACACTCAATAGACTACATTATAGTGTAAACATAACTTTCATATACACCGGGAAGCCAAAAAATTTGTGTGGTTCACTTTATTGTGATATTTGCTTTTTTGTGGTAGTCTGGAACCTGCAATATCTCCATGGTATGCTTGTATTTATATTTGAGTTGCTGAGAAAATGAGGTTTTTACTTATCATTTTCAGAACCTTGAAAGTACACTTAGATTTGAGCCCTAGCTCAAATTACTGTTATGGGTTGAATTATGTCCTCCCCAAATTCATGTGTTAAAGCTCTAACCCCCAGTACCTCATGATGGACTTTATTTGAAGTTAGGGTCTTTACAGAGATAATTAAGTTAAGATGAGGTTATGAGGATGGACCCTAATCCAGTACAACTGTTGTCCTTATAAAAAGGGGGAATTTGGAGGCAGATACACACACAGTGAGAATGCCATGTGAACATGAAGATAACCACCTACAAGCCAAGGAAAGAAGTCTGGAATAGAACCTTCCCTCACAGCCCTCAGAAGAACCAACCCTGTGAACATCTTGATTTTGGACTTCTAGTCTCCAGAATTTTGAGACAATAAATTTCTGCCACTCAGATTGTGGTACTTTGTTATGACTGCCCTAGTAAACTAATACAATTACTTATTAGCTGTGTGACTTTGACAAATTAATTTTTTAAAAAGCCTGAGTTCTCCCCATTGTAAATTGGGAATGATAAAAACAGAATTGTTTAAAAGAATGAGTTCTGAGGTGAGTCCTTGTGTTCACATTCCAGCTCTACCACTTAATAGATGTGTAACCTTGAGCAAGTTGCTTAAAACCTTTCTCTGCCTTAGGGTTTTAATTTGTAACATGAAGATAGTAATAGTACCTAGCTCGTAGGTTTGGTGTGAGGATTGAATGAGTTCATGTGTATAAAGCATCTAAAACTATCTGGTACTTGCTAAGTTCTCAATAAATGTCAGCTAATATTGGTCATTTGGAGGATAAGTTAGTATGTATAAAACATACTGCATAGTGCCTGATACATAATAAAGTCCTAGTAAATGTTTATTATTATATTAGTTTTTCCTACTAATCATCTTAAGTGGTCCTAATAACATTAAAAAAAATTCAGAGGTTTGAAAAATTGAAATTATAAAAGATAGTGATTATTAATAATTACATATTAATAAAAACCTTAATGTAGAATTTTATTTCAATTATTGCCTGTAAGATCTTGAAAAGCTGCCATTTTTCATATTCAACAATACAAATTTGTACTCATTTTTGAAGATCTTATTCATGTCCTTATTTTTGTTTTTATGTGTTTCTTTAAATGTGTCATGGATTTACATTTTCCTTCAGTAGAGCTAGAGCCGAGTTTTCTATAACTAATATTTCACTTAGAATATCTTCAGTATTATGCTATATAGGGGGATGCTTGTTTCCTTTACTTTTACTCTTTTCATTTTCCCTTTTCTCCCATAAAATAGCATTAAAATCAGATGCTTATACTTATAAAGTATACAGTATATATCTGTATAAAATCAGATGCTGTATACTTATACTTATAAAGTATACAGTATATATCTGTATACTTTATACAGATATAAAGATTTCATGATTTATTAAAATGATAGTCTCTGTGGTTAAGGCAAAATTCTTAGTAACTGGCTTCAACTATCAAAAATAAGTAACTTTTTTAAAAATTAAAAAAAAATTATTTTTTTGGCCGTGTTGGGTCTTCGTTGCTGTGCGTGGACTTTCTCTAGTTGTGGCGAGCGGGGGCTACTCTTCTTTGTGGTGCGTGGACTTCTTACTGTGGTGGCTTCTCTAGTTGAAGAGCACGGGCTCTACGTGCACAGGCTTCAGTAGTTGTGGCTTGCGGGCTCTAGAGCACAGGCTCATTAGTTGTGGCGCACAGGCTTAGTTGCTCCGTGGCATGTGGGATCTTCCCAGAGCAGGGCTCGAACCCATGTCCCCTGCATTGGCAGGTGGATTCTTAACCACTGCGCCACCAGGGAAGTGCCGAGAAGTGACTTTTGAACTGATATATACACTACCAAATGTAAAACAGAGCTAGTGGGAAGCAGCCCATAGCACAGGGAGATCAGCTTGGGGCTTTGTGTCCACCTAGAGGGGTGGGATAGGGAGGGTAGGAGGGAGACAAGAGGGAGGAGATATGGGGATATACGTATATGTATAGCTGATTCACTTTGTTATAAAGCAGAAAGTAACACACCATTGTAAATCAATTATACTCCAATAAAGATGTTAAAAAAAAGAACAAAAGAAGATAGCTCATGGTGACTAAAAGTATTTTCTTTTTAAATTCTCAATTCATATCAGTTAAGGAATCAAAACTTTCTTCAGGGAGGAACTTCTTATAGTTCAGGCCTTTATAATTCAAAGTTACACCAAGTGGATTGCAAAATAGTCTATTAGCTCCCAAATGGGTTGCAGGTGTGGTTGTTGAGCACAAGGAAGAATAGCAAACACTCATTAAGTGCATAGTGAACATTTTATGCTTGCTGTAGTGTGGTGAGAAGCCACTCCACCGTGGAGGGATGTCTCCTTGTTTGTTTATTGTTTCTGTTTTTTAAAATTAGGTATATCAGTCAGGGTCCCAGGTGGAATATAGATGTCTTACTCAAAAGGGTATCTGAAGAGTTGGAGGGGCTATTTATAGAGATGTGGGTGGAATAAGGAAATCAACAAGAAACATAGGATAGTAAAAGTGAAAACCTGTTACCACTTCTCGGCATAAAAGGGCAAGGAGAGGGAGCAGTTACCTGAACCCACAGGAAATACAGCTCTGACAAGAGTTGTGCCTTTACACAGAGGAGAGGACCACTGCCAAACAGCATCCTGGCAGAACGGGATAGAGGCAGTAAATTCCTTGACTTGTTTATGTTCCTACCTTCTGACCCTGTAGAGCCTCCCAGCGGTTGAGTGTGGGAAGCCAGAGAGCAAAGGAGCTTAGTGACCAAAGTTCTTGCCGGTCAGTCTCCTGAGGCACAAAGTAGGGCACAGAATTGCTGAAAATGGATCTGGAAGGACAAACTAAGAAAAAATGCATGTAGAAGTTTTGTTATTCTAAGTTAAAGCTGTATCTTAAATATGTGACTCAGTTACACATTGATTAGAATAGCAGTGATCATTTCTCAAATAACTCAAGTGGGCCTTGAATTCATTCTTTTATACTCCATAATAATCTTGATCCACAAAAAATAATATTTGATATATTCTGTTCAAGTGTTGTTTTCTTCCTGCTGATGGGCTATTAAATATAAGTGAAATATTTGTCATAACTTAGTGCTTTACTGATTATGCAGCTGAATATTCACGTTTGTTTGCACCTAGAAAGTTCTTGATATCAGGCATAATCATCATCCTTGTATTGAAGATAAAATGATGCTTTGTTGAAGAGTGAGACTGGCGTGCTGTTGGGTGACCGATTGAGCATTAATCTTGCTATAATTGTTTCTGTTTGCTTAGTCATCACATCAAATAAGCACTGTAGTCTTGGTGATTTGACATTTAACTGCTGGGAGCACTTAAAAGCTAATCCAACCACATGGTGAGTGATTAATAAGAGTGTAATTCTGGAGTCCTAATACCAGTGTTTCAACTGCAACTCAGCAATGAGAAAGCTTGGGTTAGTACCTTAACATCTTAAAGTTTATTTTTCTGATTTATAAAATAGACTCAATAATATTATCCATGTTATAAGGTGATTTATAAGGATTAAACAAAAATATAAATGGAAAAAATATTTAATGTTTGGTACATGAAATAATTATGAGAAATACTGAATTTACCATTTAGACAGAATCTATGACAAATATAATTAATCTGGGTTAATATTGGGCCTACGGTGTTTAGAAGAGTGTCCTCTCTAATGTGAGATTATATACACAATGGAAAACATACCATATTCTTGAGGCAGCGTGAAGTATGGTAGGAGGAAAATGATAGAAAAATTATAGAAACAAGGAAAGGAAGAAAATATAAAAGAGAATCTCCAAAATCAAAGCGTTAGAGCTACTTTCCTATTCTTCAGAAGCTAAATCAATTGACTACTGAAAGTGTAGATGTGATTTTTTCATCACAATATTATAAAATTTTTAAAAAGATATAAGACTAGTTGGAATTCTTCTCAAAACAGTCCATGAGACGGGCTGGAGAGTAAGGATTGACATGAAAAATATTTCTTCCTCTAGACATAGAAAACTTGAATCCTAGTTCTATGATTACCTGTGACTTTGAATGAGCCACTTTTCTGAAATTCAGCTTCATTTTGTGCACAGAATGAGTTGGACAGAAGCAACAGTTTTCAAAATATCTTCCAGAAAAATTGGATTCATTAGTTAAACAAGTTTGGGAGATACTGCATTCTATATCTCCCTCTCAGGAATTCCTACAGTATGTGTATTCATTAAAAATTCAAAAAACATTCAGAGATATACTGTAGCAAGGGAAAAAAATAATAGCAGTTCACTTTTGTTTAACCTTATTTTAAATTTATTCATCATGAGATTTTTTTTCCATATAACATCTATTAATATCATATAAACTACTAATAAAGGGCTTCCCTGGTGGCTCAGTGGTTAAGAATCCACCTGCCAATGCAGGGGACATGGGTTCGAGCCCTGGTCCGGAAAGATCCCACATGCCGCGGAGCAGCTAAGCCCGTGCGTCACAACTACTGAGCCTGCGCTCTAGAGCCCCCACCCCACAACTACTGAAGCCTGCACGCCTAGAGCCCGTGCTCCGCAACAAGAGAAGCCACGACAATGAGCAGCCCTCGCACTGCAACGAAGAGTAGCCCCCACTTGCCACAACTAGAGAAAGCCTGCATGCAGCAACAAAGACACAATACAGCCAAAAATAAAATCAATTAATTTAAAAAAACAAAACTACTAGTTAAGAACTACCTTATTAGAGGACTTACGTCCTCTTACAAGTCTTGGAATCTAATTCTTAAACTCTGTTTTATGATACAGTAACTACACAATAACTGTTAAAAATCCTGATTGATTTAATATCTCACTTCAGTTAGGTGAGTAAGGGTTAAGGAATAGGAGAATCCTGGACAGTTCATTTCTTCTTCTGCCTGAGACCCAAAGGAAAATAGATAATTAAATCTGATTCCCTGGAGTAAAATCAGCTTTTTTGTTGTTCTGTAGGATACAATGTGAAATCCTACATGACAGACTAGAGACAATTGGATGTATATACATTTTAATGCACCTGTCATAGAGCACACTGAATACATAAATCTGTACTGAATACTTGCCATGTTGTTTTTAAAAAATCTGCTTGTTAAATCTTAGTAAAATATAGCTATTATTTTACTGGTACAAGTATGTAAATTAAAAGTATAAAAATAGAAGGTATGATAGAATTGTTGCCACTTACTATGAACTTGTAAACAAACCTGCTTCCTAGTCATTCCAAAATAGTATTTGCCTTCAGGAACCATAATATAAATTATCTTGGGTACTAACTGATCTTGTTATTGGGCCCAAATACTCAAAATGTATGGGAAATATGTTTAGGACATTGGCTCTTCACTACCAAGCTCCAGAAGCAACTGCCAGAAGCATATCTTGTTACTACTTCAGCTCCACTCCCTAGCAAATTTTAGTTTCCATTGATTGTCATCTCATCACTTAGAATAGATAAGGCTTCTCTACTTCTTACTTAAAAGGGCAAAATAAGGAAAGAGTAACAGCTACTTCTGGGTGTTCATGATAATGAAACAATGTTAGTTACCCTTCATTGAGCCCTTCCTGTTTTAGACACTAACACGTATTATGTTGAATTCTTTCAGCAAGCTGTGAAGTAGGCAATTTTGCTATCCACAATCTCATACAAGTTGAAGAGCTTGTCCAAAATTTAACATCTAGTAAATTCCTAAATCATGATTCAAATCCAGGACTGCCCCAGTGTTCTCATTCTGTCACAAACAGATTTAAACCACAATGACTGTATGCACATGGCTAGTCTGATACCACATATAGTGTAGCACATGGTTTAGCAAATGGTGTTTTCTAGAGAATGTTTCATGTACATTTGGAAAGACTATGTAGTCTGCTCTTTTGGGGTAGAATATTCTACCAATGCCAGTTATATCAGTTTGGTGGCTATTGTTCACGTCTTTAATATTCTTACTGATTTAATGCAAATTGTTCTTTCAGTTACTGAGAGGGGTATTGAAATATTCAACTTTAAGTGTTGAATTATCTACCCTCTTCAGTTCTGTAAGTTTTTGCTTTGTGCCTTTTGAAACTGAGTTGACACATGCATAAACCTTTATAATTTTTATATTTTCCTGATGCATTGATAATTTATCATTATGAAATTATTCTTTGTTTCTAGGAGTGTTGCTTAACGTCTGTTTAGTATTAACATAATGCCTCCAGCTCTTTTATGATTACATTTTGCGTTTTTTTCCACCATTCATTTACTTTCCACCTATTTGTGTGTATTTCTGTACAGAGCATATGGTTGAATCTTGCTTATTTATTGTGTTTGACAATCTCTGCCTTTTGATTAGAGTATTTTGTCCATTTACATGTAATGTAATTATTGCTATGTTTGGACTTACATCTGCCACTTTATTTTTTTTCTATAGATTTCATGTCATTCTTTTCTCCTTCGTTTAATGTCATCTCTTTGTTTAACAGATATTTTTCTTTCTACCATTTCATTCCTCTGTTGATTTTGGACTATTTTTAGAGTTGGTTATTTAGTGATTGATCTAGAAATATGATATACAATCTTATCAGAGTTTTCTTCAGATTAATACTAATGCAATTCTGGTAAAATAGAGCAACTTTGCTCTAAGATAGCTCCATTTTCTGCCTCTCTTCTTATTTGTGCTAATATTAACATATATTACACTTTTATATGTTGCAAGCCTAATCTAACAATACTATAATCATTGCTGGTTTTTTTTTTTTTTTTTTTTTTATTTTTACAAACTTATGTTTTTTAGAGAAACTAAGGAGAAAATAGAAAACATATCGATATAGTGTCTTAGTTCAGTCTGCTGTAACAAGATACTGTAGAGTAGGTGGCTTATAAACAATGAACATTTATTTCTCACAGTTCTGGAAGCTGAGAAGTCCCAGATGAAGGCAGTAGCAGATTTACTGTTTGGTAAGGCCTTGCTTCCTGGTTTATGGACAGCTGTCTTCTTGCTGTGTCCCTGCACGGTGGAAAAAGCAAGAGATCTCTCTGGGATCTCTGTTATAAGGGCACTTATCCCATTCATTATTTACCTCCCCAAGTCACCACCTTCTAATACAATCACACTGGGGGTTAGATCTCAACATGTGAATTCAGAGGGTGGACACAGTCAGTTAATAATGTGTAGTCTTTTTTATTTGCTGACCTATTTTCTATTTCTTATGCTCTTCATTTCTTTGTATTAAAGTTGCTATTTCGTGTCATTTTCTTTCCACCTGAAAGACTTACTTTAGTATTTCTTGCAAGGCAGTTCTGCTAGAAATAAATTATCTCACTTTTTATTTATGTACGACTCTCTTGGTTTCACCTTCATTTTTCTTTTTTTTTAACATCTTTATTGGAGTATAATTGCTTTACAATGGTGTGTTAATTTCTGCTTTATAACAAAGTGAATCAGCTATACATATACATATATCCCCATATCTCTTCCCTCTTGAGTCTCCCTCCCACCCTCCCTATCTCACCCCTCTAGTTGGTCACAAAGCACTGAGCTGATATCCCTGTGCTATGTGGCTGCTTCCCACTAGCTATCTGTTTTACATTTTGTAGTGTGTATATGTCCATACCACTCTCTCACTTCGTCCCAGCTTACCCTTCCCCCTCCCCGTGTCCTCAAGTCCATTCTTTACTTCTGCATCTTTATTCCTATCCTGCCCCTACAATTTTCAGAACCTTTTTTTTTTAGATTCCATATATATATATTAGCATATGGTATTTGTTTTTCTCTTTCTGACTTACTTCACTCTGTATGACAGACTCTAAGTTGATCCACCTCACTAAAAATAACTCAATTTCGTTTCTTTTTATGGCTGAGTAATATTCCATTGTACATATATACCACATCTTCTTTATGCATTCATCTTTGATGGACACTTAGGTTGCTTCCATGTCCTGGCTATTGTAAATAGAGCTGCAATGAACATTGTGGTACATGACTCTTTCTGAATTATGGTTTTCTCAGGGTATATACACCCAGTAATGTGTTTGCTGGGTGGTATGGTAGTTCTATTTTTAGTTTTTTAAGGGACCTCCATACTGTTCTCCATAGAGGCTGTATCAGTCTACATTCTTACCAACAGTGCAAGAGGTTTTCCTTTTCTCCACACCCTCTCCAGCATTTATTGTTTGTAGATATTTTGATGATGGCCATTCTGACTGGTGTGAGGTGATACCTCATTGTAGTTTTTTTTTTTTTTTTTTTTTTTTTGCGGTACACGGGCCTCTCACTGCTGTGGCCTCTCCAGTTGTGGAGCACAGGCTCCGGACACACAGGCTCAGTGGCCATGGCTCATGGGCCTAGCTGCTCCATGACATGTGGGATCTTCCTGGACTGGGGCACAAACCCGTGTCCCCTGCATCGGCAGGCGGACTCAACCGCTGTGCCACCAGCGAAGCCCCCCTCATTGTAGTTTTGATTTGCATTTCTCTAATGATTAGGGATGTTGAGCATCCTTTCATATGTTTGCTGGCAATCTGTATATCTTCTTTGGAGAAATATCTGTTTAGATCTTCTGCCCATTTTTGGATTGGGTTGTTTGTTTTTTTGATATTGAGCTGCATGAGCTGCTTGTAAATTTTGGAGATTAGTCCTTTGTCAGTTGCTTCATTTGCAAATATTTTCTCCCATTCTGAGGGTTGTCTTATCATCTTGTTTATGGCTTCCTTTGCTGTGCAAAAGCTTTGAAGTTTCATTAGATCCCATTTGTTTATTTTTGTTTTTATTTCCCTTTTTCTAGGAGGTGGGTCAAAAGGGTCTTGCTGTGATTTATGTCATAGAGTGTTTTGCCTATGTTTTCCTCTAAGAGTTTGATAATGTCTGGCCTTACATTTAGGTCTTTAATCCATTTTGAGTTTATTTTTGTGGGTGGTGTTAGGGAGTGTTCTAATTTCATTCTTTTACATGTGGCTCCCCAGTTTTCCCGGCACCACTTATTGAAGATGCTGTCTTTTCTCCATTGTATATTCTTGCATCCTTTTTCAAAGATAAACCCACACACATATGGTCACCTTATCTCTGGACTTTCTATCCTGTTCCATTGATCTATATTTCTGTTTCTGTGCCAGTACCATACTGTCTTGATCACTGTAGGCTTGTAGTATAGTCTGATGTCCGGGAGCCTGATTCCTCCAGCTCCATTTTTCCTTCTCAAGATTGCTTTGGCTATTCAGGGTCTTTTGTGTTTCCATACAAATTGTGGAATTTTTTGTTCTAGTTCTGTGATAAATGCCATTGGTAGTTTGATAGGGATTGCATTGAATCTGTAGATTGCTTTGGGTAATATAGTCATTTTCAAAATGTTTATTCTTCCAATCCAAGAACATGGAATATCTCTCCATCTGTTTGTATCACCTTTAATTTCTTTCATCAGTGTCTCATAGTTTTCTGCATACAGGTCTTTTGTCTCCTTAGGTAGGTTTATTCCTAGGTATTTTATTCTTTTTGTTGCAGTGGTAAGTGGGAGTGTTTCCTTAATTTCTCTTTCAGATTTTTCATCATTAGTGTATAGGAGTGCAAGAGATTTCTGTGCATTAATTTTGTATTCTGCTACTTTACTAAATTCATTATTAGCTCTAGTAGTTTTCTGGTAGCCTCTTTAGGATTCTCTATGTATAGTATCATGTCATCTGCAAAGAGTGACAGTTTTACTTCTTCTTTTCCGATTTGGATTCCTTGTATTTCTTTTTCTTCTCTGATTGCTGTGGCTAAAACTTCCAAAACTGTGTTGAATGATAGTGGTGAGAGTGGACAACCTGGTCTTGTTCCTGATCATAGAGGAAATGGTTTCAGTTTTTCACCATTGAGAACGATGTTGGGTGTGTGTTTGTCATATATGGCCTTTATTATGTTGAGGTAAGTTCCCTCTGTGCTTACTTTCTGAAGGGTTTTTATCGTAAATGGGTGATGAATTTTGTTGGAAGCTTTTTCTGCATCTATTGAGATGAGATGATCATATGTTTTTTTTTTTTTTAAATCAGAAAATCATTCAATAGACTCTTCACCATAGAAGATGTGCTGTAGTAATTGAAAATTTAACTATTATGTTGTTGAGGCACTGGGTTTATCTGACTAACCCATGAAAACTGAAATGCGTGCAAATCAAAATGGTGCACAGCAAGGACTACCTATATTTTAAAAACATAATCACAACTACTTTCAACGTTTATGAATTTCATGTGTTTTCATTTGTACTAAGTGTTGGGCAAGGGACACATCCTATAGTATTTTGGGGGATAGTGCCCCACCATGAGTGCATTGACATCTGGTATGAAACACTCTTTGCCCTAATTGCCCTTACTGACTAGTAATAAAAATGGCCCACATGTATTGCATCACGTGTCAAGCATAGTTTAAAGGCTCATCTCATTTTCTCTTCTCACAGCAAAGTAAGTACTCTTATTCTTTGTGGAGGCTTAGG
Organism: Aethalodelphis obliquidens; assembly: GCF_003676395.1. Classification (NCBI taxonomy): domain Eukaryota; kingdom Metazoa; phylum Chordata; class Mammalia; order Artiodactyla; family Delphinidae; genus Aethalodelphis; species Aethalodelphis obliquidens. Next base: position 2,187,471 of record NW_020837955.1, read on the forward strand.
TAGGTTCAGTAATTTGGAGAGAAGAGATTCAAACTCAGCTGGACTCCAGAACCTGTGCCCTTCACTACTGTATACAGGTGGAAATGATCGATATGGTGACTTTGCAGAGAGGGGAAACACAAGGAGTTATGACACTATGCCAGAGTGAACAGCTTAGCTGTGGGACCAAGATGGACTTTCCCAAGGAAACACGGTGTACACTTCTTCTTTAGTGAGAATGAATGCTAGACACACGTGCACAGAGACAAGTGGGTTCTAACCGGGCCTTTGTCAATAACAGGGTAGGCAGTGTAGACCAGTGATCTCCCTGAACAAGATTCTGTCCTTCACTCATGTGGCTACTGTCTTTTCAAGCTTCAACTTTTTATGCTTATCAATAAATAGGCACCTTTAGTAGATAAAGATTTTTATTAGATTTTTACTTTAATTTTCACAACACTTTGAAGTTATTATTCCCGTAGAGTAGTTGGCAATACTGCAGCTCAGAGGAGTGAAGCAGCTTCCTCAGAGTTACACAGCTACAGGTGCAGAACCAACATGCTAATTCCAGCATATCTTCTCCAAAACTTACGCTGGGAATCCTTTGCTTCCCATGCCATTACCCAGCTAATCCAGCCGTCTCTTGGTTCAGACAGTTTGCCATGAGCATAAGATAGAAGGAGATCATACTTCATAAGACCATTTTTTTTAATGTTTTTCTTTTTTGTTCTTTTTTTTTTTTTTTTAGTATTTATTTATTTATTTGGCTGTGCTGGGTCTTAGTTGTGCCACATGGGATCTTTAGTTGCAGCATGTGGGATCTAGTTCCCTGACCAGGGATCAAACCCGGACCCCCTGCATTGGGAATGTGGAGTCTTAGCCACTGAACCACCAGGGAATGAACCAATTCATGCCTCCTCCACATTCCTCACTCCCAGCCAGACTCTGATTTGAGTTCCTAACTGCCCATTACCCATACCCTTTATTCACAATTCTTACCTATGCTTCTTATTTCTACCTTGATTGGTCTTCTTGACTATTTGGTACCTGGCTGATCTTTAACTTTTATTTGATCACTTTGGACTCTATCTCGGATCCATTTGACAGTGGAATCCTCTTAATGTACCTTTTCAAGCAGAATTACTGGTCCAGATCCCAGGCCAAGAACCAGACCTTTTCCTGGTGTTTGTATAGGTTGACCAGAAGTGTAATCTTCCTATAATGTCCTGCAAGTCACCTGGGTCCTCTGGTATCAGAGGAAATGCTCACTCATGCGTCACCTTTTTTAAAATTGAAGTGTAGTTGATTTATAATATTGTTAGTTTCAGGTGTACAGCATAGTGATTCAGTTATTTCTTTGCAGATTATATTCCATTATAGGTTATTACAAGATATTAAGTACAATTCCCTGTGCTATACAGTAAATCCTTGCTGCTGATTTTATGTATAGTAGTTTTTATCTGTTAATCCCATATTCCTAATTTGTCCCTCCCTCTCCCCTTTGGTAACTGTAAGTTTGTTTTCTATGTCTGTGAGTCTCCTTCTGTTTTGTATATTGATTCATTTGCATAATTCTTAGATTCCGCATATAAGTGATACATAGTATTTGTCTTTCTCTGACTTTTTCACCAAGCGCAATATTCTATAGGTCCATCCATGTACTCTTTACTCTGAACTTTTTTGTTCAATAATAGCTTTAGAAAAGCAGTGTCTGCTTTTGCTTTCAATCTTAAAAATGTTGAAAACAAGCTTTTATCTCATATAAATTCTAAAGTTTTATACATTCATTTAAAAAACTGTTAGTTCTCTTTTTAAAGTTTGCATTGACAGCTGCATAAATTTCTGTCCGTTTAAATAGCCGTGCTTGAAAGTCACTTCGACTTTTGAAAGCTGCCAGATTGCCTTATCATTGTCTGAGAGATTAGGGATGCTTGTTTGGAAGGTTGTTTTATTTCTAAATAAAACTGAAGTTTTGTTGTTCCATTGTAATGTTTCATTTTAATCTGGTTGGTTTCTATCTGGATATAATTTATAGTAGGAACCAAACATAGTTCAGTGAAAAACCTTCCATTATAAATGGCTGACTGTCGTTTGCTGCCTTTAGGTGTCCTTGTCAGCTGCATTAGACTGCTGCGTTTGATAGACGGGGAAGAATTTTCTCTGGGCTATTTAGGTCCGTGTCGGAGCAGGAATTCTATTCCTTTCTTAATCATGAACCATCGACAAGAGGAAGAAGCCATTTTCCATACAAATATCCTCTCTTTTCTTCTCAAACCTCCAACACTTTCTTTTCCTTCCTTCCTCTCATCGTTGACTTGTTTTGCTGCAGGGACTGGAAAACGGAGGTGAGGTGTGGGGAAGGGGAATGGTATTCGATAAGCAGTAAATGCTCTGCTGCAATGACGCAGACCCCCTTCAGCCACAATTTCTCTGCGTTTCTTTGTAGCCAGACTCTCTAACAAGGGTTGTCTGCCCACCTGCTCCATGTTCTCATATTCTCCTCTTCCACCAGTGTCGCTGGGGCTCTAGCCACTTCAGTAACTGAAACGTGTGTCAGATCAGCAGGTGACCTCGGCACTAAATGCAGTGTTCATCCTCAGTCTTCATCTCAGTCGACCTTTTGGCAGTTCTGACACCACGGGTCACTTTCTCTTTGATAGACTTTAATCACGTTAACAGGTAGTATCACACTCCCCAGGGGTTGCTCCAGGTTGGACCACTGCTGTTATAGTGGCTCCACCTTATCTTCACGTCCCTTCATGCTTCTTTTCTCATCCCAGTTGACCCTGTCTAGCCCCACAGCTTCGATGCCATCCGCATGCTGGCGGCTTCCAGTCTGCATCTCTTGTCTTCATGTCTCTCCTGAGCCCTGGACTTGTATATCCAACCTCCTCCTGGACATCTGCCCTAAAATTCTGCTAGGAGCCCACACTTACCACTTCTGAAACAGAGCTCTCAGTTCCCCTCCAGTCTTCTCCAAGTCAGGAAATAAGACTCGCAGGCATCCCTGACTCAGTTCGTTCTTTCACAGCCACATCCTTCCTATCAGAATGTCCCGCTGATTTTGTCTTTAAAGTACATCCCACATCAGACGGCTTCTCGTCACTTCTGCCATGACCACAAGGTTTAAAGCACCCTCAGCTCTCAGCTGGACTCTACTGCGGCTCTCACCTGGTCTCCTTTCCACACTTCTTCTCTCTAAACTCTGTTGTCCACATCTTCTGCTCAACACCTCTCAGTAGCTACTCACCACTATTAGGACAGAAGGGAAACTCCCTCACTTTGCCCTCAAGGTGCAATGTGATCTGGCCCCTCACTTCTCCAACTTGTCTCCTGCTCCTTCCCCTAGTCACACAGATACAGCGTGGAGCTTTAGGCTGAGCTTGTTCTGGATTTCTCCTTCAGATCTCATGTCATCCAGTGACCAGCTGGTTCCTGCCCAAATGTTAGCATCCCGTCTCACTTTCTATGCTTGGACTCCACCTTTTCTCTCCACACTACTTTGCACTTCCTAGGATTTATGAATATTATTATTTTTGTATTACATTAATTTATTATTCATTATTTACATTAATTTTTTCACTACTCCGTTTTTCTTAGTTTCTGCTTTATAACAAAGTGAATCAGCTATACACGTACGTATATGCCCATATCTCCTCCCTCTTGCATCTCCCTCCCACCCTCCCTATCCCACTCCTCTACATGGTCAAAAAGCACCGAGCTGATCTCCCTGTGCTATGCAGCTGCTTCCCACTAGCTATCTATTTTATACTTGGTAGTATATATAAGTCCATGCCACTCTCTCACTTCATCCCAGCTTACCCTTCCCCCTCCCCATGTCCTCAAGTCCATTCCCAACGTCTGAGTCTTTATTCCTGTCCTGCCCCTAGCTGCTTCAGAACCTTTTTTTTTTACATCCATATATATGTGTTAGCATACGGTATTTGTTTTTCTCTTTCTGACTTCACTCTGTATCACAGACTCTAGGTTCATCCACCTCACTACAAATAACTCAATTTTGTTTCTTTTTATGGCTGAATAATATTACATTGTATATATGTGCCACATCTCCTTTAACCATTCATCTGTCAATGGATATGTAGGTTGCTTCCATGTCCTGGCTATTGTAAATAGAGCTGCAATGAATATTGTGGTACATGATTCTGTTTGAATTATGGTTTTCTCCGGGTATATTGCCAGTAGTGGGATTGCTGGGTCGTATGGTAGTTCTATTTTTAGTTTTTGAAGGAACCTCCATACTGTTCTCCATAGTGGCTGTATCAATTTACATTCCCACCAACAGTGCAAGAGGGTTCCCTTTTCTCCATACCCTCTCCAGGGTTTATTGTTTGTGGATATTTTGATGATGGCTATTCTGACTGGTGTGAGGTGATACCTCATTGTAGGGTTTTTTTTTTTTTTTTTTTTTTTTTTTTTTTTGTATGCGTGCTTCTCGTTTTTGTGGCCTCTCCTGTTGTGGCGCCTCCCGTTGTGGAGCGCAGGCTCAGCAGCCATGGCTCACGGGCCTAGCTGCTCCATGACATGTGTGATCTTCCCAGACTGGGGCATGAACCCGTGTCCCCTGCATCAGCAGGCGGACTCTCAACCACTGCGCCACCAGGGAAGCCCTTGACTTTATTTTTGTGTATGGTGTTAGGGAATGTTCTAATTTCATTCTTCTACATGTAGCTATCCAATTTTCCCAGCACCACTTATGGAAGAGGCTGTCTTTTCTCCATTGTACATTCTTGCCTCCTTTATCAAAGATAAGGTGACTGTATGTGCATGGGTTTATCTCTGGGCTTTCTATCCTGTTCTCTTCATCTATATTTCTGTTTTTGTGCCAGTACCATACTGTCTTGATTACTGTAGCTTTGTAGTGTAGTCTGAAGTCAGGGAGCCTGATTCCTCCAGCTCCGTTTTTCTTTCTCAAGATTGCTTTGGCTATTCGGGGTCTTTTGTGTTTCCATACAAACTGTGAAATTTTTTGTTCTAGTTCTGTGATAACTGCCATTGGTAGTTTGATAGGGATTGCATTGAATCTGTAGATTGCTTTGGGTGGTATAGTCATTTTCACAATGTTGATTCTTCCAATCCAAGAACATGGTATATTTCACCATCTGTTTGTATCACATTTAATTTCTTTCATCAGTGTCTTATAGTTTTCTGCATACAGGTCTTTTGTTTCCTTAGGTAGGTTTATTCCTAGGTATTTTATTCTTTTTGTTACAGTGGTAAATGGGAATGTTTCTTTAATTTCTCTTTCAGATTTTTCATCACTATTGTATAGGAATGCAAGAGATTTCTGTGCATTAATTTTGTATCCTGCTACTTTACCAAATTCATTGATTAGCTCTAGTAGTTTTATGGTAGCCTCTTTAGGATTCTCTATGTATAGTATCAGGTCATCTACAAACAGTGACAGCTTTACTTCTTCTTTTCCAATTTGGATTCCTTTTATTTCTTTTTCTTTTCTGATTGCTGTGGGTAAACTTCCAAACTATGTTGAATAATAGTGGTGAGAGTGGGCAACCTTGTCTTGTTCCTGATCTTCGTGGAAGTGGTTTCAGTTTTTCACCATTGAGCATGGTTTTGGCTGTGAGTTTGTCATATATGGGCTTTATTATGTTGAGGTCAGTTCCCTCTATGACTACTTTCTGGAGGGTTTTTATCATAAATGGGTGCTGAATTTTGTTGGAAGCTTTTTCTGCGTCTATTGAGATGATCATATGGTTTTTCTCCTTCAGTTTGTTAATATGGTTTATCACATTGATTGATTTGCGTATATTGGAGAATCCTTGCATTCCTGGGGTAAACCCCACTTGGTCATGGTGTATGATGCTTTTAATGTGCTGTTGGATTCTGTTTGCTAGTATTTTGCTGAGGGGTTTTGCATCTGTGTTCATCACTGTTATTAGCCTGTAGTTTTCTTTCTTTGTGACATATTTGTCTGGTTTTGGTATCAGGGTGATGGTGGCTTCATAAAATGAGTTTGGGAGTGTTCCTCCCTCTGCTATATTTTGGAAGAGTTTGAGAAGGATAGGTGTTAGGTCTTGTCTAAATGTTTGATAGAATTTGCCTGTGAAGTCATCTGGTCCTGGGCTTTTGTTTGTTGGAATATTTTTAATCACAGTCTCAATTTCAGTGCTTGTGATTGGTCTGTTTATATTTTCTATTTCTTCCTGGTTCAGTCTCGGAAGGCTGTGCTTTTGAAAGAATTTGTCCATTTCTTCCAGGTTGTCCATTTTATTGGCATAGAGTTGCTTATAGTAATCTCTCATGATCCTTTGTATTTCTACAGTGTCAGTTGTTACTTCTCCTTTTTCATTTCTTGTTCTACTGATGTGAGTCTTCTCCCTTTTTTTCTTGATGAGTCTGGCTAATGGTTTATCAATTTTGTTTATCTTCTCAAGAACCAGCTTTTAATTTTATTGATCTTTGCTATCATTTCCTTTATTTCTTTTTCATTTATTTCTGATCTGATCTTTATGATTTCTTTCCTTCTGACTTTAGGGTTTTTTTTTGTTCTTCTTTCTCTAATTGCTTTAGGTGTAAGTTTAAGTTGTTTATTTGAGATGTTTCTTGAGGTAAGATAGTATTGCTATAAACTTCCCTCCTAGAAGTGCTTTTGCTGCATTGCATAGGTTTTGCGTCATCATGTTTTCATTGTCATTTGTTTCTAGGTATTTTCTGAATTCCTCTTTGATTTCTTCAGTGATCTCTTGATTATTTAGTAGTGTATTGTTTAGCCTCCATGTGTTTGTATTTTTTGTAGACTTTTCTTTCTGTAATTGATCTCTAGTCTCATAGCATTGTGGTTGGAAAAGATAGTTGATACCATTTCAATTTCCTTAAATTTACCAAGACTTGATTTGTGACCCAAGATATGATCTGTCCTGGACAATGTTCCATGAGCACTTGAAGAAAAAGTGTATTCTGTTGTTTTTGGATGGAATGTCCTATAAATATCAATTAAGTCCATCTTGTTTAATGTATCATTTAAAGCTTGTGTTTCCTTATTTATTTTCATTTTGGATGATCTGTCCATTGGTGAAAGTGGGGTGTTAAAGTCCCCTACTGTTATTGTGTTACTGTCAATTTCCCCTTTTATGGCTGTTTGCATTTGCCTTATGTATTGAGGTGCTCCTATGTTGGGTGTATAAATATTTACAATTGTTATATCTTCTTCTTGGATTCATCCCTTGATCATTATGTGGTGTCCTTCTTTGTCTCTTGTAACGTTCTTTAATTTAAAGCCTATTTTGTCTTACATGAGAATTACTACTCCAGCTTTCCTTTGATTTCCATTTGCATGGAATATCTTTTTCCATCCTGTCACTTTCAGTCTGTACATGTCCCTAGGTCTGAAGTGGGTCTCTTTTAGACAGCATATGTACGGGTCTTGTTTTTGTATCCATTCAGCCAGTCTGTGTCTTTTGGTGGGAGCATTTAATCCATTTACATTTAAGGTAATTATCAATATGTATGTTCCTATTCCCATTTTCTTAATTGTTTTAGGTTTGTTATTGTAGGTCTTTTCCTTCTCTTGTGTTTCCTGCCTAGAGAAGTTCCTTTAGCATTTGTTCTAAAGTTGGTTTGGTGGTGCTGAACTCTCTCAGCTTTTGCTTGTCTGTAAAGGTTTTAATTTCTGTGTTGAATCTGAATGAGATCACTGCTGGGTAGAGTAATCTTGGTTGTAGATTTTTCCCTTTCATCACTTCAAATTTGTCCTGCCACTCCCTTCTCACTTGCAGAGTTTCTGCTGATAGATCAGCTGTTAACCTTATGGGGATTCCCTTGTATGTTTTTTGTTGTTTTTCCCTGCTGCTTTTAATATTTTTTCCTTGTATTTAATTTTTGATAGTTTGATTAATATGTGTCTTGGCGTGTTTTTCCTTGGATTTACCCTTTATGGGAGTCTGCACTTCCTGGACTTGATTGACTACTTCCTTTCCCATATTAGGGAAGTTTTCAACTATAATCTCTTCAAATATATTCTCAGTCTCTTTCTTTTTCTCTTCTTCTGGGACCCCTATAATTTGAATGTTGGTGTGTTTAATGTTGTCCCAGAGGTCTCTGAGACTGTCCTCAATTCTTTGCATTTTTTTTTTCTTTATTCTGCTCTGCAGTAGTTATTTCCACTATTTTATCTTCCAGGTCACTTATCCATCCTTCTGCCTTAGTTATTTTGCTGTTGATTCTTTCTAGAAAATTTTTAATTTCATTTATTGTGTTGTTCATCATTGTTTGTTTAGTTTTTCTAGATCCTTGTTAAACATTTCTTGTGTTTTGTCCATTCTGTTTCCAAGGTTTTGGATCATCTTTACTATCATTACTCTGAATTCTTTTCCAGATGGACTGCCTATTTCCTCTTCCTTTGTTTGGTCTGGTGGGTTTTTACCTTGTTTCTTCATCTGCTGTGTGTTTCTCTGTCTTTTCATTTTGCTTAACTTACTGTGCTTGGGGTCTCCTGTTCACAGGCTGCAGGTTCGTAGTTCCTGTTATTTTTGGTTTCTGCCCCCAGTGGGTGTGGTTGGTTCAGTGTGTTGTGTAGGCTTCTTGGTGGAGAGGTGCCTGTGTTCTGGTGGATGAGGCTGGATCTTGTCTTTCTGGTGGGCAGGTCCACATCTGGTGGTGGTTTTGGGGTGTCTGTGACCTTATGATTTTAGGCAGCATCTCTGCTGATGCTTGTGGTTGTGTTCCTGTCTTGCTAGTTGTTTGGCATAGGGTGTCCAGCACTGTAGCTTGCTGGTCCTTGAGTGGAGCTGGGTCTTAGCATTGAAATGGAGGAAATCTCTGGGAGAGCTTTCGCCATTTGATATTACGTGGAGCCGGGAGATCTCTCGTGGAGCAGTGTCCTGAACTTGGCTCTCCCACCTCAGAGGCACAGGCCTGACACCCGGCTGGAGCACCAAGACCCTGTCAGCCACACGGTGTTCAGAGGCCTGAGCAGTGGGAGCTGCAGCCCTGACTCCAGCAGAGGCCTGAGGCCCAGTTGGTCCTCAGCAGGGAGTGGCAGGATGGGCACTGGGGGCTCCTGAGCACCCTCTGTGGCCTCAGGTTGAGGAGCAGTAACCCCTGCAGCTGGCGCAGTCCATTCACCATGAAATTCCTCCTCATTTGTGGCCCTTTCGGCAACCCCTGCCCTTCCTTTTCAGTTTCTTCAGGATCTGTCCACCTTAATTTTTGAAGGATAATTTTACTTTGTTGATAGTTTATTTTTCCTGCAGCACTTTGAATATGTCATTCCTCTGCCTTCTAGCCTCTATTGTCTCTGATGAGAAGTCAGCCATTAATCATATTGTTGTTACCTGTTGTGTCATGAGTCGTTTTTCTCTTGCTGCTTTTAAAATTTTCTCTCTTGCTTTCAGTGGTTTGACCATGATGTGTCTGGGTGTGTATCTCTTTGTGTTTATTTTTTGGTTTCCTTGAAACTTTTGTATCTATATAATAATTTTTTTGAAAAAAACTGGGGAATTTCCAACTGTTATTTCTTTAAACAATTTCTTCTTTTTTTTTCTTGTCATTCTAGGACTACTATTACACATATATTAGTACGTTTGAATTTTTCCTGTAGTTCTCCAACACTTTGTTCAATTTTATTCAGACTTTTCAACTTTTCAACTGTTTTTTAGATGGGACAGTTTCTTTTGACATATCTGTGTGAGTGTAAAGTTACCAAGTAAATTTGACAGTGGAGATGATATCTTTTTCTTTTATTTTCTTCTCATCTGGCCTCAATTTCTTAATCTAAAGAACACTGGCAAAACCCTGTGAATTTCTGAATAGGAGATAAATATAGATAGCAGAGACACCTCCACCCTGAAAAAACCCTGAAAACCAGAGTGAAGGGAGTAGTGTGGCTAATCAGTTTAGCTTTGGATCAGAATTTGCCTACTCCATCAGGAAAACCAGAGCCCCACAGTTAACATGACCCATTCTCTTGAGATGGTAATTAGCGATCATTTATTCTTTTTAAAGTAAATTTTATATGTGTGCGTGTTTGGTTCAGGAGGGAATGGTAATCTCATTTCCCATATGAGGTGGCTGATCAGAGTGTTCCTTCCAAAAACAAAGAACAATTGCCCTGGAAGGAATTCTTGCTAATGCAATTTTTTTTTTTTTGGACACATTACTTACCTTCTCTTGTGACTCAGTTTCCTGTAATCTGTAAATGGGGATAATAGATTATCATGACTAAATAAGTTAATATATGTAAATATTTTAGGAAAGTGTCTGGCACATAGCAAGCATTATGTGTTAGCCATTATTATGATCATTTAATAACATTTCTATGGTATTTAGAACCTCAGAGATGTACTAGAACACCAGATGAAATGGCACCCCAGGTCATTTCTCAATGGAGCCCTGGGCCAACTTCATTTCTCTAGAACTTGTGTCGCCCATGGTGGAAGGAGTTTTCCAATGATAAGTGCTTTGAAGAATCACTGGGACAATATTTATCAGGTGTGAAATTCAGTTGCCCTTTAATGGTGTTTTTACCTGGTGATAGTATCAGTCAGTGATTAAGGCCACATTTCATTTTGGTTACTTTTGAAAGAGAATAGTCACGTCAATCATACGACAGCTTTGTTGTGGTTGTTGTAAACATTGCCTTCATCTTTCAGATCCTGATTTTTAAATGCACCTGTGTGATGCAGTACCAACACTAATGGATTCTGAGTTCTTAACAGCTATTTCCACTCAAGTACCCCTTTCCCTACTTCCAACAATTGAATTTAAGCAGAACTGAATTGAATCATCTCCAGTGTCCTGGTTCTGTTATAGCTAGCGTTAAAACAAACAAAAACGTTTGACAAAAGGACCCTGGACCATTATGACACATTTTTTGAACAATCGTTAGGAAATATAAATCACCTTGTTGAAACCAATATCTTTAAAACACCTTGCTTTAAAAACACTGAATTTATTAATCTTTTTGTAAAATTTGCATATATAGAGAAGAAAACCAGTATAAATTCCCTTAACTAGGATGCCCTAAATAACTCTAATTAGAGCAGTTGAAGTGGGTTTTACTACAATTCAGGTTTCCACAGAGGGCTTAATCAACCTTCATGCATAATGAACACCCAGTAATGTTAAAGTGTAATCTATACGTGAAAAGGGCGTGAGAAAGAAACTATCCCCAGAGGTAAGACTGGGTGTTCAATGATTCAGATGGTTCAGAGCTAACAGAGATCTATTTCAGAAGTTCTGTTACACTTGTTGACTAAAAAAAATATATTTGACAACCTAAAATTTGAGAGGTACATTTTATTTGGCAGAAATTTTTAAGACTTCAAGGCCAGGAGGTAGCATCTCAAGTAACCCTGAGAGAACTGCTTCTAGGAGGCGAGGCGGGGAGTCAGGATATATAGGAGTTTTGCAACAGATGGCAGGTAGTCTGAATGTCAAAAGATTATTGTTAAAGAAAACCAGATATCTCAAGTTAAGGAATTTAGCGCTTTTCTATGTATGGGAAGATGCATGAGTCTGGGCTCACTGAAATCATTCTTTTGATACGCACCTCAGCTATCTGAGGCCAGTATCCTCATATCCTGAGTTTCCTCAGGGCTCACCGTGGGGAGTGGCTGCAATCTGATGGCTGCTAGATGTCAGGTATTCTTTTCCTTCCTTAGTTCCCTCAGGGCTCACCAGCTCACTGCTGGCAGTGGCTGCAATAGCTGATGACTGTGATATCCTTTGTTTACTGATATGACAGGCAGTCTTCCATTTCTCACACTGAATGTAAATTCTGATATTATTTTAGTACATTCAAGCTTTAGACGATGAAAATATGCATGTAGGATTTATAATACTCCATGTTTTATTAGAGAATGGCAGTCAAATATCTTTTTAGAGCTATCTTAAGTATATAAAATCAAAGTTACATGCCTCCAATTCATATAATAAAACTTTCAGCATTCAGTATTATGTGAATACTGTTACAAATATCTTTCTCATTGTTACTGTTTACATAGATCAGTATCTTTCGTGATCATTTTAATTCCCTCAGCATTAAGTAATTTCCTAAAGCAAGTGGCGAATGGGAGTAAGCAAGAAGCGTCTCAGTAAACCTTTGTTCACTGACTGGTTATTTAGTCTCTTCATTTGGAATAGGTATTTAATAACATTGTGTTGATCATTGTTCCACATGAAGCTGAATCTGGCCTCTGTACCCCAGCACCGAATTAAATCTTGGAGACAGAGTTTTGGGTGAAGTAGAAAAGGATAGCTTTATTGCTTTGCCAGGCAAAGGGGGCCACAGTTGGCCAATGACCTCAAAACTGTGTCCCAACCTGGAGCGCACAGTGAGAAGTTTTATATAATGGTTCAGAGAGGGTGTGATCAGCTTGTGGACATTCTTCTGATTGGTTGGTGGTGAGGTAAGTGGGAGTCAGCATCATCAACCCTCTGGTTCCAATGGGTCTGGGGTCTAAGTGCCTGTGGGCAGCATACTGTTAATTTCTCCCACCTGGTGGGGGTTTCAGTATCTGCAAAACAGCTCAATGATATTGTGATGTGTATCCCTTGATGGGGAACCAGGACCTTGTCCCAAGGCTGCACTATTGTTTCTCTTGACTGTTCCTCCCTTGTCTCCGCATCCCCTCCCTTTCCTAATTAGCAACTGTTGGAACCTGCTCATTGGAACTCAGGGAAGGTCATGGAGGCCGAAATGAAGCATATTTCCAGTAATCAAGAAATGGGGAACACAGAAAGGCTTTTGTGCCCAGAAGCCCCATAGTGTCCTGCTCGGTATCATACAGAGTCTTAGGTAACTGAAAAGTTGGTCTTAATATTAATCCTGTGCAGAAAGGAATGAGAGGAATCAAAGTGTTGAATAGTGGGCATAGGTGGAATTTTTACAGTTTGCAGAGATGTCTTTATGACTGAAACCCACAACTGTGAAGGAAAAGATGTATTCTGACCATTTGAACAGTAATTACCAGTGATTTCTGTGACCTCTACCTGATTTTCCCATGTCTATTCAAACATGACTAAGAAGAAGGATCCTGGAAGTGCTATTTCCTGTGGTTTCAGGTGACTCACAATTTGTCTGTGAAGTTCACTGCCTGTGATTGGGACCTCTGACTTGGTTTACAAGTTGCTATCTCAGATCTCTTTTGTTGTGCTTAGTATTCCTCAGATGGGGATGTTGTACTTGATAGAACGTAAACCTGCTAAGGACTAATTTTGCTCTTTATTTATTTAAAAAAGTATTTCTTGAGTGTTATAATAAGTACAGGGGATAAAGTGGTTAACATGGGGCTGCCCTTGACCGCAAATAGCTCCCTAGTGGCTCTGGGTCGTTTGCTTTAAAGAGGGCTGCATCTTGGATATGCCTGTGTTGCCTTGCTTTCCACTCCTTACATCTACCATTGACCTTCCCCAAATAAATCCCTACATTACCATAGTATTTTGCTTCTTGTTATGATTCACAGTGCTCTTACTATTTACAGCCAATATTTATTGAGCTTTATTCCATGCAAGGCACTGTGTCAAGGTCCTTGGAGGGATCATCTCATTTAGTTCTTACAACAACAGGTACTATTATTTTTTCTATTCAGTAGGAAATGAAACAGAACTTTAAAGAGTCTAAGTACATTATTGCAGGTTATAAGCTGGTGGAGCTGAAACTACTGTTACAGTCCCACTCTAGAACTCAACACTTAGTTACTGTGACAAACTGTCTCCTACTCACTTTATTTTCTTTACTTACTCTAGTAATTCCTAACTAGGAGAGCTGGGTAAATGGGGGGTTGAATAGGGGAAATGTGTTAATTAGTCTTTTTGAATTATAAGAGGAAATTTCAAAATACACCTCTTAGATCTTCCTCCCCAGAGATTCTGATCTGCCCTTTGCTGGTAGGAGGGACCTGTAATTTGATCTGAAAAAAACTCCGGCAGTAATTTTGCTTCACCCTCTCTGAGAACCATCAGGGAACAGTTACATTTGCTGTATCCTAGACTGCATACTTCCTACTTCACTCTTCCAGCCATCTGATTTCCAGTTGGACTCTTGGCTTTTTTTTGACTTTGATCATTCTTTGTTCTGGGTGTCTGACTCTGCTAACCCTACAGTAAATGGGAGCACTGTAGCACCCAGTTTGATCCCTATCTCCCCTGAGCTACTCCCAAAGAGGCTGCAGGCCTTCAGGTTGGGCTCCTTCTTGACTTCTTTCCGCCCATAGTGTAAAAAGTCTTTTTTCACTTTTAGTATTCCTTTTCTTGGGGCTTTTAAGTAAGTTTTAATAGGAGGTCAGTAATTGCAGCATAACAGATTTAAGGCAAATGGGTTGCAGACAAAAAGTCCTAGAAGATATATGACCAGAAGTTAATTCCCAATTTGCTGTTTTCAAGTGACCTTTGATCCATGTGGACATTTGATGGGAAAATAGTAAAAAAAGAATTATCCGCTGACTTTGAAAATTGTGTAGTTTTCTGGAATTATTTAAGTAAACCCAGCAAGCATTTATTCAGTTCTTAATACATAGGGTACTTTTATAGGCTTTACAGATGATATCTGAGTGAGATGTATAAACACTGCTCTTAAGAAGCCTAGAAGGAAGAACACAAATGCAGCTAACAATGATGAAAAGCATGAGACCTGTGGCAGAGGTTTAAAGCCATGCCTGTGGAATCCTTGGAGGCTGTTAACTTTTTTGGTTGTAGGTATCTTGGGATTCAAAGCACGAGCACCACATGCATTACACCTAAGCCTCATGGGAAAAGTCATTGTTAAGCTACAGGGAAGTGAGGTAGAGAGGAATTGGAATTGGAGAGAATAGCAGGAGGAGAGGCTAGAGAGGAAGGGAAGGGCCAGTACATGTAGACTGTTGCATACCATCTATGTTCAGTGTTATGTGTCTTTGGGTTCAAACCAAACAGTGTGTTTCATTCGTAGAGTTGGTGAATCTGATAGGAAGTAGCTCATTTTGATTTTCATTGATCTAGACTTACAGGCACTGGTGGACTCTTTTCTCCTAGCTATTCACAGGATTGACTCTGAATATGTTTCCCTGAGAGTGACCGAAATGCACAACCTCTTTTTATTTATTGTTCAGCGAGTCTGTGTGGCTCATACCATTCTATAATAGGGGCAAAATTGTCATCGAGAGAATCAGGACTATAGTTTTCATTAGTCTCACTTATATATTATGCACCAAAAAGGGAAAAGATAGATCCTACCATTAAAAATGATTGCCCTTACTGCTAATGACATGATCAACTTGTCGTAGTCTAAAAGCTAATTTTTGATAGCCAAGTCTGAGGTTCAGCAACACAAAGGTAATTATTATGCCTCTTACTTTCTTTAAAATTTACTGCCCCCACTAAATACACTACCACCATATAATTGTTTTCCTTACCTCCATCCCTTCCTCTCCTCTTCACTTGATCCCCTAACTTATATTCCATTATCTCAACCTAAAAAAATAGGGTAAATTGGCTAATCTTTTGTATGAAGTAAAAATCTTCTTCCTAAAATTCCCATCGTATTTCTTAAGGCTTGAGTTATCCCAATCTTGCCATATGTTTATGCCCATTAGCTACATTTTCTCAAGGAGACCATTCATTACCCTTGAATAAAGACTGAAATTTAGGTTTTTCCTTCAAATGTCAGGAATTCAGGATTCTGTTTGTATCAGTGACTTTGAAATGATTGCAAGTACATAAAGTGCAATTTATTGCCACTTTAAAAAATATAAGCTGAGAAAAGGGGCATGAAGTTACTTATCCCACACTATACAATGAATTACATCTATCCATCCATCTATTCAACAGATGTTTATTGAAGTTCCTTTAGCTAGTTTCTTGGAATACAAAGGTGAACACCAATGATAGCTGATCTACTTTACGTATTGCCCATAACTTATAGTGTCATATTCACAAGAAAATAATTATACAGAATTTATCAGTAACCCTGCTTTCTTTAGAACTTTAGGAATTAGCTACTTAGGGGACAATGAGTTTATACTGGTTGATATTGGTTTCAACTACAAAAGCAACTCATAGATGAGAGAAATCTGTGTGGCCTCTGGTAATTAGGAAAGGATTGGCAGAGAAACTGGGACTATATAAGAGCTTTGAAAGATGATTAGTACTTAAATAAATGAAGGCAAATGGAAATGTCCGTCCAACTATGGGAAGGTTGAGAAATAAATTCCATTCTTCCAATGCCCAGGCTGTTTTCCACGCGTGTGTATCTTTGGTTTCATTAGACTGACCATGAAGAGCAGGACTGGTTTGAAGCCAACAATTTTGGTTTTAGGATTCTTCCTTGTGGCCACATTGACAAATTATTCATTTAGCCTTTTATCAATACTTCTATCAATCAGGTGAACAAAAGATAGAGAAACTTACAGAAATCTTCTCATCTAAAGGGTGTCCTGCAGTGGGACATTTATCATTTTTATGTGAAGTGAGGCGATGCTCCTTGAAGACACTTTTTATTTGCTTTAGGTTTTTGCTTTATTTTTTTCTTGTTTACAGTAAACATTTAGTTTATAATAGTATATATTCATTAAGTATTCGGTAAATATTGAGGATACTGGGTAGAGGAAGAGGGTAGAGATTGTAATTTCTCATTGCCTCTTAGGAGGTAATTTTATGTAGGTTGAATGGAGTGGGCATGAGAAAACTATGAACCAGCAAAACCTGATTTTGTTGATTAACAAAAGGACACAGTGCTGAGAAATTTTGTTTTCTGAAATCATAGACTGTCAGAAACCTTGCTGTTTGAAGACCATATCAATAAGAATGGAATAGCTCACTTTGCATAAAGGATCTGAGTCACTTTGAGGCAACCTGAATTGCTAACCCATGTTCAGAGCTATATAGATAAGGAGTTTCTAAATAAAACCTGCTAAATTTATTTTAACTTTATAGTTTCCACGGAAACAGAGCCTTGAGTCCACTTTGCAGTCCAGACAGAATGTAAACCTTTTTAATACCAAGCCCTTGCTTTGCTTTGAGCCTATCAAAACTCCATTTCATTTAAATTTTACCTAAACTCCACCCTTTCCAGGAATCCTACAATAAATAATACTGCTTCTTCCTTTGTTTTGTGAGAGTCAACACACCGTTGCTTTGAAGTGTACTCCTTTGTTGCAGCAAGAAAATAAACCTATCTTTGTTAGAGTATAAATTTGTTCCTAAGATTGGCTTTATTAAATCTTAATACTTTAGATCATGATTTTAGGGAAAAAGGAGATTATTTTTCTCCACCTGCTGAATAGTATTTGTTTCAAAGGTTATTGATCTTCGTTCAGTAATCTGTTTCAAAAATACACACACTGCCTCTAATGGAGAAGGTTATTTGATGTAAACTAGAGGAACTTTGGGTGAATTGCTAGGAGTGTAGATTCTTGGTCATTACAATGCTTAGGGATGTAAAAAAAAAAAAAATTAGAAAATTTTCCACTGCCACTAAACAGAGATTTTGTCTCTTTTATTCAGTGGTGTATCCCGAGCACGTAACAATGTCGGTCATGTATTTTGTTCTCAGTATATATTTATTGAATGATACATTCACACAAAGGTTTGCTGCGAAGGGCTAGAGGGAATGAGAGAATCATACAATTTTAGTCTTAAAGAAATAAAATAGAGGCAATTGTATCACTTTGTTCCTACCTTTTATAACCTGAAACTGTATTTGAGCCTTTACCCCATTCACACTGTCCTCATTTATTATGCCTTCTGGGTTATAATAACTTAGTTACTTACACAATAAAATCAAATTCTCACCTTGCTATCAAAAGATCTGACTTAACGTTTTCATATTCATATCCTGTTACTTTCTCATTTGAACAAGAAACTGTTGGGTTGTTTTTGTTTTGATTTGTTTTTAAATTCCTACTTGTGGTGACAGTGATTGCTCCCCAGATATTCATGTGCTTCCCTGACACTTATGCCTCCTTTTGGGGCTGGATGACTAGTTTCGGTGGATGGACTTTGTGAACAAAGTGACATGGATCACTCCCAGGTTAAGGAAGTTAGAAGCTGTTGTACCACCTCCTCTCTCTTTCCCTAAATGATGAACTTGGAGACTGTGTATTGTAAATAGCAAAACTCCAAGATAGATGAGGGCAGCTTGCCTAAATCAGAATTTACATAAGGGACATGAGTGACAAAGCGTTATTGTACTAACGCATTGGAATTATTGTGTGTGTGTTATGAACTGTGCAAGATAAAATTTTTATATTCAAGCTGTTTCTCCAGTCTGGGTTGCCAGATTTCTACATCTCTATTAGAAGTTTTCCTATTTCTCAAGGTCCAAAAATAGTTCTACCAATTTTGAGCAGCCTGCCTAATCGCTCCAAATCAAAGGGGAAGATTGATCTGTTTTCCCTCTGATGACCCACTGAAAGTTAGTCTGCAAAATTTATTTAAAATTAACTGCTTATGGACTAGACAGGATGGCTTGGATTATAGTTTACCTCTTTCAGTATAGTTGTAATTATTCCTCTAGCTTCATTATGAGTTCCTGCATCTTTTACTACATCGTGATCCCCAAAGACCTAGGACAAAATGCTTACAGCCTCCTCCTAGTGATTAATTATAGGATAGATTTTTATCTTCTGAACATTCTAACAATGAATTTTTTATTGGAGATGTCCAACATGTTGAGGCATGTAGATATTTTTCTCAGATGATTTTTCAATAAAACTTGCGCTTTTCTAAAGCTACATGATTGAATTTTTTTTTTTTTTTTTTTTCCGTATGTGGGCCTCTCACTGTTGTGGCCTCTCCCGTTGCGGAGCACAGGCTCAGCGGCCATGGCTCACGGGCCCAGCCGCTCCGCGGCATGTGGGATCTTCCCGGACCGGGACACGAACCCGTGTCCCCTGCATCAGCAGGCGGACTCTCAACCACTGCGCCACCAGGGAAGCCCAATAATAAATATATTAATAGGGCTATTGTGAGGGTCTAATAGAAAATCAGACAAAGATACTCTATATTTTGAAAGGAATTGTTCAAAGTCTAGCTGCCTCAGAGCTGTTTTTTTGGAAAGGAGTTAGCAGTATGAATCCACTAGAAAATATATTGATGCCCATAATTAGTTTCTATATTTTTCTACAGATGATGCTGATAGAGTCAAGGTGGGGGAAATCTTGCAACAGTTTGCAATAGTAAGTGACATAGAAGGTAACTGCATTGGGTGCGGATTAAGGAAAGTCCACAAATACAAAGTTTCTTTTATTCTCAATATATTTAACAATAATTAAAGGCTATAGAAATTGGGAATTCCACACACCTAAGTTCCTCTTCTCTTCACAACTTTGAGAAGAAATTCTTGCATACTTCTTGAGGTAATCTTATTGGTTAATATGATGGGGTAGAAAATAATGTGATCTATGCCATCTATGTAGTTAAAATTTGTGCCCATTTAGCATTGCAGCACATGAAAACTGCTGGATTGATTGTCCAAAGGTTTTGTGCGTGTGATTGGAATTTTCTGACACAACATGGGATACATGACATATATTATGTTCATTTCGGAGAACTCTGGGGCCATAGAGGCATGAAGGGCTGCTGTGGGTGAGACACTGTTCCTGGCAGCTGAAACTGTTGTCTAGCCAAAAGATGTTTCCTTCTTATTGGGTGAGTCCTACATATTATTGTGTCAAAGTGAGGATTCTAAGAAATCTGTGAAGTTCTAGAATTTGCCACTCTTGTCAAGTCCTGAAAGCTGTATGCTTTCCTACTAGTAAGTTCAAATTGAAGCCAATATCCAAATCCCTCAGAGATATGGAAATACTTGTTAACATAGAAACATTCAGACTTGACATATAAAACATTTCAACAGGGTATATAATATAAGGAGATGAGTCTTCGCAGCAACCTCCACTACCTCTGATTTCTTAAAGTTACCCATTTACTCTAAACTGTTAAGTCACTACGGCGGTTGTGCTGATTAACTGAGGCCGACTTGTGAACAAGTTGCTTTGCATGTAGGCAGACTCACAGAGCATGCTCTAAGATAAGGCGCAGCAGGGATGGGTTCATCTTTACCCTGCAGACTAGAATAACAAACATGCCACTTAAAAGTAAGTTTTGTTATGAAGTAGAAAATTATGTAAGACTGTATTGATTCTTAAAATGACAAAGTGATTACAGTTCTATAAGCAATACTTTAATGTTGCTAATGAAATTTAAAATATTTGTAGATTATTTTCTTGAATAACACAAGGCAATAGAGCCAATTAGTAGTGATGCTACTAACAGGTGACACATACTGAACTCACACTATACGCCAGACTCTGTCCTGAGTGCTTTATGGGCTTTATCTATAATTGTAATATATGTTAAGACTTTGAGAAATTAGGTCATTTGCCTATGATGACTAATTCAGTAAGTGTTTTTCTAGAACTCACACTGGTCAAATTCCAAAGGCCACGCTCTTCGTGACTATACTGCATTACCTCCTTTGCATCACATGCTTTCTGCTTGGGTTCGTAAACAAAGTGATGTGTGGAGGAGTATAAAGCATTGAGGATATACTCACAAACACTGGGTGGTATTTGTAAATGTGGACAGGACTAGATGTGTTTCACATAGGGATGATGCTGTTAGAATAATGACTCAAAGCTGTGCTGCATTTTCCTCCATAGATTCTCCCCCATGCCAGTGTGGTCAGAAGAAGGCTATGTTGGCAAACAGAATGTACAGTGTAATTGCTCAATTAGAAGCTGCTTATCCAGCAAGGGTATTAAGCATGTGCAAAGCATTATAACGATCCCTGGGAAGGATCTGGGGGAAATAGATGCTTAATGTCTAGTAATTTCCTTCCAACACTTGACTACATCTGAAACTAAAGCTGAGGGCTGCCTTTAGCCTAGGCTATTGCACTCTGTCATGCTCGTTTCCACTGTAGTGTATTCTCAGGTGCTTCTCCCTTCCTTAGGAAATTTCTTTCTTTATAGCTTCCACTCATCCACACACTGAACATCATTGATGGTTCTGGTCAAGTCCCACAGTTCTTTGCCAGCCCATACTGATGTTTTTCCTATCTCAATTCTTAGTACCAGATAAATATGCCCTTATGCCTGTAAGTCCTCAGTTAAAATGACTTTCTTGTATTCTTCTTTAAAAAAGAAAAAATTGTGCAACTTCAGAGACATTGTCTTCATTTGTGTATCTTGCCAACAGTCCTCATACACTCCCAGACATAAAATTAAGGTAAAATGAAGACCTGTTGGTTGGTGCATTTTTACAAATTGTGCTCATTTGAATGTTTCTTTTAAAAGTTGATTCCTATATAGCTTTTCCCCTGCCCTGGGTGATTTAGGCATAAGTGACTTCCCAAGATCTCATTCCACACAAAGATTGCAATATCATGAAAACCTTAGATATTTTGTACTAAGAAATGTCTTTTAAATGGATGCAATTTAAATCTTATATTCTTTCTTTCCTATTTTGTCTTGCTAAATGCAGTTAGTATATATTTGTGTATTGAAATGACCCCTATTCCTTGCAGTTTTTCCACACAAACAGTTCATAGTATTTTGTTTACGAACTGCCATTCCCCAGAAGAGGTGGTGGATTTTAAATGAAGAGCTCTTATAGAGATCATCTTCATGAAAAAGTTATTTCCTCCTTTTTATTGTGCTTCTCCAGGCTCCATCTATACTAAACATTTGCAATTATTCTTGTCTTGATATATGTGAGCGCTGTGACATTTCAGGACATCCACCTCTGCTGAGCTGAAAAGTCCTCAGTTCCTCGTGATGCAATACTGGTAAAGTAAATAAACAGTACTCAGATTTGTCTTGTGGTTGATGAAGCAGCTCTGTTTTTGTTTCCTGGGCATCCTTTTGCAAATCATCATACGCTCATTTGCTTAGAGCTTCCTATCAATCATGCACTGTTCTAGGATCTGGGGCTACCATAATTCAAATATAAAAAGGTCCTTGCCCTCACAGAACTGACATTTTAGTGGAAGCAGACAATTAATGACAAAAATATAATACATCTCTCTTTAGCATAATTCTGAAATCAAAAACTTCTGGAGACCAAAATTTCCTTATAACTCATCTCCTGACCTAAATTAATGAAAGACTGTTTATAACTTTTACTCATCACAGAGTGGATATTCATATATTTTATTATAGGAGTATTAATTTGCTTAATTTGATATGGACAGTGTAACAGAAGTAGAATATGTGCACTGTATTGCTTTTCTAAAATTAAAAAGCATGTGAATTCTCAAAGATATTTAGCTTAGGTAAGTGAGTGTGACCTGTATAATGTGGGGAGTGATAAATCCTATGCATAAAATAAAGTAGGGAAAAGTGATAGGAAGTGCCAAGAAGTGTTCTTCCCTTTCTTGAAGTTGAGTTCATTGAATCCTTGTTGTTTTCACAGATCTCTGGTATCTTTAAAATGATTTATTTCTGTTAGGCATTTTTGGTCTTCAGTGAGTGCTTTGGCCTGTTGCATCCTACTGTATCTTACACTGAAGCAGAATCCTGATATGTGCTTCTTTCAAAATATGTCACGGATGTAGCAAAGTTAAATATCCTCAAATTCAACCATCTGGCTATAACCACTGTCTACATGTACATATATCTAAGTGTTTATTTTAGAACACTACACCCAGGAGAGTCTTAATTCATAATATTATTAACTTTATTTTTCTCATTAGCATATAATTTCACCAAGTTACTCTAATGACAAAATATAGGGATGGCAGAATGTATCTGATTTCTCTCTTATTCCTGGAATATTATTTCTCTCAGTCCCTCAGCGGGAGTCAGGTAACTTGTAATGGGTCTTCTGGGTAATAAGGCTAAGTCCATGTTTTTTCCTCTCTACTCATGGTTGAATAACATCTCCTTGCATTTTTTATTACTTTACATTTATAAAGTACTTTTAAAGTTTATACTGAAGATGGTTTTAGTCTAAAATAATATCCTCTGTTAACATTTAAGTTGGGATATGTATGGAATGAATATAAGCTACTTGACCTTGGCCAATTTAAACTCCCTGAGCTTTTTTTTAAAAAAAAATCACCTTGGGCTTTCCTGGTGGCGCAGTGGTTGAGAGTCCACCTGCCGACGCAGGGGACGCGGGTTCATGCCCCGGTGCGGGAGGATCCCACATGCCACGGAGCGGCTGGGCCCATGAGCCGTGGCCGCTGAGCCTGCGCGTCTAGAACCTGTGCTGCCGCGTATGCCAAAAAAAAAAAAAAGTGATTTGTTTGTTTGGTTTTTTTGTTTTTTTGTTTTTGTTTTGTTTTGCGGTACGCGGGCCTCTTACTGTTGTAGCCTCTCCCGTTGCGGAGAGGCCCAGGTTCGACCCCTGGTCTGGGAACTAGATCCCACATGCATGCTGCAACTAAGAGTTCACATGCCACAACTAAGGAGCCCATGTGCTGCAAATAAGACCTGGTGCAACCAAATTAAATAAATAGGTGACATCTAGGAATATCTCAAAAGAGAATTAAATTAAATGGTAATGATTATATAAGAAAAATATCCATTTATCAATTCTACGAAAGAATGGCTTATAACAGGTTACATATTTGCAAATATGTAAAGCTTAAAAGTAGGAAAAATATAAGATTTTATGTTAGGAAATGAAGGTTATTAGGTCAGTAAACTAATCGAAGTTAGTGTGACATAAAATACAAAATACTCCAACAAAATTTGGGACACTTTGCCTATGCTTATACTTCTGCTTTGGTGAGAAAAGGAACACAATTGTAACAAAAAGGACACGAAGGTTTTCATTCACTCTTACCTGGAGCAATCAGCTTAATAATAAATCTTCGAAGTAGCATATATCAAAGTATTTATATCAAAAAACAAAGATTAAAGAAAGTGTCCAGAAAACACGTCTGGTATAATTTCTTTCTGATTGCAATATATTTGTCTTACTAGACAAAACAATCTTAAAAGTCAGATTTACTGTAGAATTATTTTTTTTTCACCTGGTTTTTAAGTATATATTAACAGGTTGGTGATAAAATATTCAAAGTTGGTTTTAACTACTTGTTTTGAGTTGTGTTAATAATAAAACATCCTTTTCTTGCCTCTAGCAAACCTAAAAGCAAAAATTACTTCTAACACCCAGATGGTATATTTTTTTTTAACATTCATTGAAAGCAAGAATAACAAACTGACATGCTGTAGTTGCCTACCTGTCAAGCCTGTATAAGTATATTCATATTGCACATGAAACTGCTTGTATGTTGAAATGATTTGTATTGCAATAATAAAAATATAGCTTTTATAGGATAGTGAGGTAGTCTGATGTAGAAGAAAGAAGTCCAAACTAGAAAACAGGACACTGGGTTCTGGTTCTGACTGTGTCACTAATTATGTGGGGTAAGTTTTTGTAAATCTCTTACCCTCACCGGACTTTTGCTTCTTTATTGGCTAAATAACAAGGTTAGAGTACACAACTTTTAAAGTTCCTTTTAGTCCAAAAATGTTTTAATTTCATAAGCCATGTACCCAGAATAATTTTCTTTTGTGATTCAACTTAAATTGTATAAAGCGCTTCTTCTGCCTCCTACCAGACAATGTAATTTTGGTTATGCTTGCTAGATTTTATCTAGTGACATTTAAACCCAGTAAGTTAATGATTGTCCCTTCCTTCTCATTCATTGTAGCTTGAGTGGCATCTAAATTGCTAAAGTGTCAGGTGGGGTTACCTGGTCATCTGTCTGTGTCTGCCCATAGTGGCATCTGCTGAGGTGTATAGAGTGTCCCGTCTGGTTCACAGGCATCACAGACTTCCACAGTGCTGTCCTCTACTGTATCTGAATCGGGCGCTTTATAGTCCAGGTCACTCCCCCTGTAGCTACTCTCATTACAGTCAAAGATATTTCCAAATAATCTTCTCTTTCTCCCTCTCCCTCTCCTTTTCCCTTTCCCCCCACCCTCTCTGTCTGTCTGTCTCTCTCTCAGCTAATATCTACAACTTTCTTGGAGGCATTAAAAAAACAGAAGCTGCTCTCTCATGAAGCCAAATGGAAATATTTGTATGCTGCCTGGACCAGTCTCAGCTTATATATCCCTCATTTTCATATCTGTCACCATGGAGACCCTTTGAAAACTCCTGAACCTGGGTTTGGGAAGCAGTCCTCTCCATTCTGAGATCCTGAAGCCTGTCTAGCCGTTGTATTGCACCTCTGCCCAGAGCATAGCTAGATGGGTGGGAAGGATGAAGCTCTGCTCAGAGAGTCTGTCATGGTCTGATTTTCTTGTTCCCTCTCCAGCTCTCCTTTTGCTTCCTTCTCCTTAAAGGATGTCTATCTAATCTCACAAAGGGAGGAAGGTGACTAGAACAAAGATCACTTGTTTTACAATATCTATTATTAAACCAAGACCTTGGGGCCGCAATGTGAAAATGTTTGAAACTCAAAAGTCCTTTTGTTCTCAAATGTATTACCATGGGCATCAAAATTCTACCTTAAAACTCACTACCGAGCATTGGCTCATATATTTCTCAGTATATTTTTGCAGTAATTTTACTGAGGTCATTTTACTGAGGGCAGATGTGAAGGGGGGAGGGTTTTTACTTCTTGGGATCAGGGATGGCTTTGCATCCTGTGAAAAAGGTACATATTTTCACATAGTTTATAGTTGAAAATGTTATCTTTTCACATAATTTTTCACATATCTTTTCACATCCTGTGAAAAAGGTACATATTTCACATAGTTTATAGTTGAAAATGTTATCTTTTCACATAATTTTTAACATTTTATACTTTTGCCTCAATTTTTATAGTAAAGTACTTTCGATAAATTGTTATTAGGTTAATGTAATACACAAGGGTAATAGAGTTTGATTTTTCTAACGTATATCAATATTGCAAAATTCTGAGGTTACTTGGGCATTCTCAATAAATATTGTCTTTTATTTTTATAGCCCTGAACAGGGGTGGAAATTGTGAAGTTATTTCATTTTCAATATCCCTGGAAATAGACTACTTCACAGATTTTTACCATATAAAATTAAATTATTTGGGCCTAAAATTTTACTTTTCAGAAAAGTGTAAGTGGTATTAGAAAAATGACAGTGTAGGCTGAGTGACATTTTAATTCTATGTTTACCTTTTTGAGGAACTGCCAGATTGTTTTTCACAGCTATACCACTTAACATCTCTTCCAGCCGTGTGTGAGGGTTCCACTTTCTCTATGTTCCTGCCAATGCTTTTTATATTCCTTTAAAAAAAATGATGGTAGCTGTGAAGTTGTATCTCATTATGGTTTTGATTTGTATCTTCCTAATGAATGATTTTGAGCATCTGTCCATGTGCTAATTGGTCATTTGTATATCATTTTGGGCCAAGTGTTTATTCAAGGCCTTTGCCCACTTTTAACTGGACATTTTTGGCTGCTGTTGAATTTAAAAACAATTGTCTTAAATATGCTAAAAGAGCTAAAGAAGAACATGGGCAAAGAATTAGAGGAAATCAGGAAAATGAACTATGAATAAAATGTTAATAAAGAGATCAAAGTTATAAAAAGGAGCCAAACAAAAATTCTGGAACTGAAAGTACAATAACAAATAAAAAATTCTCTCAAGAGGTTCAACAGAAGATTTGGGGAAGCAGAATCAGAAAACCTGAATATAGGATAATTGAGATTATCTAGTTTGGGAAGCAAAAAGAAATACTAAAAAAGGAAAAAAAAGTGAACAGAGCATAATGGACTTGTGGAACTCTATCAAATAGAGTAATACATTTATTTTGGGAGTCTCAGAAGGAGAAGAGAGGGAGAAAGGGGGCAGGAAGACTATTTGAAGAAATAATGGCCCAAAATTTCCCAAATCTGATGAAAGACAGGAATCTAGAAATCCAAAAATGTCAGTGACGTCTAAGTAGAATAACTTCAAAGAGAACCATGTCAAGACAATTATAGTCAAATTGTTGAATGCCAAAAACAAAGAAAGAATCTTGAAAGCAGCAAGAGAACAGTGATTTACCATGTACAAAGGATCCTCAAAATAAAGCATGGAGGCCAGAAGGCAGTAGGTTGACATATTAAAAGCTATATGAAGAAAAAATGATGTCCAGTAAAGGTAACACATGGGAAGATATGTAAAAGCTAGCATTATCGTCTTTTGGTTTGTAACTGTTCTTTTTATTTTCTATGATTTGGAAGAAAAATGCATAAAAATAATTATAAATCTATGTTATTTGGCACACAGTGTATAAAGATGTACATAAATGGTTAAAATGTTAAGCTTTACATTATGCATTTTTACCACAATAAAAATGCAAAAGCATGTCCCAAACTGTTAGAATATATTTTTAGTACATAAATCTAACAGACAACTGATATTCAGAATATATAAAAAAATTCCTATGACTCCATAATAGGAAGGAAAACAACCTAATTTTTAGAAAATGAGTCAAGACTTGAATAAACACTTCACAGCAGAAGAAAGGTCAGTAAGCACAGAAAAAGTGCTCAGCATCATTAGTCATCAGAGAAATTCAAATTAAAACTATAACTAGATACTACTTAATATCCAGTGTGCCAGCTAAAGTAAAAAGAATTGAAATAATCAAATTTGGTAAGGATGAGGGGCAGTTGGAGTTTTCATTATTGCTGTTGGGAGTGAAAAACAAAAAAACAGCTATGGAAAAATTTTTTGACATTTTCTATTAACATAACACATATACTTCCTTATGATTTAGTAACCATACTCTTAAATTTTTAGCCAAGGAAATAAAAACATATATTACACACACAAAGAAATGTACATAAATATTCATAGTGGCCTCATTTATAACAGCACAAACAACAAATAACATAATTTTTCATCAACATGAGAAGGACTAAGCAAACTGTGATATATTTATATAATAGAGTGCTATTCAGCCAAGAGAATGGACATGTTGTTGGCATGTACAAGAACATTGATAAACTCAAAAATATCAACAGTCTAATGCAAAAGAGTTGATTAATTATAAGTCAATTTATGTGAAATTTAAGCACAGGCAAAACTAATCTATGTTGAGAGAAAATGCCTTGGGGTGAAGGAAGATTGAAAAGGAACACAAAATTTTTGAGCGTTGAAAATATTCTGTATCTTGATTGTGGTATTGTATAAAGATTTTATGTGTATATACATACACATATATATGATTTTGGATGAATAAATATCAGCAAGTTGTGACCAAGTGTGCACAAAATATGCAATAGGAATTTTGAATTAAAAATACGGGTAGAATTTGCCTGAGGTGTGTACAATATCTTTGACAGTCCAATGATTTATCTTATTATATATAGGATAATTCATTAATGAGTTAATGTACTATGCGAATACCAGACAACTATGCTGAAAAATGTGTTAATACTGTGTAAAATTTTAAAAAGCAGGCTTTCAGAGTCTGTCATCATCAAATGTAGGTAAACCCCTAATAAATCAGAAGTAATGAAATGCTGTATTTCAGACTTCCAACTTTGAACATCACAAGAGAGTCTGTATGGTGAACTATTACCATGTTGGGAAAGGGAGGCTATGGCAGGGGTCATAGATAGTGATTTATTAAAACCCTTACTCTACATTAGAAGATCTGTCCTTCAGTCAGATGCTCAGAAGCGTGAGATGACTAGATTTTTCTGATAAATTTAGGAAGCTGGCTGCTGGTAATTTCCTGTTCAGTTTTTCACATTAAGTGACAGAAACTCTCATTCTAAAAATACAGAGTAAAATAAGCTACATGAATTCAAATAATGGAAATGATACTTGTTTGGAAATTTAAGTTGATATCAAAAGATATATGGAGTAAATAAAATTTTTGAACACATATAATAAGATGCTGAAGAACAGAGACTAGGACAGAAAGCGAAACAGAAAAAGTTGAAGGACATTCTCGTGTCTACTACTTTCAATTTCCTATGGAATGGGAAATACTTAGAAGTGAATGTAACTGTAGTAGCTGTGCCCTGGGCATGTCCTTTAAGAGCAAGAGCTCAGTCACCAATGATCCCCAGATGAAAATAATTAAGTGTGGAGCACTTGAACTGCAATGAATATTCCAGTGAGATCTCTCTATACCGTATGTTTTTGTCAGGTGATTGGAGAGAGAGAATTTATCTTTGGGTTGCCAGAAAATGACATATTTCTTCCTGTGCAGAGCCAGTGATGATGATGACCAGGGTGCCTCAAGTAAGAACAGTGAAAATGTGACTACAACAAGGATAGCAAAATGAGTAGGAATGCAAGGACTGTGAGCAATTTGTGTGTATTTGGGGGTGGGGGAGAGAATAAAGATTTTTATTCTCATGGCTCACCAAACTTGACCAACCTTGTAGTTTAATGATTATAGAGTTTGGAAATCATCATAATAAAAGAAATCTAGCCAAAATGTCTTTTGATGGACACCATCAAACATCTTAAACTCTGTGAAATACAAAGAATCTCATTTAAAAATAACATAAAATAAGAGCTTCCTAATATAACAATGTTGACTAGAGATTTAATTTACAGTAAGCAATTTGGTCTGAGAACAATACCTTGTTATACAGTGGTAACGGAAAAGAATGTTATTGAAATAACAGATCCAAAGGTTCAACTCCAATATTTTAACTTACTGTGTATTTTGTAGAGTTACTTACTTCTGAGTGTAAATTTTCTGAATTACAGAATAGGAAAAAATAGCACCTCATGTGACTATTTGGCATTTTATATATATATATATATATATATATAATCAACATAGTGTCTAGTATCATAACCATTAGTTATTGCATAGCAAATGAAGTTATTGCATAACAAATGAAAAATTTAGTAGCTACAAACAGCAATCATTTATTACCATAGCTTATGAATCATAAGGCAAGGGGTCAGGTGATCTCAGCTGGGCTCACTCATGAATTTTTTGTCTTTGATGGGGGTCTTCTGATCTGGGACAGTCTTTACAGGAGTGAGTATGGACACTTGGTTATATTCCACATGTTTCTCATCTTCCAGAAGATATGTTCTCCTGACAACGGCAAAGGGACAGGAGAGCAAACAGAAACACACACAGTCTCTTGAGTCCTAGGCTTGGAAATGGCATGCTGCTGCCTCTGTCACATTCCATTGGCAAGTTACATGGAAACCAAGATAGAAGGATTGGGAAAAATAGGCACTACCTCCTTCTTGAGAGGAAATAAAACGTCACATCAAAGGGTATGAATACTGTGTTAAAAAAGGAGAAGAAGAAAAAAGAAACAGGCCCAAGGTGGAATCACTTGCTCCCAGGACAGCAAACCAAGATTTAATTGCAATTTTAAACTTTCCCAAGAATGGAATTTCTGAAATTTTCTGGTCAGCACTTGTGAGGCAGGCTTGCCTGAAATCCCTTCTATTCTTTTGCTAATAACCTCCTTATC
Organism: Aethalodelphis obliquidens; assembly: GCF_003676395.1. Lineage (NCBI taxonomy): Eukaryota > Metazoa > Chordata > Mammalia > Artiodactyla > Delphinidae > Aethalodelphis > Aethalodelphis obliquidens. The sequence goes on from NW_020837955.1 coordinate 2,217,791, forward strand.
CTGCCTATTTCTATGAAAGCCTTCCATTTTATACAGTTCCTCAGAGCACCTCTCTATTAGGTGAGATGCTGCCCAATTCATGAATCATTTAATAAAGCCAGTTAGATCTTCAAATTTACTCAATCGAATTTTATTTTATTTTTTTAACAACTGGGAGGTATAAAGAAATGGGCCTATTAATGCAGTCTGTCTCCTATAGTTATAGAGAAAGTGGTTCAGAAACGGTAATTACTATTCCTGCAGAAAATGGGTGTTCAGTAAATTCTGCTGCTGCTGATAAATTTGGCAAATTGTTTAAACATTTTTCTATATTTCTATGAAAACTTACTCTGCTCCTTTAATTGGTATTTATCTTTAGAAGTGCATTTTTTTTTCTTCTTAGAAACTACTTGGTTCCGGTATATGAGAGGAAAAGTACAAACTCCTCCCTGCCCCCTCTTCAGGAAATGCAGATCAAAATGACAATGAAATACCAGTTCACACGCACTAGGATGGCCATAATCAGAATGACCAACAGTAATGTGTTGGTGAGGATGTGGAGAAATTGTTGGTAGCGATGTAAAATGGTAGAGCGTCTTTGAAAAATACCGTTTAGCAACTCCTTAAGTTAAATGTAGAGTTACCATGTGACTCGGTGTATTAGTTTCCTATTGCTTCTGCAACATATTACCACAAACTTGGTGGCTTTATGAATACAAGTTTATTATCGTAATCATTCTATAGATCAGGAATCTTGCACTGTTCTCACTGGGCTAAAATATAGGTGTTGGCAGGTCTGCATTTCTTATAGAGGCTCTAGGGGAAAATCCATTTCCTTGGCTTTTGCAACTTCTAAAAGCTGACTGCACTCCTTGGCTCATATCTGACCCTGCACCCCCCCGTTCAAAACAAGTAATGTCTGATTGAATACTTTTCACATTGAATCACTTCAACATTTTCTGCCTCCTCCTTCCATTTTTATGGACTGTTGTGATTATGTGAGACTCACTTGTGTATTGTAGGACAGTGGTCCCCAACCTTTTTGGCACCGGGAACTGGTTTCGTGGAAGACAATTTTTCCATGGATGAGGGGTGGGGGAGGATGGTTCAGGCAGTAATGCGAGCGTTGGGGAGCGGCAGATGAAGCTTCACTAGTTCGCCCACAGCTCACCTCCTGCTGTGTGGCCTGGGGTAGGGGTGGGGTGTTTGGGGACCCCTGTTGTAGGATACCTGATTTCCTAATTTCATGTGCAACCTGAATTCTCCTTTTCCATTTCTCCTAACAAATTCATAGCTTTTGGGGATTAAGACATGGATGTACTTGGCAGACCTTCTGTCTACCACAGTTTCAATTTACTCCTAGGTTCATACCCAAGAACTGAAAACATATATCTATATAAAAACTTGCACACAAATGTTTATAGTAACGTTATTCACAATAGCCAAAGAGTGGACACAGCCCAACTGCCTGTCCACTGATGAATGGGTAAACAACAACAATAAAAGAGGCATTGTCAAGTAGTGTGGCCTTGACATGAAGAAAAAAATCCCATTCAATGTTAGAAAAATTACAGAATGCTTCATGGGGGATGTGAAATTTAAGCTGAACCATGGAGGAAGTATAAGACAGAAACAGAATTAATATTTTTTGTCTTAAACTAGATACAAATTTTAATTAAAGGTGCTATCATTCAAATTACTACTTCAGCAAGATTCTCTGCAGAGATTTGGTAGTATAGGTCATAATCCAATTTCAGTAGACATTTGTTTTCTCCAAGAGAGTAGTGTTTTATTATTCTTATCAATCAAATAAGATATATTTTTCCATGGCTGAGATGTATGGGATAATACATCAAGCCATAGCTGGTTTTGTTCATGAAAAGCATCTTAATCCTCTTTCCTTTAGGATTTAAAAAAGAAGAGAATAGTTATTAAAGAAAATATTCACAGAATGTACTCTTCATTCAAACTATACGTTTCATGTTTTGATCACAATTTAAGTGTTTGCAAAAGCCTGTGGGTCTGATAAATGCAGCTAAATATTTATGCTTGACCTCTTTTTCTGCTCCTTTATCCCTTCCCAAACAAGCAATAAGTTCAATCTCTTTACCTATAGGGACCAAATGCAGATTAATTTATCCATTACCCCTTATATTTTGGCTATTTTGAATGGTTCAGTTTTGTTCAGTTGTGTCTGTTCTGTAGCAATATAGCACATTTCTGAAAGTTCCGATTCAGTTGAGGAGAAAATCATCCAAGTGATTGTCATCTTTGACATAAGCTTGAGAATCATGAGTATATGTGCCTTTCTCTGTAAGACAAAGACTTAAGCCTGAATTTATATATCAGGAGTTATATATCAGGTAGTGACTCTATTTTGTTGTTTTTCTGCTTTCTTCAATGGTATTCAGTTTGAATCTTTTACTATTTGGTAAAAACTTCAAAAACCAGACTTTATGAAAATAGAGTTGGAGTAGTAAAAAGAGACAAGTTACTTGACAGTAAGGCAAATGGTAGAGATCTGAAGTAATTCATTGGCGCACTTTTTCTGTGGAAAGGAAACTTATTATTTCTGGCAGATTACCTAACCCTGCAGAAAATGCAGACCGTGTGTTTGGAATCCAAATGGGATTTCCAAAAATTCATCACTGAGGTTAGTTGAAGACATGCCTCATCGGTATTCAGTGCCTCTATCTTAAGATGAAAGAGAAGAAGCTCCTTGGGTGGAGAGAAAATAGAAGTTACTTTATCCGACAGCAAAAGCTGCCATTGTTTACTCATATCCAGCTCCCATTGACTTCAATCATCTTCATCCTCTCAGCAGGAAGAACTTGGCTGCAGGACAGAAATTTGAACATCACTAATAGTATTACAAGGGGATCAAGGCTTTTATAATGAGTTTAATAACTTGGGTGCAGAAAGAATCATTGGACACTGGAGAGTCTTAAAAAATTTTGTTGGCTTGGTGATTTTTATCACAATTCCAAATGGTGAATTTCTGGAGATGGAAAGTTTTAAGCCAAGTGCATATATTCATATAGATATGTAGTTGCTAGAACTCAGAAATAAATATGAGACCATCACAATGTTATATAAATAGTGTCCATTTATAGGAAAAATGGGGGTGAAAGAATCTCCAAATAAAGAGTGTGAATTGTAATGAATTTGATGATGAAAATAGCAACATTCTTAAGTGACTCCCATAGCATCCTTGCATCTTTTCCTCTCTCCTCTGCCCCTCTCAGTTTCTTAAACTGGTCATATTTAAACTGCTAAACTGGTCATATTTAGAAGATATTTTTGTATTATTAGCATTGTTCTGTGTGTGTATTTTACTCCTTACTGCTCTATATATACTATATATAGCTGACAATGTTAGGTGCTTTTTTTTTTTTGGCTGCACCATGCAGCTTGCAGGATCTCAGTTTCCTGACCAGGGATTGAACCTGGGCCATGGCAGTGAAAGTGCTGAATCCTAACCACTAGACCACCTGGGAACTCCCAGTTAGGTGCTTTTTAAGAAATACCTAGTCTTTCTAGATATTCTAAAGTGCCTGCTATATGTTCAAAGTAGAGGTAGTAAAATAACACATTGTATAAATATCCTTTTATTAAAATTGATATGAAATATTGTCTTTTGGAAATGCAATTGCTAAACCACCCCTTTGTATGGTCCTGTGTTTTTGCACTCGTTCCAGGAAGGAGGGACAAGAAAGACATGCAAAGGACTCTATGCCACTGTGATTATAGTTAGGCAGTGTTCAACATCGTCTCATGTTCTGTGCATTTTATTTTACTTTGTGTGAATAGCACATTTAATGGACAAATGAGTCCTAATTTTTCATCTCATCTTTCTGTGTGTTAAAGAGGTTGCCAGTAAATAGAAGAAAATTAGTAAACTAATTCTTTTATAAATTTTGTGTTAAAATTTATTGGAAAGACTATCTTCTGAACATGACTTGTGGAAGTTCAATTGTTAAAATTAGCTCATATCAAATCAGTTATTAAGACCCATGAATTCTAGTAGCATTTATCCTCGTTTTCTTAAAGAACTTGGACTCTGGAATTAGCCTGCTTGAGTTAGGGTCTTGGTTTACCAACTTGCTTAAAGCTCTCCAAGTCTCCTGTTTTCCCATTTTCAAAATAAGATAAAAAGATCATCTGCCTTGGTGAGTTATTCTGAGAGTTAAGGTTGATAATAAATAGAAAGACTTAAAATGGTCACTGGCTTATACTAATTTCTCAGTATCTGTAATCCATTCTTATGGTTCTGTATGACCAGAGTATAGCATGCTTTTAGGAGACTTGGAGAAATTGAGTCTGAAAAATAGGCAGAGGCTGGGTTGAGAAGAGCCTCATTACCCTGTTAAGAGTTAGGATCAAATTCTCTATGTAAGAGGGAACTGTGTAAGGATCAGCTTAAGATGAGGAGTGCCTGGTAAACCTTATGGCAAATCTTTATCAACAGGTCAAACATGGGCTACTGTGGTTGTCTAAGAAGGCCATGATGTGATCCTGAATGAGGCAGTAGAAATAGGGTACAGTAGAGTAGAATGAATCTGAATAAACATGACTTGTGATATTTTGAATGTAGGTGTTGAATAAGGAAGAGAGATCTGGGAAGAATTCCTTTCCTTCTTTGAATGACTAAGTAGATACCAGTGCTAAGGTAGTGAATGCAAAGCAAGAAGTAGTATTGGTGCATAGATAATGGCTAATATAAGTTTGGATATGTTAAATATATGATACCTAAAAAAAACTTTCAGGTAGGCATATACAATACACAGTTGGAGGTAAAGGGCTGGAACTTGGAAGGTTGGGCTGAAGTTACTGATTGGGATTCATCACAAATATAATGATATTTAAAAAGAATAGATGAGCCCACTGAGCTAATGAGAAAAAAAAATGCAGGTCAAGGGTAGAACTGCAAGAAATTCTGCACAGAAGGAAGTAGATAGTTACTGAAAAGACCAACTGGATTGGGTAACAAAGACGTCACTGATTTTCTTGGGGTGTGCCAGGCCAGTAGAGGAAAATGAACAGAAAGCAGATTGCAGCATTTGGGGAAGAGCAAAAGGGGAGGAATTGGAAATATGAATGTAGACCAATATTTTTTAAGAAGTTTAACAAATGGGAGGGAGGGAGGGGCCATTAGCTAAAGAAATCTTATAGTTGAGGGATGCAACTATTTTGTTTGCTTTATGTGTTTAAAATGAGGAAAGCCCGTTTGTAGGCTAAGGGAGGGAGGCTGTGGGGAAGGTGAATTTACGGATGAAGGGCCTTGTTTTATCATATACCTAATAGTCGAAGAACCCATTTTCTTTTCATCCAGAGTCATCCGCTTATTTCCTTTAACTAGATATTTCCCCATTCTCCTTTAATCCTTTTTTGTTTCTTACCTCTTCTTCTTCCTACATTTATACTTACTCTGGTACCTATATTCTGCACCTATCTGTTGACATGTCTATTGGTGGTTATGGATAATACTGGTATTTTATTCAGGTAACACTTGGGTAGTTTATCAGGTATAGTCAATGCTTGAACTCAACCCTGTGACCTAAGGAGAAATCTGGGTCCAAGATAGGTGAAATAAGGGTAGATAGGTCTGCATAGTGTTTTGACACTATTTAAATAACAGTTTTTAAAAGAAAAGTCACAACGCAAGGTATATGCACAGGTCGGAAAAGGACCAAACTATCACTCGCAAATAACCTGAAACAGAAACGTTAAGGTCTGAACTTGTGTAACAGTTCAATGTTTCCTGACTCTTCTTTCACTTTCAGACTATCTTTTGGGAGGAATATGACCATCTCCGAGCTATGAAGCACTTAGACAATCAGGAGAAATCGAGTTTTACTGTTATTAACAGACTCCAAGGACTTTCCTTATCTTTTTAATTTCTATTACTCCACAACTTGTACAATCCCTTAGATGTTTTATATTCAGAAGTCAGTATCCAGCATTTTGAATTTTAATGGTATATTTATGCTCTGCTTACTTCTCCTATCTCCTGAAGAGTGTCTCTTGAAGAGTTATGGCTATGGTCATAAAATCCAATAAAGATGCATTTGTCAAACTGATTTTTTCCCCCAAACTCTGTCCCTGTTAAATTCATAAAAGAAACCAGATTTCCGCAGATATTTGACTACTGTAGTGGAAATGATAAGCGCAAGAGTCATCCAGGCACAGATATTAAAAAGAGCCACACGAAAGAAAGCTCTGTCACTTATACTAAATTGTTGCTTCTCAAAAGACGAGGCAATCATGTAAATAGAAAAATTAATCATAAAGCATGTTAAATCATCAGGCATGAAAACAGTTGGGTTTCATGATTCATGATCATGTTTGGAGAACCAGAAGTTATAACTAAATAGACTTGTGAGAAGAACTCACAACTGGGTAAATTCATTTTATTTTCAGACTGAGCACACAAGGCAAATGCTTTACCAAAAAAAAAAAAAAAGTCTCTTGGATTTATTTGGTCATTATTTTAAAACCTACATTTTGAAGTCAGGGAACCTCAGCACCATAGTGAGATTTTATATACCACCTGGTAAGTAAGTAAACGACTCAGGCAAAACCTCAAAATAAGAGAAGAGTTTGTCCTCAAGTTTCTGTCCCCTTTCCTTGTCATCATAGTTCCACAAAATTCAACGCCTTTTTTTTCTTGTTCCTTGGTTGCTTCATACAATAAAGTCACAATAATAATAGTAAAATTGTATCACCCTGGTTTCAGCTGTCATAAGTAAAAATAGCTGGAAATATCAGACTCAAATTTTTCTTTACTATTTCAGGGGAGTGACTCAAATGTCCTATGTGTGCTTGCAATGAACTGTGACTATCAATTTTTTTCCACTTCATATTTTTTATCTTGTCTTTTGACACTCGACATAATCCATTCATTCTGTGGTCACTGTGTTCACTTCCAGTGGATAATTTGTTCCTGTTATGTCTCTTTAATTACCATGTTGGCTCCAGGTTAGGACAGTTGTGAGGATTTTCAGTTTATGAAACTGACTTAGCTATTTCACCATGCTCCATTTCTTTTCCTAACCTGTGTTTACCTGTGCTTTTCTCCTCCTATTTTGAAGATACATTGAGGACACAGCTCATTGACATAGTCCTTCCTCTCGCCCCTTCTCACTAGGACTCTCTTATAAGTCACTTTGGGCTGGGCCAAAAGATAATCTAAGTGACTCAATGGAATATAAACAGATTTGATCCCGTGCATAAATCCTCTTACATTTTCCATACACTGAAACCTTCTGCATCTTTTCTCCTTTTACTCTCAGATAGGCCTATTGGATCTTCTTTTTGAGAGGTTTAGTAGAGGAGTCTTTATTGTCTGATGGATTAGAGGTGAATGACCTGAGGACTAGCCATTAGTCCTAATGTATCCAGTCGTTAGTGACACGATTAAAATTCTATTTCCTTTCTTGTCTTCAGTCATATAGTAAAGCAAGTCTATAAGCAAGGATCAGGCCTGAGAACATCTGATTTTGCCATAGATATAAAGCTTAATTCTGTGGTACCTTCATTCTGTAGATGTTGTCAAGTTACAAACCAGAATTATTTGCTTATTACTGAAATGTATCCAGGAGCTTTATACACATAATTGGTGTCCCCACTCTACACTTTACCATCACGTGGAAAACAGGGCTACTTTTCATGAAGATCCATATTTTCCCCCAATATAAATCATTAAATGTCCTTTGGAATCCATGCTTATCTTTTCATATGATAAACTAGACCTAATTTAAATTAAAATGGAATTTTATTACATTCAGCCTTCATTAAAAACTATTTGGCCATCATCTTTTTCAAAAAAATTGCAAATTAGGACAGTATTGTTAGTCTTTATTTTGCTGGTCAGGAAATGAGGGACAGGGAGAGGTTGAGTCACCTGGGACTATAGAAAGTCAATAGCAAAATGTGGACAGAAAATAATATTACAGGGACTTCCCTGGTGGTCCAGTGGTTAAGATTCCACGCTCCCAATGCAGGGGGCCCGGGTTTGATCCCTGGTCAGGGAGCTGGATCCCACATGCCACAACTAAGACCCGGCACAGCCAAACAAATAAATAAATATTAAAAAACAATATTATGGACTCCCTGGAAACCTTTGTTACTTGGTTTGTTTACTTATTATCTACTGAGCAGCAAAATCTCGTAATATAAAGAAAAATCATAGTTCAAGATTTTTAGCCTCTTATAATTTAGTTATTTCTAAAAAATAGGGAAAGAAAATCATAATCTTTGAAAAAATATTATGATATGAAGATGATTTAGACATTTAAATAGTTTATAGATATTGTGAAGTGGTGCTTCTTTGAGTGTACGTAGCAAACCCTTTTTGTAGCTAATGTTATATATCAAGATCACATTAATTCAGATTCTTACAGCATCAGCAAATAGAGTCAGGAAAATATCTGAGGCAGTTGTTGCTTGAATGAATATATGTGTAAAATACAATGATCACCTAAATTCATTCTTTAATCAAATATTTATTGAGCACCTACTATGTGCAGAGTTTATTCTTGGTGTTCAATACTGGGAAAATGTGTGCCTAAAATGCTTTACTGAGAAAAATGCATACTTAATCCTTTCAAAATGGGGAGAATTAACAGTTTCGAGTGCATCTTGAAAGCCAGTTTTGCATAAATTTTATTAGTCCCTTTCTGTATTCCTTTTGATTTTGCTCTTCTCATTTATAAGCCCATCTTCAAATGATTGATTAAACTACTGCCTGCTTCTGTTCTGAATGTTGCGCTTTGTACAATGTCAGAAAATACATGAACTTACTTTGCTTTTCCAGTGTTTCATATCTCAGTAGTCAATTGCAAACTATTTGATTCTTGTTGCTCTGACTTACGATTTCAACTCTCCTCCTTTTATTAGCTCTGTTTCAGATTATCTATTCTACCTCTGCTTTTGTTCTTTTTTTTGATGAATATTTCTTTTTTAACATCTTTATTGGAGTATAATTGCTTTACAATGGTGTGTTAGTTTCTGCTTTATAACAAAGTGAATCAGCTATACATATACATATATCCCCATATCTCCTCCCTCTTGCGTCTCCCTCCCACCCTCCCTATCTCACCCCTCTAGGTGGTCACATGTACTGAACTCATCTCCCTGTGCTATGTGGCTGCTTCCCACTAGCTATTTGTTTTACATTTTGTAGTGTGTATATGTCCATGCCACTCTCTCACTTCGTCCCAGGTTACCCTTCCCTCTCTCCGTGTCCTCAAGTCCATTCTCTATGTCTGCACCTTTATTCCTGTCTTGCCCCTAGGTTTTTCAGAATCATTTTTTTTAAGATTCCATATATATATGTGTTAGCATATGATATTTGTTTTTCTCTTTCTGACTTCACTCTGTATGACAGACTGTAGGTCCAATCATCTCACTAAAGTAACTCAGTTTCGCTTCTTTTTACAGCTGAGTAATATTCCATTGTATATATGTGCCACATCTTCTTTATCCATTCATCTGTTGATGGACACTTAGGTTGCTTCCATGTCCTGGCTATTGTAAATAGAGCTGCAGTGAACATTGTGGTACATGACTCTTTTTGAATTATGGTTTTCTCAGGGTATATGGCCAGTAGTAGGATTGCTGGGTCGTATGGTAGTTCTATTTTTAGTTTTTTAAGGAACCTCCATACAGTTCTCCATAGTGGCTGTATCAGTTTACATTCCCACCAGCAGTGGAAGAGGGTTCCCTTTTCTCCACATGCTCTCTAGCATTTACTGTGTGTAGATTTTTTGATGATGGCCATTCTGACTGGTGTGAGGTGATACCTCATTGGAGTTTTGATTTGCATTTCTCTAATGACTAGTGATGTTGAGCATCCATTGATGTGTTTGTTGGCAGTCTGTATAGCTTCTTTGGAGAAAGGTCTGTTTAGGTCTTCTGCCCATTTTTGGATTGGGTTGTTTTTTTCTTTTTTGATACTGAGCTGCATGACCTGCTTGTAAATTTTAGAGATTACTCCTTTGTCAGTTGCTTCATTGGCAAATACTGTCTCCCATTTGGAGGGTTGTCTTTTCGTCTTGTTTATGGTTTCCTTTGCTGTGCAAAAGCTTTGAGGTTTAATTAGGTCCCATTTGTTTATTTATGTTTTTATTTCCCTTTCTCTAGGAGGTGGGTCGAAAAGGATCTTGCTGTGATTTATGTCATAGAGTGTTCTGCCTATGTATTCCTCTAAGAGTTTTATAGTGTCTGGCTTTACATGTAGGTCTTTAATCCATTTTGAGTTTATTTTTGTGTATGGTGTTAGGAAGTGTTCTAATTTCATTCTTTTACATGTGGCTGTCCTGTTTTCCCAGCACCACTTATTGAAGAGGCTGTCTTTTCTCCATTGTATATTCTTGTCTCCTTTATCAAAGATAAGGTGACCATATGTGCGTGAGTTTATCTCTGGCTTTCTATCCTGTTCCATTGATCTATATTTCTTTTTATGTGCCAGTACCATACTGTCTTGATTACTGTAGCTTTATAGTATAGTCTGAAGTCCAGGAGCCTGCTTCCTCCAGCTCCGTTTTTCTTTCTCAAGATTGCTTTGGCTATTCGGGGTCTTTGTGTTTCCATACAAACTGAAATTTTTTGTTCTAGTTCTGTGAAAAATGCCATTGTTAGTTTGATAGGGATTGCATTGAATCTGTAGATTGCTTTGGGTAGTATAGTCAGTTTCACAATGTTGGTTCTTCCAATCCAAGAACATGGTATATCTCTCCATCTATTTGTATCATGTTTAATTTCTTTCATCAGTGTCTTATAGTTTTCTGCATACAGGTCTTTTGTCTCCTTAGGTAGGTTTATTTGTAGCTATTTTATTCTTTTTGTTACAATGGTAAATGGGAGTGTTTCCTTAATTTCTCTTTCAGATTTTTCTTCATCATCAGTGTATAGGAATGCAAGAGATTTCTGTGCATTAATTTTGTATCCTGCTACTTTATGAAATTCATTGATTAGCTCTAGTAGTTTTCTGGTAGCATCTTTGAAGTTCACTTCTTCAACGGCCTAAACAGGCCGTTGGTGGCCTGCAGTCTCATTTTCCTGCTTTTCTATGTGTCCTCTGGGCATCAGCTGGTCTCCTGAAGACGGAAGGCTTGCCACTTTAGGAGCTGCTTGGGTCAGTGACTTTTTGCTGACCTTGTCCATGCCTGGCAATGCCAGCCAATGCCCAAGAATTTCCCCATCTCTAATTAAATATGACAGTACATAATCTCCTCCCAAGATTACCTCTAATTTTAACCTTACTTACATGGGATATTTTTTATTCTGAACATTTAATGTTTATAACTGGATCCATACACACTATTTATTTTACCTTGGGACCAATTGCTTGTAAATAATCTTCAATCCCACATGAAAGTTATTGCATTGTTGCATAAGATTTTAGACAAATTTTGTAGGGTATATTTTTCCTTCTCCACTAGAAAAATGAATATGTGTATTTGGACATGTTCTGTGACTTTGGTTTATAAATTGGGAATACATGAGATAGGAAGCAAAATCTATAATATAAGGTAAATTGTAATCTTACAGTGAGCAGATACCTTTTTTTTGAAGATCTTGGTGTGGCTAAGCAATATCTTGTGTACTACTTGGAGCAGCGAAAAATAAACAAGGAATAAGGGAGAAAAATGAAACACAGCATTGTGAAAAACAGGGATGAGTGTGATGAGAGAAGTACAGGCCTAATACCTATAATGGAACACGTGCCACAACTTTTATATACCTTAAATCTGCCCTCTTTGTGGGCTTTGTCACTTATAATTACTAGGGGATATGTAAAGATAAACTTTCCACTCCCAGCTCATTTTAAACACAGTTTACCAAATGAACAGATTTTTTTGGTAATTAAAAAACTAATATTTATCATACTAGATGAAAAGAGTGTAAAGGTAATTTAATGCTATAATTGTTTCAATCTTGATTTTTAAAACTCTTTGTTTTGAGAATTGAATGTTATCACATAAGTCAATCTTTGAAGGTAATGAAAACAAGCATTATTATCGCCACTTTGCAGTTGGTGAAACTGAGACTTAGATGTGAAACAGTCTTCTCTAAGGCTAGCGCATGTTAAGAGTCCACTAAACATAACCCTCTAAACTTAGTCACTTGGGTACAAACTAAAGGTATAGAAACTTCCAATTTTTTGTGTATCAAAGTGGGCTTTTCCCATGAAGAAAACCATCTTAGAAGCTAATCCTGGTAAAGTGAGGAAGACTTTCCATTCTGGGCTGTGGAATCAGGCTAAGCAGTTACTCAGCCTTGGTGGGCGGAAGTGGGATGTAATGCCCCCAAACCTCTGTATGTCTACTACTTGCAGCAAAGATGAGTTGGTATTGGTGTAGTCTTCTGATTTCTGGTCCTCTAGCAAATACTGAAAGGGCTAGGAACTAACCAACAACCAGAGTCCTCTCCCTGCAGCGAGATGAGAGCTGGTTCTGGCTCAGCATTTAACGGATGCAGGAGTCCACCCTTACCCAGCTATCATGTCATTGAGTGTGGCATTGAGAGGAAAGGGCTGTCTGTATCTAAAACTGAATAAGCTGGCCTCATTGATATCTACATGTCCTCCAGAATTTTAAATAAATATTGAAAGAGCCCCAGCTATCAGAGTAATACTGCAGTAAACAGGCTCTACCTTCCAACTCCTGGGTGTCCAGGTTTTTGGAACATGCTTTCTATGTTGCATGTTTGTACCAGACTTCTGGAATTCCTGTTCCAGCAACAATATCAGCAACAGTTGATCAGTCTAACTTTCTGGCACACTTGGAGTTCTTTTACTCATCATGACTGAAGAAGAAATGGACTTTGCTCAATCAGTGGGATATAGAATTATAATTATTTATCATGTATATTGTGTCAACTCTGATCCTGTTTTGTACTCCAGCAAATACATGGACTATATTAATTATATAATAAATAGAAGTTTATTTATCTGATGGGAACAGCTCTTTTACAAGTTTCATAAGAATCATGTTACTACTGAATGTAAGAACATTTGAATCTTTGAGGGCATATGTATCATTTTTCTTGTCAATTTTAACAATTTTTGACAAAAATAACTATGACTCTTAAAAGGTATAATTATACCTACTTCCTTCAAAGTGGAAATGTTCTGAGTTGCTATTTCTTTGTGAGGCATTTATAAGGTGTTAGATTTTTAACACTTGTCAAAATTATCTCTTCATGAAGTTCTTTTACATTTCTGGTATCTTTTGATGACTTTATTTTTAATTTAAACTACATCCTGGACAGATTGAATAATGAATAATAAGTATTTTTTAATACCTACCAATTTTTGGAAGCCAGAAAAATTGTTTTTTCTCAAATAAAGGAAAGGAATCATATCAGATTCAATCATAATGTAGGTAAAAGGAGTAACTTGAGAAATTACTGCTGCTCAAATAAGTTATTTTTATCTGGAATTAATTTGGGATTGCTACCTCAATTACATGAGTTATTAATTATTCCATATTTGATCTATGATTAAGATATGTATATTGTACTATATATATGCACATACATTTGGAGTAAATAAGTATGATTTAAATATTTTTCTCTATCAAAATTATCATCTTCAATTGGCAAAACATTTCTTGAATTGTTAAGCCACATTCTGAAAGCATTTCAAAATGTTTAAATGGATATTATTTCCTAATTTATAAACCTTCAAATGATTCCAGGAATAAAGATTGAGAAAAGAAAAAAAATAAAAGTGGTACAGTTTAAGAGCTTAAGGTCAAGGGACTCAGTTTAGCATGAATAGTGTTGATGGCTTTTTACTCTTTGGCTGGAGATGGTTTTCTGAAATACTGAAAGAAAAGAGAAGCTTGGATCATGAAGAGCTCAAATGTAGGACTACAGATTTCTCTTTCAAGTGGGTAGTTCCATTCTATGCAAACTCCTGTTGTTTGAAGTCAAAAAAAACATTAGTGTATCTATTATGTTTTGTGTTTTCACTGCAGTAGCATTGTGGCTCTGTTACATTTAGACACACTTTGAAGAACAAACTGATGTAGGTTGTTGAAGGTGAGCAAACTTGCTTGTTCTCTGCAATTATAAAACCAGACCTGGAACAAGGACTTTCTGTTTTCTACTGGGCAAATTTTCTATCTGATTTTGAGTTGAGGTCCTAAAGCCTTTAATTGAATTCTACAAAATGATTAAGAGACAGGGTTCACATGGAAGGTGTTTCTGCTTGTATTCTTAGAGTTGCAGTAAAGCCTAGTGGTTAAGACCTTGAGCTTTGAAGCAAAATAAATAAATAAATAAAAAAAACTTGGGTTTGATTCCTGAGTTTATCACTACTGGCCACGTGATACTGAATAATCTCACAAGGCCTTGGTTTCATCACCTGTAAAATGAGAAAAAAAGAAATGAAAATGACAAGGAAAAGAGAATGGTTAGAATGAATCCTGTGGAGTTGGCTTAGAATTGCAGTTACCAGTGATATATATATATATATATCTCATATATATGTGTATGTATGTGTGTTTGTTTCCTAGCTCTGAGAGGACCTAGAAGTGATAAAACCTCAGTACCAATAAGTATACCTAGAGTCCATAACTTGTTTTCTAAATTCCATTCTCCAATAAATTTCATTCCTTTCCTCCTACCAGGACCCAAGTTTGCCTAGAGAAATGTCTGGTTTCAGAGCTATGGCAGAGAAAGTATAAGATGAACCTGGGATATTTTGCACTAAAATAATGAGATGTGCAAAAAATGATGGGGGCAACTCAAAAGAACATAGGAGCCAACGTGAACTGCCTTTCAATGTTAAGCAATTTAAGCACAAAATAAATAATATTGATAATGCTTTATAACCTATAGAATGAAATGATAATCCATGAGTCCATATTATAAATACATAATTAAATAAACACATGGGGCTGAAGGAAATGTCTTTGTGGAATATAGAAGGCGTAATAATAATAGAAAAATAACAAATTACCATTTGACAAATACCACTGTAATAATGGTTTCTTATAAGAATCAGTAATAGTACTAAATGTAGTACATGAAAGGATGGTCAGAAACAAGATAATTGCATGTTCTCAAAGTATCATAAGATACTAATATTTATTAATTAAAAAGGCACAAAGTATCCTATATAGTGAAGAGCCTAATAACAGACACCACCTGAGCTCACATCTTCAACAGTGAGACAAATCAGCATCACGACCCTTTCTGATATGAGAAGTTAACATCACTTTTGTGGTATTTTTGCCAAAACTGATTAACCTGAACTTAATCATGAGGAAATATCAGACAAACCTAAACTGAGAGAGATTCCATAAAATAACTAGCCCCATTTCCTCAGAAGTGTCAATATTTTGAAAGACAGGCAGATGGGAACTATTCTAGATCAAAGAAGACTAAGGAAGCATGACAACTGTATGCAATGCATGGTCCTGGGTTGGATCCTGGACATGAAAAATGACAGTAGTGGGATAATTGGCAAAATTTTAATAAGATCTATAGATTAGATAATAGTCTGTGTCAATATTAATTTCTTGATTTTGATCATTGTACTGTGGTTGTATAAGATGCTAATAATCAAAAACTTCATCTCTTAGCCCAGTATTTCTGTGTGAAGTCTATACTTTGGACTCACAGTTGAGCTCATAAATCATGAATTAATAGGATTATCCTTTTGATTTTTTGAGGAACAGATTTATCTACTATATTCTACAAGCATTATGCATAAATTTGGGTGGGTTCTAGTTCATTATTTTCATCAGAATTCTCATCAAGATGGTTGCTACGCAATTAGGTTATTTAGGCATGTTGTAATGGTTGGAATTTCCATTTGCCTTACCTTTTAAAGACAATCTCCTTCAGTGAATTACTTTGATATTTTGGTCACAATTTGGGGCTACAAGTTAACTCCTAATTATCTAGCACTTTGCATCTGTATCAGCCCTTAAATTTGTGAGGAAATGATGAAAGCATTGAGAAAATCCCCATTACTTTCATTTGAATGTAAATTTAACTAATCTAATTCTCTGCTGGGCTCCTGAAATCTTTCAGAATTTTTTTTCATTTTCAGTGTTCATGCAATAGCCGACTTTAATTTCAGACCCACTGGTAGAGTCCTGACTTCGGGGTGAATAACAAGCCCACCCTACCTCTGATGGGGTACCTCCTTCAGTATGGGATGTTGGAAAATATCAATT
The DNA here is from genome assembly GCF_003676395.1 of Aethalodelphis obliquidens. Lineage (NCBI taxonomy): Eukaryota > Metazoa > Chordata > Mammalia > Artiodactyla > Delphinidae > Aethalodelphis > Aethalodelphis obliquidens. The sequence continues at coordinate 2,233,966 of NW_020837955.1, forward strand.
GTTTCCTCTAGGGTTTATTTCCCACCTTTGCAAATTGTGTGGTATGGAGAGAATTGAGGTGAATGAGGTGATTTCTAAAGTCTTGTTTACTGTGGAACAGTAATCAGTATCCAGGCTGCAAAGAACAAAGAGCTTTATTTGGAGTCTTAAGAATTACAGGGAGACACAGATTCGGTACAACTGAACAAGTATTCTGGGGAAGGGAAAGAGTTTAGGGGCTTATAAAGGCAAAATCCACAAGGCTGTATTCTGACATGAGAAAGGAAATATTTGTCCTTAAGTTTGGCTGTCATGAGTTGTTTCAGGATGCATGTCTGATAAATATCTTGAGTTCTGGCAGATGTTCTAGATGCCTATGTTAGGACAATAAGTGGTCAAAAGGTCAGATTCCATCCAGGCTGAAACATACGTAAGTCACCTTTCCTCAGTGGCCTCCCAGCTGGGTTTTAGAGAGCTCTCTTAGCAATACTGACTCCATTTTGATTTTTCTTTCACATTAGTAATGGTGGGGATGGGGAGTGATGGTGGTTGGGCTGTACTCATATAGAAGGAGAGCTGTAAAAATCAATGTGTTAAGATACTAAGTACAGGCAACAAAATAAACAAGTGGGACTACATTAAACTAAAGGGCTTCTGCACAGCCAAGGAGATGATACATTGAAAAGTCAACCTACAGAATGGGAGAAAATATTCACAAACCATATATCTGATAAGGGGCTAATATCCAAAATATTTTACCCTTTGACCTACATCACGTGATCTCCCCCTCCTCCTAGTTCCTGGCAACCACCATTCTTTCCTCTGCTCCACCGTAAATTCCACGGGTGCAGAGAATACCAATGTCTTTTTAACTGAAACATTGCTAGAACTGATGCTGAGTAAAATTTTCACTAAGAACCAAAACATGGCCTTGGTATTTAGCCAAAATCTAAGATTTGGCTTCAGTTTTGGCCTCAGATTTAGGAAGACTGAATTCCTGAATGACCACTTCAAAGACATTTCTGACATTTCTGGTCTTGCAAATGATGGACGATAGATAATCAGGTAGTTTAGCATCAGACTCAATCAGCATAACATTTTCAGTAATGTGTACAAGTTGTGTCATTGGGATTTACTGTTAATCTGAGAATTCACTTCAAATGTAAGCAAGTAACCAATATACATTGGACTGAAAATCTAGTGTCCTTTGTACATTGCAATGCTCTGTGTGTTAGAGTAAAATTTTATCATTGCAGTAATATAATCCTGCAATAATTGACTGTGAAAGATTTATATGCATAATAAATATTTATAACTTTCAAACAGTTATGAAGATAAAGATATTTTCAGTATGACTATCAGGAGAAAGTATGTTAGGTAGATAACTTTATGAAAAATACTCCTTTTGAAGTAAAAATACTTATAAAAATTTAAATAATATAGCAGAAAAATAAGAGCTTAATTTATAACACAATGATAAATTTGTTACATTACATGTGATCCTTGTATTTTAATAATAAACACATGATCTTTAAGAAATCCATTTACTTTTTCATTACTTAAGTTGTGAGTCATGAGTCTTGGGCATGAGTATAGAGAAGCAGAGTTACTTACTTGAGGACATCGTATGGCTTGTTAAGGATTTTGGATTTTATTCTAAAGGGAATAAAGTGTCTTTGAAGGATTTAAACAGGGGAGTGATGTGGAGACACCCACATTTTATATTACTCACTTCAGCTTCAGTGTGGAGGACAACATTAGTTTGCCTAAAACAAGATTCTGGGGTACAAATTATTAGATTGTGCTGCAGTCCAGGAAGGAAAGGTGAGAGTGGTTACACTGGAAACCAGTGTTTAGGAAGTGAAATTAGCATGCTTTAGTCTTTTATTTCATTTAAGATAAAGTGATAAAGATCTCAGTTTCTGACTTGTGTTACAAGGTGTATAGTGCTTTTATTAATTGAGATTATATTAAAATGAGGAAAATCTGATTTTGTAGCAGTCTGAAGTTTTGAGTTTTGGACCCAAGTGTGAGGTATTAGTGGAAAGCCAATAGATATGTTTAGGAGTAAGTTTTATTTGTGAAAGTAGAGCTTATAAAGTGTTCACAATGTAGATACAAATATGGATTGGAGAGTTGTCAACATATAATTAGTTAAATAATGTATGAGAGTCACATTTTAAAGTTTTTTGAAAATTATACTTTTAGTACAAAATGACCGTGTTTATTTCTTTTGACTTTTCTTTGTAAGCAGATTATCCTCTTCGGGGTATACATATTTCTTTAGATGAATTAATATCTATAATTGAGGTATAGCTTAGCCTGTGGGCATATGAAGCATTCTTTCACTTTACTCTGAATCTTGATTTAAATAGTTTAAGTAAAAGAACTTTATTTCCTCATCCAAGTTACCTTAAAATCTGCTCTGTCCTGCCTAAAATGAGGTTACAAATGTGAGACATTTATGAATGAATCATGACAAGGTATTTAGAGACTGATTCAATAGACCTGAACTAGAACTCAGGAAACTGAATTTTAATAAGGATCAGGCAGGTTCTTCTCATACTTAACCAAGGAATACCTCAAAGGCACTGCTTATCTACTGACCTTGTCTGAACTGTTGCTGTCACTTATAGAATGATGTCCAGAGTAGTTATTTTGTTACAATGCAGTTAAAATAATAATTGTTCCATTGGATCACAGACTGCATCTGGGTCACATTGTTGGGTTGCTTCAAGTATGAAAAGGCCAGGATTTAAACTACATTTTTACATATGGGCAAATTTGCAGTCTAGCTGGTAATCTGGGGTTAGTTTTTACAAGATCTACTCCGGGGAAGGGGCATGAGTAGGGATGTGGTTTTTGTAACAGGTTGACTGTCAGTGTCTAGATGTTTGAGCCATGTAAGAGGCTGCAGTATCAATACACAGGTAAAACTCAGGTTTATTCTTCTCAGGTTATGAAGGACCAGGTTTAGGCAATGGGTTTCTCCCAGGGCTCCAACCAGCAGGTGGTTCTTTACTCAATCCCAGGGCAATAGCTGCTAGCCTTAACACCTGGATTTAAGCAGCTCTCAGAATATGAATGACTAGGAGATAATAAGTTCCTGTTGCTCTACAAAGTAAGGCAGGGTTTTCTAGGTAAAGAGCATTTTTCTGGAAAGTCTAGTTCTTCTGGGCGTTCCTCATGCTTGACATTCTCCCAATAGCTCCAGCTTTTACAGTTGCCTCGTAGTGTTATTTTGAGTAAGCTAATCCTTAATAAGAATTTCTGATCTCATTTTCAGGAAATGTAAATGAGAATACTATGCCAGTCATTACTTAATAAAATCTTCTCTAAACTTTTCTGACTCCTTTTAGAACTAAAAAGAAAAAATAGTCATAACTCTGAAAATATGGCCTTAATATCTGTGGAAAACATGATATGGAATTTGTTACTAGCTTGGACTTAAACCAATAAAATAAAAGTTATTTATTTAAAATATAATATTTAAAATATAAATATTTAAAACATAATCATTTCTACATTTTACACAAGTGTAGAAAAAATATTAGAATGGAAGACTAAGAGCTATAACACCTGGAGGTAGAATTGAATGAGTTCAAATTTTCTTAGGGTCCACCTTTTCATTTATGTTTCCATGATCTTAAAATATTTCTCTTTATGTTCTCAGTATCTTATTAATAAGCTGCATTTTAAACTTTATGTATACCTTTCTAAAGCAGGTCCAAATAAGATGTGTTGTTTCCTTTATTTTTGGAATATCCTTATTAACCAAATGATCTAATTAGAGAAAATAATAGGCCTTAATTTTTAGCTAAGGTTTTTTTCCCTTTTGATTAATATTGTTTTCAAACCCAGACCAAAATTTTCCTTGTTTTCAATTAATTTTTTTTGGTTTCCTTCTTATTTGAGTTATCATACTCTTGATTTGATTAATTTATTTAGTCTCTGGGTATATTCTTCTGTGATCCTTTATTTTTTTAGAAGTAGTTAAATGGTTGAAAACTGGGGGAAAAAAAAAACAGATGGAGAGAGATGGATAACTTATACCAATCACTAATACCTCAATGTTTATCCCTTACCCTACTGTTCCGTCTCTGCGTCAAATAGTCAACTTATTCACTTGGCTGGTTCTGCTAGTATTCATGGATTCTGTAGATTTGCTCTAGACTTCTGATTTACGCTAGACATTACGAATGGATTATCATTATCCATTTTCACTGCTTATTAAGCACTCTTTTTGATGGCAACCTGAGTGTACACATGGTCTATATGTTGAGGCTACAGTAGAAATTCCATCTGGGAAGATAAATACTAGGACCTCCGTCAGAACTATGGATCTTTCTGGCCAACACTCTGTCTCTACCATGAAAGTGTTTTGAAGAGAAGACCTAATCTTTCCCGATGATTTTACCTCAAAAAGCCAGGAATGAACCCTAAATGTCAACTCATCAGCAGGTATGTAATAAGCAGTGAATACTTATTCATTTCATTCATTCAGTAGCTGCTTACACACTAGGGGCTTGGTGGCTAAGTGTGTAAGCTCTGGTGTCAAGTTGCCCGGGTCCAAATCCTTTCACTGCCACTTATAATCTATGTAACTTGAGTGACTGACTTAAATGGTCTTTGTTCCTTAGAAGTATTGTATGTTTCATAGGATGTATGCTTATATTTATAATATCTAGGTCATGGAAGAACCTGAAATATGTTCACCATTATATTATGCACTAAATATCATGCTAGGAAATGTGAGGAACCTTAAAGTTCCTTCAGAAACTAGCCCTACCTCTAGTAGTTGACAGTTTAAATGGGAAACATGTACCAATAATACATGTAATCTCAGCGTGGCTGGCAGCCTGGGTTTTTACTTCTTGCCCATCTTAAAGTTTGATTTTGCTTTTTGCTGCTTCTGTCCTTCCTCTCACCACAAAATAACTCAAAAGGCGTTGGTAATTAATGTAAATTTTACTAAAGTTTCTTTTAGGAGATGGATAAGAAGTTTACACGGCACACTGTAAATTCACTAGCTAGCCATTTGCCCTCTGTCTGAAGTTTCTGTTTTTAGCCTCATAAATGCCAGCTCCTCATTTTCAATTTTCTTTTTATCTGTGGAGTGTCTCCAAATTCCTTTTCTATTCCAGGACGATTAGTTTTTGTGCAGCCTGCATACTCTACTCAGCAAAGCAAAATCTCAGAAATGAGCAGATTTTTTCTCTTGTTCCACAAATATGTCCCATGGGGTGTCAGTTCATTCAGTCCAGATATAACAAGGTAAAAAAGTGACATATCAAAGAAAAGAAATAAGTGCTGTGTGACTTTATAAATGGAAGAGTTTATTTCTGACTAGGGATGCTGAAGTCTTTCTGGGAGTGAATGACAGTTCAGCTGGACTTTGAGAAATGAGTATGACTTGGACACATGGAAATGGATGGGTGGGGGAGGGGAATGAGAGACGAGACAACAGGGTATATAAGATGGAAAGAACTGAAAGTGTGTACAAGCAGACTGAAACGCTGCACTGTATATGTAAAGATCAATGTTCAGTTCAACCAAGCACTACATTATACAAGCTTTCATTACAGTAGAGAAATATTGTCTGTTAACTCATCCTGAGAAATAAACTCTGGAAAAGAGTGTCCTAGAATATTCAGAATTGGGAGATTGCCTCTTCCCTACACTTCAGTAAGGGAAGTGACTATTGGATAGCACAATCTGTGCAATAACTCAGAAAGACAAACCACGAGAAAAAAGCTGGCGTGCAGTAAATAAGTATAAAACTCCTCCCCCTGAAACTTCTCTGCCATCAAGGTCAGTGGAAGGGGAACCTACCAGACCTACCTCCTTCCCACTAAATGCTCACAAATACCCCTCAAATCACAAGTCATTATTTTAAAATATCACTGTCTCTTCATTTCTATTTCCATACACCTACTTTGCTTTTCTTGGTAGTTGCTGAAATTTGGAACAGTGACTAAGTTTTATGACTGTTCTGACACGGTACAGCTTCAGAACAACATATGCATGAACAGAAAGCCAGGAGTGACCAGGAGAACACAGGCTGTGGGCCTAGAGAGAGGCTCTGGGAAGGTACTGGTCTTCCACAGGGTAGGAAACGAGGGTACATCCTATCATTCTTACATCGCGAGGTCAAAGAGATCCCAGCAGTCATCTGGATTTCAGAAATTGGGCTAGAGGAGGTTGGACTGGATTATTGAAAGGACTCTTTAAGAGCAAACAGCCTGTGACTTTTATTTATTTATTTATTTTGCACATTGGAATTAGATGCAGAATTATTTTTACAAAATTATTTGGAGTCAGGTTGCAATCACTTGCTTAGCTCAGCTTTCCCAATTTCTGTTAACCATGACCTGAGAATCACCCTGGTAACTGCGGTACATGTTTGTCATTTTCAAAAAGCCAGGCTCATTTACCCTTGATTTGAAAGAGTAAATGGTGGACTTTGGCTTCTGCTTTCCTATCTGTAAAGAGACTGTGGTGATTAAATGAAAATCACTAAGATTTTGAGAGCATAAGTCATTGGTTAAAATCACGAATAGCTGGATCCGGACATATTAATGTTCCAAAGCAATTAACTACAAAGACATATTTTTCATGTGACCAGAGACAAATTCAGTTAAGAGAGCTGTCTGCTATCATAAATAAAAACTAAATATCTCCCATAGCACCATATTCTAATGAAAATGCCAGAAACAAGGAAAATGTTATAGCTAGGTGGTGATCCCAAGCCTTCTCTGAAGAGAGGACAGGGCAAATAGAAAACTGTGTAGAACTGACTGTTCAAAGTGCAAACTAATTTATCATTGGTAATTAGAACAAAATTGGGAGAGGAGTACACCTAGGGAGTCATTTAGCCCAATTCTATAAATTATCACAATGAAAAAAACTAAAACCCAGAGAGGATAATAAAATCAGTGTGCATTTATTGTATTCTTGTCTGTGTCAGGCATTGTGCTAAGTGTCTTTCATATTTCCTATTTATAGCAACTCTGTAAGGTGGCTACAGCTATCCCAGTTTTACAGTGGAAAATTTTTAGTTTTTAAATTTTCATAGATTGCATAGCTAGCAAGCTTAAAAGGATGACCTTAAACCCAATTTTTCTTTTTTCAAATCTTCACCTACTTTTAGATGAACTATTTTGCCCAAGGCCTAAACAAGCACATCCATATCCTGACTCCTAGTCTGATTTTTTTTTTCTTGCACTATTTGAAGATTATTATGCTGAATTATTGATCCAAAAATCAATCTACTGAACCGTCTACTCCATGAGTCAAGTAACTGTATGTAAAGAAAACTGTTTTGCATACGTAAAACTATATGTAAAGAAAAACACATTAAAGTATTTGGCCCGTTAGCATGAAAGGAGAATTTTTAAAGAAAGGAAATCTTAAATGCACGATGAATTGCTATATATTAGAGAGCATGAGTGAATTGTCCCATGTGATACTCTAGTACTCCACATATTGTTTTCCAACGTGGCCTAGGAAGGGCAGCTGGATGAAGTAAATAAATATCTACTTGCTAAAATTTTTATTTTGGCAGATGCTCACTTAGCACATTGTTATTTTATCTGGAATATTCATGCTTTTATGTATAATGCTCAACAGCAAAACATTACATGCACACTTTTACACAAAAGCTTTTACCTATTACTGAGTAAATACTTGATATTTATATCCAGAATAGTAACTGATGGTCCTAATGTGTCTACAGGGCTGTAATTCACTTCAGCGTTTTCTGCTGACTTATACACTGCAAGAATACTATCTGAGTGCTTTATTACTGGCTTCAAAATCCTGAGGCTAGGGGCTTCCCTGGTGGCGCAGTGGTTGAGAGTCCACCTGCTGGTGCAGGGGACACGGGTTCGTGCCCCGGTCCGGGAGGATCCCACATGCCATGGAGTGGCTGGGCCCGTGAGCCATGGCCGCTGAGCCTGCGTGTCCAGAGCCTGTGCTCTGCAACAGGAGAGGCCACAACAGTGAGAGGCCCGCATACCACAAAAAAAAAAAAAAAATCCTTAGGCTAAGTTTAAAATTCTGGAATATTCACTCTATGGACATATTTTGTTTCCCCAAATTAGCAAAAATGGTTTGTAAAGTGCTTAGAAGTTGTCATCCAATTATTTGTGTATTTGTAGAATCAGGACAGTGTGATAGTCTTATGTGTCAGCCTTTCTAGGCTATAGTGCATGGTGGTTTAAGTAAATACTAGTGTTGGAGATACGATTGACAGCTATAATCAGTTGACTGAAAGTAAAGCAGATTACCCTCCATAATGTGAGTGGGCCTCAACCAAACAGTTGAAGGCTTTAGGAGCAAAGAGTGAGGTTACCTGGAGAGCAGTTCTGCCTCACAGCTGTAGCATCAAATCTTGACTTTCCAGCTTGCTGGCCTGCCCTAAGAATTTTAGACTTTCTGGCCTCTTCAGTTATGTGAGCCAATTTCTTAAAATAAATTTTTTATTTATATATACAGGCATATCTTGGAGATACTGTGAGTTTGGTTTCAGACTACCACAATAAAGCAAATATTGCAATAAAGTGAATCACAAGCTTTTGGTTTCCCAGTGCATACAAAAGTTTTTTTTCTTCCAATTTTTTTTTAACATATATAGCACTGTATAAGTTTAAGTTGTATGGCAGAATTTTTTTGACTTATATACATCATGAAATGATTATCACAACAAATTTAGTGAACATCCATTATCTTATATAGATACAAAATTAAAGAAATAGAAAAAAGTTTTGCTTGTGATGAGAACTCTTTTTTTACTCTCTTAATGACTTTCATACATAACATACAACAGTGTTAATTATATTTATCATGTTGTACATCACATCCCTAGTACTTATTTATCTTATAACCAGCAATTTGCACATTTTGACTGCCTTCATTCATACATGGGTGATTTACTACCTTTACATTTGCCTTTACCAATGAAAATTTTTCCTTTTGTATTTCTAGTTGTGGCCTTTTCTTTTTCATGCAGAGTTCCTTTAACATTTCTTTTAAAGCTGGTTGGTGGTATTGAACTGTTTCAAGTTTTGCTTGTCTGTAAAACTTTTGATCTTTCCATCAATTCTGGATGAAAGCCTTGCTGCGTAGAGTATTCTGGCTGTAGGTTTTTCCCTTTTATCACTTTAAATATATCATGCCTCTCCCTTCTGGCCTACAGAGTTGCTGCTGTAAAGTCAGCTGAAAAGTTCAGTTTTCTGCTGTAAACTCCTTACAGAAATTCCCTTGTACACAACTTGTTGATTTTCCCTGGCTGCTTTGAATACTCTCTCTTTATATTTACCTTTTCCATTTAAATTACAACATGTCTTAGTATGGCCCTTTTTGGGTTTATCTTGTTTGGGACTCTCTGTGATTCCTGGACCAAGATGTCTGTTTCCTTTCCCAGGTTAGGGCAATTTTCAGCTATTATATCTTCAAATATGTTGTCTGCCCCTTCCTCTCTCTCTTCTGCTCTAGGACCCCTATAATGTGAACATTAGTACACTTGATGTTGGCCTAGAGGTCACTTAAACCATCTTCATTTCTTTGTATTTTTTTTGTTGTTGTTCCTCGTCTTCAGTTATTTCCAGTACTGTGTCTTCCAGCTCACTGATCCTTTTCTCTGTATCATCTAATCTACTGTTGATTCTTTCTACTGTATTTTATCTTTCAGTTATTGTACTTCTCATCTCTGTTTGGTTCTTCTCTGTGTTTTCTCTTTGTTAAAAGCTTCTAACTTCTAACTCTGTTCATCCAGTTTTCTCCCAAGTTCTTTGGATATCTTATAATCATTACCTTGAGCTCTTTATTGGGTAGATGCTTATCTCTACTTCAGTTAGTTCTTCTTGGATTTTATCTTATTTCTTTGTTTGGAACATTTTTCTCTGTCACCTCATTTTGCCTAATTAGCTGTTTTTATTTCTATGTATTTGGTAAGTTGGTTACATTTCCTAACCTTGGAGAAGTGGCCTTTTGTAGGTGATGTACTATGTGCCCTAGCAGTGCACTCCCTTCTGGTCACCAGAGCTTTATGTTCTAGGGGAGCCCCCTATGTGGGCTGCATGGATCCTTCTGTTGTGGTGGGTGATACCATATCACTGTGGGTGATATGGTAGGCATTGTTGGCCCCTGGTCTGGTTAGTTGCTAAGACCTGCTTTGTGTGGAGGCTGCCTGGTGCTGGTGAGCAGGGCGGGGTCACAAAGTGGCTGGCAGCAGAATCCCAGGGGGTCCCATGGCTAACACTGGCCCACTGGTGGGTTTAGCTTGGTTCCAGGGTAAATAGTTGCAGGACTGGGTTGTCAGATCTAGTGTCAAGCCTGCTGGCGGGTGGGGCCTGTTCCTGCCACAGCTGGCTGTGGGGTCTGGGGTGTCCCAAAGCTCATTTTGACTCTCTTGTGGGAAGGGTTAGATCCCGAGGTAGCTGGCTGAGGGGCCCAAGGTGTCGCAGAGCTGGTGCTGGTGTTCTTTTTGTCAGGGCTGGGGCCCAGGAGGTCCTGAGTCTAGTGCTGGCTCACAAGTGGGCCGAATCTACCCCTCGGGTCTCTGGCTGCAATACCCTGGGGGTCGAAGAGTTGGAGTATTTGCCCATGATGGGTGAGGCTTGTCCCAGGGCTGGTGCCAGCCCACTAGTGGGTGGAACCACATCCTAGGGTCTCTGACTGCAGGGCCTGGGAATCTCGGGGCTAGTGCGGGCACACTAGTGTGTGCGGCTGGGTTCTGTGCCCTCTGGCGTTATAGTGCAGTGTTCTGGGTTGGCTTTGGGCTCAAGGGCTCTTAAGATAGCTGGCCTGCTGGTGGGTGGGGCAGTGTCCCTGCCTGACTAGTTGCTTGGCCTGCAGTGTCCCAGTACTGGTTCTGACAGGTTAGTGGATGGGGTTGGGTCCAGGTGCTAATAAGCTAGAGAGAGGATTCCAAAATAGCATTTGTCAGCACCAATGTCCTTGTGGTAGAATGAGCTCCCCAGAAGGGCTGCCACCAGTGTCTGTGCTCCCAGGGTGAGTTCCAGTTGCCTCCTGCCTTCAGGAGGCTCTCCAAGATCAGCAGGCTCCTTTCAAATTACTGCTTCTGCCCTGGGTCCTAGAGCATGTGAGATTTTGTGTGCGTCCTTTAAAAGTGGATTCTCTCTTTCCCACAGCCCGCTGGCTCTCTTGAAAATAAGCCCCACTGCCCTTCAAAGCCAAATGTTCTTGGGGCTTGTCTTCCCAGAGCAAGACCCCCAGGCTGAGGAGCCTGATTTGGGGCTTGGACCCCTCCCTCCTTGGAGAGAACCTCTGCAATTTTAATTATCTTCCCATTTGTGGGTCACCCCCCTGGGGGTGTGAGTCTTGACTAAACCATGATTCCGCTCCTCTTAACCATCTTGTTGTGGTTTCTTCTTTATATATTTAGCTGTAGATCTTTTCTGCCAGTCGTCCGGTCTTTCTCATCAATAGTTGCACTGTAAATAGTTGTAATTTTGGCCCCTGGGTAGAGTCTTCCAACTCTGCCATCTTGGCCACACTTTCTGTCATATAGCAGTTATGTTTATTCTCTACTGTAGCCTGTTAAGTGTGCAGTAGCTAACCATCCTCTGAACCTTCAGCAGGTTGTAATATTTTTGCTGGTGGAGGGTCTTGCCTATACGTTGACCACTGCTGACTGATCAGGGTGATGGCTGCTGAAAGCTGGGTTGGCTGCAGCATTTTTTTAAAAATAAGACAACAATGAAGTTTGCTGCCTTGATTGACTCTTCCTTTCATGAACTATTTCTTTGTAGCATGCAGTGCTGTTTGATAGCATTTTACCCACTGTAGAATTTTTTAAAAAAACAAAAACGGGAGCCAGTCCTCTCAAACCCTGTCACTGTTTTATCAAGTAAGTTTATATAATATTGTAAATTCTTTGTTGTCATCTCAACAGTCTTTACAGTAGCTTCATCAGGAGTAGATTCCATCTCAAGAACCCACTTTCTTTACTCATTCATAAGAAGCAACTGCTCTTCTCTTAAAGTTTCATCATGTGATTTTAGTAATTCAGTCACATCTACAGGCTGCTCTTCTGATTCTAGTTCTCTTGCTCTTTCTACCATATTTGCGATTACTTACTCCTCTGAAGTCTTCAATCCCTCAAAGTCATCCATCAGGATTGGAATCAACTTCTTCCAAACTCCTGTTAATATTGATATATTGACCTCTTCCCAGGAATCATGAGTGTTCTTAATGGCATCTGTTGTAGAATGGTGAATCCTTTCTAGAAGGTTTTCAATTGACTTTGCCCAGATTCATTAGAGGAATTACTGTCTATGGCAGCTATAGCCTGACAAATTGTATGTCTTAAATAATAGGACTTGAGAGTTGAAATGACTCCCTGATCCATGGTCTGCAGAATGGGTGTTGTGTTAGCAGGCATGAAATCATCATGAATTTCATTGTACATCTTCATCAGAGCTTTTGGGTGACCAGGTACATTGTCAATGAGCAGTACTTTTTTGAAAGGAATCTTTTCTTTTTTTTTTTTTTTTGAACAGTAGGTCTCAACAGAGGGTTTAAAATATTCAGGAAACTGTTGTCGACAGTTGTGCTGTCACCTGGCTTCATTGTTCCATTTATAGAGCACAGGCAGAGTAGATTTAGCATAATTCTTAAGGGCCCTAAGATTTTCAGAACGGTAAATGACCATTGGCTTCAACATCAAGTCACCAGCTGGATTAGCCCCTAACATGAGAGTCAGCCTGTCATTTGAAGCTTTGAAGCCAGGCATTCACTTCTGCTCTCTAGCTGTGAAAGTCCTAGATGGCATCTTCTTCCAATATAAAGCCGTTTTGTCTACATTGAAAATCTGTTGTTTAAGGTAGCCACCTTCATTAATCAACTTAGCTAGATCTTCTGGATAACTTGCTGTAGCTTCTACATCAGCACTTGCTGCTTCACCTTGCACTTTAATATTACAGAGGTAGCATCGTTCCTTAAAACTCATGAATCAACCTCTGCTATTTTCAAACTTTTTCTACAGCTTCCTCACCTCTCTCAGCCTTCATAGAATTGCAGAGAGTTAGGGCCTTGCTTTGGATTAGGCTTTGGCTTAAGGGAATGTTATGGCTGGTTTGATCTCCTATCCAGACCACAGTAATAAGGCTGTTTTGCTTTTTTTTCATTCATGTGTTCACTGGATTAGCACTTTTTTTTTTTCTTGGCTGCGTTGGGTCTTCGTTGCTGTGCGCGGGCTTTCTCTCTAGTTGCGGTGAGCGGGGGCTACTCTTCGTTGAGGTACGGGGGCTTCTCTTGTTGCGGAGCACAGGCTTTAGGCGTGCGGGCCTCAGTAGCTGTGGCTCACAGGCTCTAGAGCCGCAGGCTCAGTAGTTGTGGCACATGGGCTTAGTTGCTCCGTGGCATGTGGGATCTTCCCAGAGCAGGGATTGAACCCGTGTCCCCTGCACTGGCAGGCAGATTCTTAACCACTGTGCCACCAGGGAAGTCCCAGGATTAGCACTTTTAATTTCCTTCCGGAAGTTTTGCTTTGCATTCACAACTTGGTTAACTGGTGCAAGAGGCCTAGCTTTCGGCCTATCTAGCCTTTTGATATGCTTTCCTCACTAAGCTTAATTGTTTCTAGCTTTTGATTTAAAGTGAGAGATGTGTGACTCTTTTTTTCACTTGAACACTTAGAAGCCATTGAGAGATTACTAAGTGGTCTAATTTCAATATTGCTGTGTCTCAGGGAATAGGGAGGCCTGAAGGGAGGGAGGGAGGGAGATGGGAAATGGCGGGGGGATAGAGTAGTCAGAACACACACAACATTTATCAATTAAGTTCGCTATTTTATATGGGCACGGTTTACAGCACCCTAAAATAATTACAATAGTTACAGATAAGATCACTGATCAAAGATCACCATAACAAAGATAATAATAATGAAAAAGTTTGAAATCATATGAGAATTACCAAAACGTGACACAGAGACATGGAATGATCAGATGTTGGAAAAATGGCACCAAGAGACTTGCTTGACGCTTAGATAGTTGCCATAAACCTTCAATTTGTAAAAAAAAAAAACAAAAAGCAAGCAGTGTCTGTGAAATGCAATAAGGTGAAGCACAATAAAAAGAGGAATGCCTCTATATATAAAGTTGATGAAGTTCTTAGACTTATATGCTAACTTTCAGGTTTCTGTGACAGTGAAGACAGTTATCTTTGAAGTGTTTTGAAAGATTATTAGTCACAACTCTCATGGTTGAAAATAAAGGAAACCAAATTTAAAAAATGGGAAATTGTTGGCTTTTGCCACTGGGAAGTGTAGAGATACAATTAAGCCTTAGGTGCCCATGAAACTAGGTGCAGCGTGGGCCAGGACTCTCACTCTACTCACAGCTTTGCTTTTCCATGTATGTTCCATTCACTTTATCACCCTGCAGGCCAGCTTCATCCACATGGTAGGAAATTCTGTATCAGGAGTTCCTGAGCATCAAACCTCCTCACAGCTTCTACCCTCACTGAGTCCTTTTACTCATTTCTAATAAGCAAAACCTTGGCAAAAGACCTGATTGACTCAACTTTAGTCAGGTGCCGTTCCCAAGAACCCTTCAAATGTGAGTGGAGGTGGGGCCATGTAGCTTCTTACCAATATTATAGAAATACAGACAGGACAAGGGACAGTACTTGGCTGACAACACCAGAGGATTCTCAATCCAGAATAAGAAATGACTGATTTTGTTCTGGGTGTGTATATAATAGTTCACAGATTGAACTCTCTTTCTTTCATGAACTAGAGAATTAGCGCTAACCAAATGACAGCTGAATATGAATCAAGTGTGAAATACTCAATTGGGTGAGTAGTTTTAGATTAGCAAAGAAACGATTAAAGGGATTTGGGGTGTTATATAGGTAGATTAACAGTAAACTCATATACCAAATATCTTGACCCACAGGGCAGGAATCTCAACTTTGGCCTGTGCAGGCAGGTTGATATGATAGAGTTTGATTAGGAATCAAAACTCTTCAATCAGATTTTTTTCTTATAGTTGAATAATCATGATAAAAAAAATGACACTTTGTTTTCTTAAAATAAAAAGGCTTTATAAAAATTTCTCTCTAAAATATTGATTTGATTACTCAAAATATAAAGATTATTATCTATTTAGTTAGAAAAGTTAAAAGTAGGCTGAATATAGTTATTCTAACCAAAAGAAGATTCTTAGATAGCATAAGTTCTCCTCAGTTGAAGAAATTATGAGTTGAAATACCTTTTTTAGTCTCATTTTGTACATCGTTGGCTAGGTGAAGAGTTTTTTCTTGCCTTTCAGCTCTTTTGGCCATTTACTGATCTGTCTGTTTTCTTTGGAAGACCTTGCCTTTTCAGAGTTACCCTTCAGTATAGCTCAACATTACTCACTTTACTCTGCCCCCTAAGCTGCTACTTGAGAATAGGATTTTGGTCCTAGGGAATCTTCTTATCTCCAGCACTAAACACGGTGTCCCAAAGCTAGAGCGTTCAATCAATGTGTTCGGTCTTTGTCTGCGAGTACCCTAAAAAAGGAACAGAAATATGAAAATATGTAGTGTTCAGGTACCAACAAATAGACAGGGTGGAGCCTAAGGAACTCAGGGTGATCCTGCAAAGGGAAAACCACTTGTGAGTCATGTTAAAGAACTTAGGCTTGAACTTCTGTAGGCTCCGGGGTAGGTTTTATGCAGGGCAGTCAATTGGAGAGCCAGTGTTGTGCTAGGACCATGCTAACACTGGTCAAATAAATCTGGCTGAGATTAATATGGTAGACTTGCGTTTGCAGAATTAACAGAGAAAAGTCTTTTGGCAAATGACAAAGTTTTGTTTGGGTTCTCCTTTCTTCCTCTCATTGTAAAGGAATCTGTCTATGGAGAATAGTTCTAGGGTTTTTTGGCAAATGACAAAGTTTTGTTTGGGTTCTCCTTTCTTCCTCTCATTGTAAAGGAATCTGTCTATGGAGAATAGTTCTAGGGTTTTTTATGTTTTAATACCTGAATTTATGTGAGTAAAATTACTTGCAGCAGCCAGGAGTGAAAAATGTCAGAAGAAAGATATTTTAGAGAACACTGTCAGTCAATCTGGGAAAACCAAGATCAGTTGACAAGTCTAAAGAACAGGAGAAGGGAAAAACTTTACAACCACCACAAAACAACTGGAGATAAAAAGCAGAAACATAAAGGAAGCTTGAATCTGGAAGAAGATTGATTACAAAATGAAGGGTCACAGGGCATGTGTTTTCAGTCTCAAGCTGTGGGAATGGGCCAGGCTGGGTTAAAGGAATAGGGTCAGGCCTGAGATATGTGAATTAGAGAAGAATGGAACATGAACTTGGAGGAGTGTCATAATTTCAACAGCTGACATACAGTCCACTAAGCATAGTTGGCAGGTATTAGCAGGTGAGGGTGATATTCTACAATTGTAAAACTAAGGAAATAACATGGCTTTCATCCCCTGAGAAAGTCATGATATGAAACAGAAAGATCAAAATACTGTCTGTTTAATTTTTTCACTTGTGAGATCATCTTAAAATACAAGGACAATGCAGTATCAAACATCAGTTACACACTTAGATATGTAAATCGACTTGAGGATGAAATGTGACAAACTCCAAATGGATTAACGGTTATAATAATAAAAGCATATTGCTTTTTCAATTTTCATTCAGCAGCAAAATGGGGAAATACTGCATTTGATACTGTACATATCATTGATGAGACCTGTGGGCCACACGTAATAGCATAGTGATACTTTACATCTACATAGAAGTTTTCACATCAGTGCACAAATGAACTCTCAGTGGCAGCATCATTATCCCGTTTGCAGAGCAGAGGGGCCTTTGCAACTGCCTGGGAGAACAGATAGTCTTTATGTCTTGCCCTGGATAGTGACTGCTTTGATTTATTTGGAGGATGAACTCATTTCAACCCTGTAGCTTTTCCTCATGACCCAGGTTCATTTTCTTGATCCTGAAATTCTTCTCTTCAGTTAACATACTGAGGGGGCATTGAAACTGGTTCTGGATCCCACAGCATCTGCATTTGAGTGACTAAGTTATAAATACAGAAGAGCATATATGTATACACATACATATGCAGGAATGCATTTATATATGCATGTGTATGTGTATAAAATGGCTTTATTGAGATTATAATACACATAGCATAAAATGCCGCCATTTAAAGTATGCTCCATTTGGAGCATATGATAGTACTGTTTGAGCAAAGTGTATTGTGAAGGGGATATTTCTCATTGCAGGGAGGAGACTGCTGGAGCTCATTGAAAAGAAAGAAGGATGGGTAGTGGGAGGAGAGCCCAGTGTTAAGAGCAGGTGACCAGCCACCTACAACGGGTCTGTTGCCCAAGAGCCTGGTGACCCAAAGAGTGAACCTCAGGAGAAGTGCATCATGGCTCTTTGGAGGCCAGAGCACTATACACTGAGCATGGAGAGAGAAGGAGGGGTAGAACCTTTCACAGCTTAGGAGTGACAGGTGATAGCCTCCCTACTCCTAGAGTTGAGGAGCCCAAGCAGTAGTTTCAGCAGGAGTGGGAAAGTGGGGGAAGACAATAGGGATGGATACATCATAGTTCTCAATCAGTAAGAGATCACACTAAGAATTTTGCTATGCAAAGAAATGGGGGCAGTGCCATTTAAAAAAAAGTAGATTGATTCATCATTCATTCATTTAGATGAGAAAGATTACATTAAGCTATTATACTGATAGGAATAATCCAGTCAAGAAGGGAAACCTTTTGATGCAGGAGAGTAAGGTCAGAGGGGATGGGGTCTAAGGCACGAGGGTAGAGGTTGGTCTTAGGTAAGAGCATCAACAGTTCTTCCATTATAACTGGAAGGAAGGCAGAGCAACATGGACACGTGTGAGAGGCCCCTATTGGGAGGAGAGTTCCCACAATCCTGTGAGTGGGAGTCCAGACCTAGAAAATGTAATTCGGTTAATGTTGTGGGACCCCCATCCATCCCTCCATTCATTCATTTATTGAAGAAAATTCTGTACTAGGCATTTTACTAGCTGCTGAATACTGTGTAATAGTGAATAAATTAAAGACCGGAATAGTTTGGCAAAACAGTTTTCATAGAACAGTCATGTCTGAAAATTCTAGAAGGTAAATCATTTTTACAATGTACTGCTTAGTGGAAAATTTAGTTTTACACGTTCTATTTTGGCTAACATTGCTAAATGATAAGCCAGGGATGAAAAGGATAAAACATGGGAATTATAAGATTCATGGAAAAGGCAAGTAGCTTTATTATAGAGGGGCATTATCATTTTTAATTTTAACTCTCATTTTTCACTATTAATGTTTTAAATCACTCTTTTAAAGAGGACTATAATAAAGAAATACCTTTTGAAAACTGCAAATACAAATTTAGGTGCTAAATGTGTCAGGATTCTTTGGCTGAATATGGGATGGGGGTGATGATCAAGCATCTACAGTAGAAAAACGTAAGCACATTTGTGGAATATCCATATATATCTGTATCTGTCTGTGTATCTGTATCTATAAAACATCCTCTCCTGCACCAATCTCCAGCTGTGTTAATTTCAGTCTCCTGTGCTCTTTTTCCTCCCCAGCTTTATTGAGGTATAATTGACAAATAAAATTGTAAGATATTTGAAGTGTACATTGTACTTTTTTGATATACCTGTGCATTGTGAAAGGATTTCCACTATCACCTCACATATTTATCTTTTTTTTTTTAGTGACAGTATTTAAATTATACTCTTTGCAAATTTCACTTATATAATCCAGTGTTATCAACTCTAGTCACCATGTTTTACATTAACTTCTCAGACCTTATTTATCTTATTAGTCTCTTATGTTCTTGACTTTATTTTTTGTTGGCTATGTCAATTTCACCTCAGATACTGAATTACAACTGACCAAACAACAAACAAAAATACCAACTACAGGGCTTCCCTGGTGGCGCAGTGGTTGGGGGTCCGCCTGCCGATGCGGGGGACGTGGGTTCGTGCCCCGGTCCGGGAAGATCCCACGTGCCGCGGAGCGGCTGGGCCCGTGAGCCGTGGCCGCTGGGCCTGCGCGTCCGGAGCCTGTGCTCCGCAACGGGAGAGGCCGCAGCGGTGAGAGGCCCGCGTACCGCAAAAAAAAAAAAAAAAAAAAAAAAATACCAACTACATAAGGCCATAAGTGCAAACTTCTAGTTCCTTTATCCCCTTATTTATTATGAATACTTTTCAGAAGCAGAATACAGCAGTTGTGTGTCAGATTGTTTTTTGTTCTTTTCTAACTATCTTTTTCCCATACAACCACATATAAAGCCAACAGGTAAGGCAGTAGACACTTTTCCTGTCTCAAGCTGGCATGAGAATCTGTGTGTCCGTGGATGAGTGTGATTGGGGAGCCTGATTTCAGGTTGGACTCTCTCCTAGTAATAATTCTGATACCTCTCCATGTTTCTCAGCATTTGTTAGAACTGGTAGAATTAGGAATTAAGCTTAATTAAGCTCCCTCTTCCTTGCTAAGTGAAGAAGGCACAGATTTTTCTGCAGGTCACTGAGTATATGATAAACTTTCCTCTGGGTCAGCCCAACTCTGAGGGCAAATTTTAGTTTCCTCCCTGAACGTCACTCTGGCTTCTGTTGTGGTGGTACTGGCGGTGGCTGTGTGGATGACTTCTTGATTTTACATGAGTTTTGGTTTTAATGGCATTTTGTAAGATTTGCAGCTCATTAGCTCAGTGCTCTGAGTGCTTTTATCATGAACAAGTTCAATCTGTTCAGTGTTGCTTCAGACTGTGATTGAATTTTGACCAAGGAAAGAGGTAAGGTTTTTAATTAGTAAATGTGGAAGGTGTATCCAAGTAATTTTGGCTCCAGCCTTGTCGTTAAAATTTATTGGGTGATTGTTAAGCATCTTCTATTAAGCAATATTATAAATGTACCATCAGCATTGTTTTGCTTTTCCTTACTGACTCTAGCTTCGTGTCACTATGCAATGTAAAAAAATGGTGTGCTGATTATTTTAAGGCACAGTATGATTGGAAAAAGAGATAAGAAGACTATATATCTATATCTATATCTATATATATTTAAGAGCCTGAATATCTCACTTAAACATTACAAAAACTTTTCAAGGTAGTCACTCACATTCACATTTTATTGACCAAGGACCTGTGCTGTAGGGAGTTTGAGTTGCCCAAGTCTTATCGTGAGTGATCAGTAAAGCTGGGATTTAAACTTTGTCTTTCTGATTCTGCTTCTATATTCTTTTTCACTTTAGTATACTTGCATTTAAAAAATAGTTAGTTTATCTATTTGTTCTTCAGTGAATTTTCTGCCAAGAGGTTTATCTAGTATCTTTATTATGGGATGGAAGTAGAGTTCAGAGATGGTATCCTAACCTTATGTCCCATGTACCACCTTAGGATAGAAATAAGATACGGTTTGTTTTAATGATCTAATCAATGACTCCATACTTTTAACTTCACTCTGGGAGAACATCCTCTTCCTATTAGGAGTAGGCCATCTGGAGTAATACTCATCCACACTCTCCTGACTCCAGTATTTCACTTCCGAATACTCCATTGGTGTAGGCCTTCAGGACTGCCACCTTATGACTATTTGCTTCTGGCCAAGCCTTTAGCTGGAGACTTGCTGCTGACAGGTAGAAAATAAGCAGGAATCCCTTTTACCCACCCTCAACCCTACTGTGAGAGCTTCTCAGAAATCACCTGTGAGGTAATATTGATGCAACTTAAGTGTCCTTCATTGGAGAAAACTGGAAGGAAGAAAGCAGGAGAGCTGTGTTGCTGTCAGGTGGAACTGCTGCTGAAAAGAATCCACGTCATACCACTGGAGGCAGTGTCTGGTATCAGTGGCTTTGAGAGGTGTAGGATCGAAGGGGGCAGGGGCAGTGCTGACTTCCTAAAAATTGTATACCACTGTATTGTATACAATTGAATGGCAACATATTTTTAATTAAGTAAAATTAAGTTTTAAAACAACTAAGAAAGGTTCAGACTCAGCTAAGGTTGATCCACAGCACTGTAGGCATGGCATCCCAGTTGTCACAACTCTGTATTTCATAGTCACAGCAATTCCGACAACCCTGAGCTTGCCAGCTGTGCCAGGGTGGAGAAGAGAGCTTTGTGGTCCCAGGCACATATTGAGCCTCTAACAGGCCCCTGGGTCCTGATGCTTCCTGCTCTGTGGGAGTGCATGGAGGAGGCATCACTGTCCTTTCTTGCCTAATGGTCCCACTTTGGACTGTTTTAAGCTCTCAGAGAAATTCTGCAACACTGAGCTCTGAAAGAAAAGGTGGTTTGGATGTTATGATTCCTTCATTGCAGGAGACTCTGGTTCTTAAGCAAAGGTTTCCACTGTGTCTCAAGTAGCAACCAGGAACAAATAACAAGCAATATAGGGAAGAGGAGGTCTGTGCCTCAGACCATTATTAAAACCAGTATTTGTTATAGTTGTCTGTAATGTATTTTGTGGCTTTAACACTCTCTTTACAAATACTGGCATTTAAAAAATTGTAAGAAATTAAGCTTTGTTCACTCAAATAAGCAATTTGATTTTCAGGAAATTATTTATTTAGAAAACAAGATTTAACAAAAAACCCTCACATTTACTGAGTTTTGGATTAAATTTTCCCCTATGTTAGCAACTGGGAATAAACCAATAGTTCAGACAATTTCTGGCTATTTATTGGCCTATAAATCCAATCCAATATTCTGTGTATTCAGTATTTTAATACTGATTCAATAAACACTAAGCCTTAAAATATGCTGGTATTTCATTTTAAAGAAAGTATAAAATTTTTTTCCTGAATAAATTTTAACTTAGAAATAAAGGGAGAAATTAGAAAGTACAAAACTTCCAGTTGAGAAAAATTAGTAATATATGTTTGGCCCAACTTCTGGAAAAAATAATTTGTTTCTAATTAAATATATCACCATATTGAACTTGAGCACCTTTGACAATACAGTGCTGAAGGCAGGTTACACTGTGATTATCTGGCAATGCTTTACGAGGGCCTCTCACTATTGTGGCCTCTCCCGTTGCGGAGCACAGGCTTCAGACACACAGGCTCAGCGGCCATGGCTCACGGGCCCAGCTGCTCCGCGGCATGTGTGATCTTCCCGGACCGGGGCACGAACCCGCGTCCCCTGCATTGGCAGGCGGATTCCCAACCACTGCGCCACCAGGGAAGCCCTGGCAATGCTTTTTTAAGAGGACATTTTATTTTAATATGTTAGGTCTTGGTAATTGGCAATTAATTCTTTTAAAAATGTACTTTAATTTTGTTGGTGTAATAAGTGTGGATGTTAAAGGTTAACTGTCTCAATCAGCAAGAACCGAATGCTCGCTGGTTACTAGCAATAAATAAAAAGGCTTTTCTATTAAGAAAGAGAAACTTGATTTTATTGGGCTTTGGGATGTAAAGCGATTTTTCCTCTCCTGAAGCAAGCACCAGTGAGTGGATATGTGGCTCTATGTTCAGATCTGAGGCTGCTGTGTTATCACTGTCAGACAGCTGGAAAAGCAGGGGAAATGTTAGTGTCAGGCCTATCAGTTGTATCCTGTGGGAAGAAGTGGCAGCCAGAGCCATTCAGTCACAGCCATGTAAAATATTGTGCGGACTGGAGTGAGGGATGAAAGTGATTCTTGCTAATTCATTGAATGTTGCTATTGATGTGGTCTTAATAGAATACAGAGGCAGAGAGAATGAGTTTCAGCTACTGCAGTGTGGGTAAGCATAGATTGTGATAACAACGTGGTGACACTATAGGAGACGTGATTCAGAGAAGAGTATTAGAACTTTAGGGGCTAAAAGGTGAACCACAGCTTATTTATCCATTCACTCATTACAGGGCATTTGGGTGGTTCAGGCATTGATTCTCATCTTAAAGTGGCTTCTTTATACTAACTCCAGGCTTCTGAGAGCTCATATGATTCTCCATACCTTCGAGATTCTTTACTGATACACTTGGTCACTTCCAAGTCTCTTACTCTATATGGCCATTGAGAATTAGGAACAGTGCTTCCATTTCACTCATTCTATTATGGCTGTTGTGCCAGCACCTTGGTGGGGAATGGCCACACTTGGGGCTTTCCTATAAGCTTACAGCGTTCCCCTACTAAATCCAGTCAAGTATGCCATTAGACCCAATGTTTTAGAGTGTCCCATACCTATCTGTAAATTAGAGAATAAATCTCCCTGCCTGCCCACATGCCTGGAAGTTCAGCCCCAGGATGAAAAAGTGCTCTGGAATCTGACCTTATTCTTCCTCTTTTTTTCCCCTCTTCTCTCTATAATAAAGAAGAGACATAAGAGGAGAGCTTTCCATCTCTATATTTCATATTCTCCATCTTTAGTTTCTGGGGATATGATAATACACTCTAATAGAATCCTCTGTCTCTGTAAAGAGAGGATATAGCAGAATTAAATGTCCTTCAATTTCAATTTTGATGAGGATTCAAAAGTTTTATATTGGATATCAGAACTGAATATTAATTCTCTCTCCATGCATTCTCGTTTGAACAATTCTGTTACCCTATACTTCACAGATATATGCCTCTTGATCACTGAGGAAGAGATTAAGTACATGAAAGTACAAGAATAAAGCATATTCACTTGTTTAAAATACTCTTATAATGCAAACAAATGTGCATAAATTTTTTAAATTGTGTATGAGGACTTTCAGTAGCAACACGTTGAAAACAATTTGAAATTCTATTAAATGGAGAAAGATTGAGAAATTTCACTATATCCACACTAAGGATTACAATCCATCTATTAAAAAGAATGAGGAAGAGCTACATATACAGAAAATGGGCCTGTTTTAGAAAAATATATAAAATATTCCATTTTTTAAAAGTCCTGCATAAGTGTGTACATAATTTTATATGTTTGTAAAAACATAGAAAAACCATGGAATAAAAAACACCTCAGCCTATCAACTTTAGTTATCTGAGAGGTGTGGGATTAAAGGGGTTGAGGAACATGATTGACTTTCTAGCAGTTTTATACCTCTGTACTGTGTAAAATCAAATGCAAATGTAAGTTGCTAATGAAGTGAAATTAAGTTTTAAAACATATAAAGACTGGATGGACGTTGCTATGGAATGAATTTCCCCCCAAAGTGATGGTATTTGGAAAGAGGCCTTTGGGATATAATTAGGTCTAGGTGAGGTCATGAGGGTGGGGCCATCAGGATGGGTTAGTGCCTTTATAAGAAGAGACCTCAGAGAGCTCTCTCTGCCACATGAGGACACAACAAGAAGAAAGCCATCAGCAAACCAGAAAGAGAGCCCTCACTGGGAAACTGAATTGGCCAGCACCTTGATCTTGGACTTCCCAGCCTCCAGAACTATGAGAAATAAATTCCTCTTGTTTAAGCCTTCCAGTCTATGGTATTTTGTTACAGAAGACCAAGAAGATGAAGAAAGATTTTAGTACTGAGAAGTGGGGATGGTGCTGTAACAGATACCTAAACATGTGGAAGTGACTTTGGAACTGGATAATGAAGAGTTTTGAGGTTTTTGCTAGAAATATGGCCATTAAGGGTGATTCTGGTAAGATCTCAGAAACAAGGAATGTGTTATTGGAAAGTTTATGAGGAATATGTTATGAGGAAAGGTTATCTTAAGTTGGCAACAAACCTGGCCAAATTGTGTTCACATTCTAGTTTTTTTGTGGAAGGTAGAGTTTGTAAACATTGAAGTTGGTTATTTAGCTGAAGTGATTTCTAAACAAAGAGTTGAAGGAATGGTTTGGCTCCTCCTAACTGCTTATAGTAAAATGTGAGAGGAAAGAAATGAGTTGAAGAAGGAATTTTTTAGCAAAAAGGAACCAGAACTAAATATTTTGGAAAATATTCATTCTGTTCATATTGCAAAAAATGCAAAGTGTGTCTAGAAGAAAACACTGAGGGATTATCACTTGATAAATAGATTAAGGGATTATATGAGCAGAAATGTTAGTTTGAACTGAAGCGGATGGAGACAGTATGAAATGAGGGAAGATTGTCAGGCTTCTTAGATACTACAGCTATACAGCTGTGAAAGTGTGCTATTGTTCAAGACAAGGGGAAAATGACTCAAAAGGCAGTTCAGAGATCACTGGGGCTACCTCCTAGGTATCAAACTGTGGGTAGAGGGGTGCTGCCTCAGTTTTATGGTGGGGCCACCTGGAGGCTTGGGAGCTTGACCCCTGCCTAGCAGAGTTTTGGGGTACAAACCCTGCCCCAGTGGGTCTGGAAGGCAGAGCATAGAACTGAAGAGGATTATTCTCAAGTCCTAAAATCGAATGGAATTTGCTTTCCTAGGTTTTGGACTTGCCTGGCACCTGTCATTCCTTCCGTCTTTTTTATTTCCCCCTTTTAGAATAAAATATCTGTCTTATGCCTGTCCCACCATTGTATTTAGGAAGCACATAACTTGTCTGGTATCACAGGTTTATAGCTGGAGAGAAATTTTGCCTCAGGGTAAATCATACCTCAAGTCACACTCATTTTATATGACTCAGATTTTATTTAGATGGGACTTTGGACTTTAGAGTTGGTACTGGAGTGAGTTAAAACTTTTGCAGATGTTCAGATGGAATGAATGTGTTTTGCATGTGAGAAGGACATGAATTTGGGGGGGGTGCAGCCAGAGACAGAATGCTAGGGACAGAAGTGTGTTCCCCAAAATTCATGTGTTGAAGTCCTAACCCCCAATGTGATGATACCTGGAGATTAGGCCTTTGGTAGGTAATTAGGTTGAGGTGAGATCATGAGGGTGGGGGTATCATGGTGGGGTTAGTGCCCTTAAAAGAGAGATACCAGAGAGCTTGCTTCCTCTCTCTCTGTCTCTCTGTCTGTTTGTCTGTCTGTCTCTCTCTTTCTGCCATGTTAGGACATAGTGAGAACGTGACGATCTGTAAGCCAGAAAAACAGCCCTCACCAGGGAACCTAATCAGCTAGCATTTTGGTCTTATACTTCTCAGTCTCCAGCTGTGAGAAATAATTTCCTTTTGTTTAAGCATCCTTTCTACGGTATTTTCTTATGGCAGCCCGAGCAGACTAAGACAGGTATACAAAAATGTTATACTGTATTTTCTATTGATTATCTGGGGCTTCTGTTTTGTTAAAAATTATTTAATTTATGCTTTTATATATTCTCTAAATGTTGAGGGTTGTTTATGAACCATAACACGTTTTATCATTTTTTACAAACACATTTTCTTTTTAATAAAATGAAATTAATTACATGTATTATTATCCAAGTTACTCAGGGAGAATGGTGACAGAGCCAGTTGGTGGCAGTATCAGGGATACGAATGTGAGAACCCAATGCTATTTCAGTGAACTTTCCATCATAACATGCTTTTTTTTTTTTTTTTTTCGGTACGTGGGCCTCTCACTGCTGTGGCCTCTCCTGTTGCGGAGCACAGGCTCCAGACGCGCAGGCTCGGCGACCATGGCTCACAGGCCCAGCCGCTTCGCGGCATGTGGGATCTTCCCAGACCGGGGCATGAACCCGTGTCCCCTGCATCGGCAGGTGGACTCCCAACCACTGTGCCACCTGGGAAGCCCATAACGTGCTTTTTCATAACAATCTATATGCCGGCATTCTGCAGTAGCAAAAGGTTTTCACTGATGGTATTTGAAAGCAATAGCTTCTGAAACGTATATGTAAAATACATGAGTATGAAGTTTAAACAGTATGTTTCCATCAATAACATACCAACAAACTCTTTTTTTTTTTACATCTTTATTGGAGTATAATTGCTTTACAATGGTGTGTTAGTTTCTGCTTTATAACAAAGTGAATCAGCTATATGTATACATATGTTCCCATATCTCTTCCCTCTTGCCAACAAACTCTTAAACGAGACTTAGAAATCCAAATGTTTAGAGAGTCTAAATACATAGCATTACATTTAAAATCAATGAGAGTTACTGGGTGGCTAAGTATGCACAGTATTTTGTATGTTTTTTGAATGTAGATTTGGTTGTATATTTATTAGAATTATGGGTAGAAAGAAATGGAATGGTGCAGAAAGCTCTTGTCAGCTATATAAAAGTGGAACCTAAATTGTATGCTTATGCTGTAGCCCAAGTATATTACTTTTCCCTTTTGATTTTTAGAACATGCAATAGATAACCTTCCTATTTTCCCATTCTAAGCTTTAATTATGGGACTTCTTTGTATCATTGTTATTATAACTAGTATGTTTATACTTTCATGCATATAAAACTTTGGGAATCGAACTTAGATATCTATGTACCTAAGTGAAATTGAAGTCCAAACTGACTGTTCTTTGGGCTAAATGATAAATACCCAGTAATCAGTCAATACTGTCTTGAATATGGGTATATCCAAAATCACTTTCATGAGTATAGTGGAAAGTAATAGTGTCAATTTCTTGGGCCACAAATGAGCCACTTAATGAACATGATAAAGAAACAACAAGAGAAAACAGAGAAGTTCAAATGGTTAGAGGGATGATGTCGGTCTAGTGCAGAGCTTAAGAATAAGTTCTGTGGATCCAGACTGCCTGAGTTAGAAGCTTGTTTCTGCTGCCTATATTATATGCATGACAATCAGAATTTGTTTAATTTTCTATATGGGTTTCTTTTTCTGTAAAATGGAGATAATAATTATAATGCTTACCTCATAAATAAACGAAGAGAATTCCACAGTTCTGAAAAGCTCTATAGTACATTTTTTTTCTCATATGTTTGGTACTAAAATTAGATGGGCAACATAATTGGACTGGAATGTACAATTATATTTCTTTCTTTGCTGTTCACAGATATTTTATTACCTTTCTTTCTTTCTTTCTTTCTTTTTGGTGACTGAGTTTGATTGCAGTGGGGAAATGTAAACAAGTAAGCAAGTGTTAGTGCGCCTCCTGCTCCCACCATGTGTTTCAGTGAAAAAGAGTAAAGGAAATATTTGTTATAATCAGTAATGCGTAAAATAGGGTTATTGCCCAAGTGTGATCATTTTAAGTCTTTTGGAAGACTTTTATAAATGGAATGTCTAACGGAAGTGTCTAACTACAGAATACTATATGGGAAATATGACTTCCTATCTCTTAAGGAACTAGAAAAACAGTTGATGAAGTTTCTCACTGATAATGGTAACTGAAAACTAATATAAAAAGGGAAAAAACTGATCCTGTAGAAAAATCAAAACAAAATCAAAACAATTAAGATTCCAGTCGTGTGTTGAATGAGTAGACTCAACAACTATGAAGTGAATCTGAACTACTGACTGGTGTGTGGTTCACAAAACAAACTTGAATAGACCATAAAGACTGAATGTTGAATGTGAGTACAAATATTCAAAATATTGGCTGCAGAAATTTCAGAAGCTTATGGTGTAAATTACCGGGAAATTTGTTGCTTAAAAGTTGCTGCTGATCGTAAAGCTGCAGATTTTATTAGCATACTTGCCAAGATAATACCTAATAAAGATCTGAACAGATTGACAGTGCCAGTACAACAGCTTTTATTGGTGTTAGAGTTCTAGAAAAACAGCAGCAGAGACAAACGAGAGAGAATCAAGAGGGTTTTAAGGACACTGAGCGTAGACGGACTGTGTATGGATATGCTGGTGCTGTCAGCGTATACAAGGTAGAGTCTATAGTGACTGGAAAAAACCAGCATCCAGATGTTTAAAAGTACATGCAGTTTGCCTGAACTTGAGTAACCAAGACATACTTCTGGTGAGTTCAGTTACTACTAATTATTAGTGTAAGATCACTGCAGGCAAGCTTAATTGGGGAAAATGTAAAATTTTATGTTTTCTAAATAATGATCAGCACATACCCGTTATGAAATTTTATGGGAAGTAATGTTTTCAGAAATTACTTTTCCCTCATGTGACATATGAAATACATCCTTGTGAAATACACAAGGAATGTTACAATCCTTGGGAGAAATAAAAACAAAAACAAAGTGAGTTGCTTGTTCCAGTTACCAGAGAATTAGGAATTAAGACTCCCTGAAAGACTCCAGTCTTAAGGATGGCTGCTAATGCTTGAAAATCTATCTATTGATAATGTTGATGAATTTATATTAGTAGATCACTGACACATTGTTGGATTAAAATAAATTTGGAAAAAACCTGTATCTAAAGACTTTGAAGGATTTTTAGTAACTGATAAGAAAAAAATTATGTCAAACATTTTACCTAAACCAGCAGTCCGTGGGCAGAAAGAATAGATGAGCCAGAGATAAAAAGCTACTTACCATCAGTGATTGGTCATGAGTCCAGAGAGTGGTGAATAGTTGTGTCAGAAAAGACAGCTATTGGAATTGTTCTTAAATCATCAGAGCTCCTCTAAGACTAGAGATAGTATATAGAGAAAATGTTGTGCTCATAAAATATTTCTGTTTCTTGAGAGAACTTGCTGTGTTTGCTTTTCTTTTGTATCCTCAACATGCTTACAAGTCTCCATTTATAAAAGTACATGTTTTTGTATGTCTTCCTTGTAAACTAAGATACTTTAATTTTACAAGAATAAATGTCAGTGCAACATTCACTTGCTAAGAAATAGCAAATTTTTATATTATTTATTTTGTGATTATGTATTATTCTTGCTTTTCTATGTTGACTTATGTTGTTGCTTGTTCCCAAATGGAGTTTTCTATCATAATCAAACTGACATAATCAGTATATGACGTATAAAACTTATCTGGGTCCATGTCTTTGATTCCATTGTCTTTGATTTTATTTTGAGGTCAGATTATAGAAAAGTTACTATCTTCAACAGGTATATTTATATAAGGAGTTAGAATCAGACCAGCTAAATTTACAACAAGGCAATTAATTGTTTTCAAATGTTGTAACTGAAGACAAAATTAGAATTATGATAGATAAATTTGCATAAATAATAACCAAAGATGTATTATTTTCTAGAGACTGCATAATTCAGTGTCTTCTGTCTTTTGTGAAGTATAATCTTTTCTGACAAACTGTATGATTTTAATTTTTTCCTATATTGTTGGCACTGAATTCTTCTCAAAAACAAATCTGGCTTAGTTTGATAAATCGTGAATTAGGGGTAATCACTCTCAATTAGCTTATGGATAGCATTGTGTAGAAATATATTGCATTTAAATAAATGCTCTATTTTATGTGGTTGACATAATCCTGTATCTCTACATTTAAAGCCTGACTAAACCATACTTTTAAAGGCTTTTTCTGCAAAATGAATTGTATTTAAATGTAAATTTGGTTTTATGAAGCTTAGGAAATATAATTTTTAGACACAGAAATTTGAAAAAGATAATGAAATGAATTGCTACAAAGAGCAGGAATAATCCTTCAAATCTTAATTAAAGAGAGAATGTTAGCTGTTCTGAATGTGTCATAGTTATGACACATTCTGAAATAAGTTAATTGTAATAAGAAAAATGGAATAAAAGGCGTATTACTGTCAAATTCATGTAAGAGGAAGAAATTAGCTGATTCAGAGTTAAGTGAGGAAAACCTGTTGATGGAAGTTTAAAAAGGTCTCTTAAGTACATTATTCATTACTTTACAAATTTCTTTTGTTAAGTCTGGAAGTCTGGAACTCCTGTAAGATAAAATAAGATAAGATGATTTACTTTTGCTTATAAGGTTAAATGTAACTTTTTGTTAATGATATGAACTAAATATATCAAACATAATGTCTGGGTTTTCTAAGGGTAATATCTGCCTGTTTATCACTTATATGGGAAACCCTAGAGGTAATCTTCACAGAAAGTTCATAGTGCCAATAATTGGAGCTAGCAAGAGTGTGGGATACAGAGGGAATATTTTTGCATTTCTGTGGAGTTGGGGCATTTTGGATAAATTCTGCTGAAATCTTGGGATGCTGGTCTAAGAGCAAGATTGGGGAATTAATTTACAACTGTAGAGATAGTATGAGAACTCCAGACAGGTTTTCCTAACTCTAGAGTATATGCTTACCTTTCAAAGGAAGATAAGGCTCAGGGCTTTGGAGACATCTCTAGGTCAGAAAAGCCAGAGACAGTGGGCTTATCTGGTCCTTGGAAGTATGTATTTACATCCCAAAAGTTTATAGTGAGATCTCAGGATCTTTTTCATCATCCAGTATCCAAAGAGCAAAGGTTTTTCTCCCTTTGTCAAGAAGGGAGGAGGAGGTGGCCGTTTCTTTCTCCTGTAGATAAGCAGGTAAAATCCAATTTTCTCCATTCCTCATCTGTAATATAGACTTTGAAACTGGTGTGTGTAGGATATCTGACCCGGCTTTCATTGCCCTAGGGGTAATAACTGGGGCTTTGGGAAATACGCAGTCATTATTTACTTTTAAAGTGAATAATAGTAATCTGTCTTTGATTCAGAGCACCTTGTATGCACATTCAAGATAACATTAGTAAAGGTCAACATTAAAACCCTAATAAAGACTCAAAGTAAAGAACAGATCAAAATAGAATACATGATAATTAATATCTAGATCAGGGGTAGAGTCAGCAAGATTGATGTTAAACTTTAGAAAAGCCTTTTTTTTAAACTTGTATATCATACGACTTTATCAGAATATCACAGTATTTATAGATACAAATTGCTAATATTTTATTTACCTATAATTTAAGTGGAATCACATTTATTGTAATCATTAAAGATAATAAATAGAATCCTACTGAAGGGAGTTCTTTATTTCCTATAGTTGTAGTTCATATTCTTGAATTGTAATTCCACCTTAATAAAGAATAATTACAGTATCATTCATGTGATGATGTTTTCAGTTTGTGAGGACTTTGTACTAAAGCAACTGCATTTAGTTTCTTAAAATTGTGGGAAAGTTGTGTTTAGACACTTTTTACTTTTGTTATTTAATATTTTCATAAATAGTAGATCCAGTATAGATCCTATCAGAAAACAGTACTCAATAAACTAATACCTCTAATACTTGACCTTTATTACTTGGCTTCTGCTGACTTAATGCTTTATTGGCAGCTGAAAAGACTTATAATTTGGAGGTCTGACCCCTGTGAACTGGGCATTGGAAAAGTGTGGTTTGCTGTTTTCAAGAAATCAGAAGAATCAGTTTAAAGTGAGATTTTAGAAAGCTCAAACAGATGTTGGTTTAAATGCTACAAAAAAAGGTTTGAAAATGTTTTTTTTTTTTTTTTCATTGAAATAACTGCTATGTGATGGAATTGAACAGGATTTTGAAGATCACACAGCTAGAACCCAGTTTCACTTTTCAGTCCTGTGGTAAGATATCCTACTAAAAATATTTAAAATTCACCTAAAATGTATAACTTTAAGACATTCATATTGGCCACAACATAAAGTTACTTAAGAAACATGTCAGTGTACTTCACGGGAAGTGACTATTAGCACTGAATGAAAAGTGTTCAAAATGTTTGCATATATATTCACTGACAGTACTGTCCTGTATCTTGTAGCATTTTATATTGCAGGGATATTAACGTACACTTTTGCATTTATGAGAAATAAAGTTAGAGCCAACAGCTGGTGCCTCATAATTTCAATTTTTAAGATAGTGATCTTGTATGGCACAGGATTTAATCACTGTTCCTGTAATTGAAGCTTTTCCCCTCTGTGCTAACTCTTTCTGATATAAAAAGATCTACAGACTCTGCATTTACTAGGGCTTCTGGGAAACATTACAGATTAACAGATAGATCCAATGAGTAGCATTTCTGTGGGAGATTTACAGGAGCATCTTTGAAACGATTATATTTCTTGATGTCCCAGCTTGGCACTGTGGGAAATGTATGACTGCAACCACACCATTTCTCTGAGCTTAAGACCCTGAACATTTTTTGCCAATGTGGTGGGACGTTTTTCTAAGAAAAGTCGAGTTGAGATTGTTGGTTTAAAATGGTGGTTTGAACAGACACATTAATGCCTTTTCCCTCATGAAACCCCACTCAAGTGAGAGAAAAGGATTTTAAAGATGCTTATTTTGACAATGACAAAGAGAGCATGAGAAGAGAAAATAGCACTAAAAATTTGGATATTCAGAAAGAAGGTGATGGGTTTGATTGATTTAGCATGTCCGAGAAAGTTGAATCCTAACCTGGCAATCAGTGAAGTCAAATTGTGAACCTCATAGAATCCCCCAAGGCCCAGGAATTGGTAGAATTCAGGACCTCTGTAAGAGATAGATGGAGGTAGAGCTAATAACAGGATTGTTTAAGGTCTATTTATAAAGCATTTGGACCCATATCTTCTCACTACTCTGAAACTTGAGTGACTGCCATCTCGTATCCTGGCAGAGTTCTGACGATTTATTATTGAGATTTATCTGAAGAGCATAAACAGAAAGTCTCTAGACTGAAGGACAGAAAACAAAATGGAAGGTATAGGTTACATATTGAAAGTGGTGATACAGTGAAAGTTTACATAGTGAATATGGAGATCATATGTCCTTGCTTATTTGATTTCTAGAAAACTGGAAGCAAAGCTTATATCATCCAGATAGGATAATAAAATAATTTTGCATGGGAGTATCTCATCATCCCAAGAAGAAAAGACTTAACAGTACTCAGTACTGAATGGGGGTTCCCCAGTGCATCAGAATATTTCAGAAAAGCTCACAATCAGTACATCCCACCTATGGACACAGAAACTCTGATCTATTTTTAACTGACCCACTCCCATAAAAGTAGGCAACCAAAGATTACCAGACATTTGAAGAAACCTCAAATATGGAAGGCCAAGAACCACCCCCCCCGCCAATTTTGAATATAGCACATTCAGGAGGAGAAAATTGAAAGGTGTGGGAGGAGGAGAGGGAGGGAGGGAGGGAGAAAAAAAGAGGAGGAGAGGGAGGAAGGGAGGGAGGGAGAGCAAGGGAGAGAGAGAGATGTGGAGAGATTGAAAGAAAGAAAAGGAAGAAAACATCTGCTTTGGATTGGTCTGTTTGCTCATTATGCAGGTGGTAAAGGACAAAGAAAAGTTATCAATCCCATGAAGGCATGTCTGTTGTTGGGTTTCTTGGGCATTGAAGGGCCTTTCATTGGTTCGTTGGATGATGTAGGTATGGGTGGTAAGAAGAGTTACCCTTCTCTACCCATGTGCAGGGGAGTCTGTCATTGGAGAGACATTGCCTTTCCTTTAGCATTTGGATTGTGGGATAACTTAGGGTAATGCAGAGGTGAGATAATGAAACCATAGAGACTATGTTTTCCGAGTCATGACTGTATTATCCTAATCTCATAGGGCAGTTGTATAATTTGGGGGATCCCTTCTTGTCCCTGACTTCCAGTTAGTATGTTAGGTACAAAGTAGTCAGTTTGATTGTACCCATCCTTTAGTCATCATTGGATGAACACTCTCTATGCTGGTGTGTGTGTGTGTGTGTGTGTGTGTGTGTGTGTGTGTGTATGTACATGTGCACACAGAAACACTTGCATGTACAAGTTTTTCAGTAGGACTTCCTTCAGTAGTTAATCACAACCAAGGAATTCTATTTCAGGTGATCTTACTGCTGTGAGTCTTCTGTTTTTAGGGAATAAGTTGGGCTGGTTCTTGGGAGCATCCAGTGACCACATATGTTAAAGACTGGCCAATTTGTACCAATGGACTTTCCCTCCTTTAAAGTTGGTCATTGTCCTCTGGACTCTCAATCCACTTCTAGAAATCCATGGTGGATACCTGACAAGATATACATCTTGCCTTGATAACTCTCATACAAATGAGGGGAAATGGTGAGAAAGCACACACACACTAAATATGCTGGAACAGCATTTATCAGTGAAATTTCATGGAGACAGGAGTAGTAGTAGCAAGTGTGTGAATGCTCATTGCGTTCTAGGTCAGTGCCAAGAATTCAGGCTGGGCTGGAAATCAGACTTGGCAAAAGGCACCTCACAGTTTGTCCATAGGATTTTTTTTTTTTTTTTTTTTTTCTCCGTATGTGGGCCTCTCACTGTTGTGGCCTCTTCCATTGTGGAGCACAAGCTCCAGACGTGCAGGTTCAACGGCCATGGCTCACGGGCCTAGCCGCTCCGCGGCATGTGGGATCTTCCCGGACTGGGGCACGAACCCGTGTCCCCTGCGTCGGCAGGTGGACTCTCAACCACTGCGCCACCAGGGAAGCCCTGTCCATAGGATTTTAAGTTACATGGTTAAGAAAGTACAAGCCCATCCTCTGGTGTGATTAGTGGCTAAGAAATAATGGTAATATGTCATAGCAGAACCTTGGCTTCACCCCTATTGTGACAGATATCAGGCTGCACTCTGTGCTGAGGAGTAGATGAAGACTAAAGGCCCTACTGTAATCAGAAGCACTTTTGGTGACCCCCTAGATGGAATAAACCCATTAGGGATATACCCATTACCTTTGTCTTGTTTTATATGATAATTTATTTCCAGGTCCAAACATTATGCCATGTAAGTACCATACTGACTTTTCTCACTCTGGTATGAGTACAAATGAGTGTATTACAATCAGGAACATGAAGGTCGATTAATGTGATGGTTAACAGGGAAATCACTGGTCCACATCAAGATGACTTGTTTCGGTATGGGACAGGGCCTATGGATATATTCCAAAGAAGATCCTTGCCTAGTAAGAGGGGAACACTGCATTCATTGGAGACTGGAAATAGGTACACACTGTCTTGTACTTGGATTTCTCCA
Source organism: Aethalodelphis obliquidens (assembly GCF_003676395.1). Taxonomy (NCBI): domain Eukaryota; kingdom Metazoa; phylum Chordata; class Mammalia; order Artiodactyla; family Delphinidae; genus Aethalodelphis; species Aethalodelphis obliquidens. The sequence continues at coordinate 2,269,555 of NW_020837955.1, forward strand.
GAATTGCCGCTAAGGCCATTCCAAATTCTTTGCTGCTGTCTTTCTTTGTTCATCTGTCTCTGATCTGCCAACAAGGGGGAGGGAGAGAGAATACTTTCAGCATCTGCTAACATACCTACTCTGCTTGTGAAACTTCATAGCAAACTTGATCTCTATACCATGTAGTAGTATTGGCAGATGAAAGTGATTGCCAACAGTGGATTTAGATCCCAAGGTTTTGGAAAAAATTATTTGGCACTTTCTTCTTCCAGAATGATACAGATCATTGGAGGATACTTGGGAGAAATCTAAAAGGTCCTCAAAAGACTTTTCTCAACCTTCATGCTGCTTCTGTGAATGGCAGCCTTATCAGTACTTTCCATACTAGATAGTGTATGCTGTTTAGGCTGTCCATAAAAATGGTCTTACCCCATATTTCTCAGGAGAAATGATCTGCATACTGAGGAAAGTTGTCAGGCACTGCTGACAAACCTTTAGTTTCTCCTTTGGCAACTTCATTTCAAATTCATAGCTCTTAGGAGATTGATAATTGAATGTGGTATTTTGCTTACAGGACACATTTTGTGATCAGGGTAGTAATATGATCAGGTAGATCATAATAGGGTTAATATGCCATCAGCAGTTTCCCTAAAGGGTAACTTCCTAGAAAAGAATTGATTGACAAAGCTCCACAGAAACTGGCTAAAGTCTAATAAATAATCTTGGTCAACCATAGAATCTGGACCCTTAGTCCCAGATCATGCCAGTGAAGATGTATCAGTTACTTATGGCTATTTAACAAACTATCCCAAGGCTTAGTTGTTTAAGACAACTACTGTTTTTATCCCTCAGAAATTTACGTATTAGTTAGCTTGATATTTCTGCTGATTTGGACTGAGATTAACTGGTCTTGGCAATATTCTCCCACATGTTTTGGGGTCTGCTGGCTGCCGGATTGTCCAGAATGACCTCAGCATTTTCCCTCTTGTATACCTCTGTCAGGCTTGCTTGTTCTTGTGGTGATTGCAGACACTAAGAGAGAACAAGTACTACTGTGTAAAATAGCAAGTGGAAATGCACATGTACTTTTCAGTTCTCTGATTATGATACGTTTGATAACATCTTATTGGCCAAAACTAAGTCTTAGGCTGATCTCAGAGTCATAAAGGGAAGGGAATAGAAAAAGGGCATGGATATAGAGATGATGTTAATTGATGACATTAATTTCATAAAACTACCATAGTCTATCCTCTGTTCAAAATTATGCACCTCCTAAATGCAAAACACATTCATTCCCTTCAAAGGCCCCACAACATCTCATCTAGTCAGAGCATCAGGCTAAGAGTTCAGTATTTTATGGTGTACTTTAAATCAGAATGTGTTTTTCCTAATCCAGAGACTTATGAACAACTTCATCAATACGACATAACACCCGATGGATGAGTTAATTTGGGGCAGCGTAATCACAAGAGGCATATTCACTCAAAAAAGGGGAAAATGAAAACCGTATAGCAGACATTTGTCCATTAGTAATCATGACATCCAGCTGCTAGGTCTTCCTACTCTGGGCCCAGAGGCTGTTCCTTGATGAGACCCAGTTCTGCTACTTGGGAGTAACTCATCAGTTCATTACTCTCCGCCCCTCTTTGCTTCGCCCTTATGGATGTACTTTGTTTTCCATGCTCCTTGACCACTTTTGAAAAGAGCATCATGCTCTCTGGGCAGTTTTCTTGACCTGTTTCCTGCCTGTAGAAAGTTGGTGCCCACTTAGAAATGGAGCAGATGAATTGCTAACATTTAAGCTGCTACTCCAAGATCACACAGGGTCAATGTAATGTTTTTACACAGTTTTTAAAATATGAAGTAAAAAGTGCTGTTAGTACCTATTATACATAACTATGATTCTAGGAAATAATCTTCTTAGTTTGTTTATTTTAACATATTTTATCTTAAGTAGTTTCATGCGTAAAAGAGCAAAAAAACAAACACTGTCTCAGGTGGTTGTGTTACCATGGTAACAGGCTTCTGCCAATGAAGTACATTATTCAGCAACATTATTGTTTCACATATTGGTGTCCTCCCTCCCAAAATAATGTTCTTTCAGTTTTTAAAGAGTAAACTTGAGAGTAATACAGAACAGTAATAGTGTGCCATTTCTCATTGACATTAATTGTACCTCTTTTATTACATTATATGTTTCTTAACTATGTTTTGTGACCAAGGAACTTTTAAACTGTTTTGAATACCCTTAGAAAAGATGACAATGGTTCACAGGCATTCAGTATTTCCATAAAGACTAATTTTGTGCATAACATATGGTAAAGAAAGGGCCTATTTTGAATACAATAAATGTTTGTAATTTCAAGAGAACATGGTTTAAAATTTCTCATTTTAATCATTCTCATGTTTCACACTAAAATGCAAAAAATATTATGGCATTTTAATGCACTTGAATGTAGTAATTTCAGAAGACACAGATCTATAAATGTCTTCTCAGATTGGAACCAAGATGGCAGAGTAGAAGGACGTGCTCTCACTCCCTCTTGTGAGAACACCAGAATCACAACTAGCTTCTGGACAATCATCGACAGGAAGACACTGGAACTCACCAAAAAATATACCCCACATCCAAAGACAAAGGAGAAGCCACATTGAGATGGTAGGAGGGATGCAATCACAGTAAAACCAAATCCCATAACTGCTAGGTGGGTAACTCAGAGAATGGAGAACACTTATACCACAGAAATTTATCCACTGGAGTGAAGGTTCTGAGCCTCACGTCAGGCTTCCCAACCTGGGGGTCCGACAAGGGAGGAGGAATTCCCAGAGAATCAGACTTTGAAGGCTAGCGGGATTTGATTGCAGGACTTTGACAGGACTGGGGGAAACAGAGACTCCACTCTTGGAGGGCACACACAAAGTAGTGTGCACATCGGGACCCAGGGGTAGGAACAGTGAGCCCAGGGGAGACTGAACCAGACGTACCTGCTAGTGTTGGAGGGTCTCCTGCAGAGGCGGGACATGGCTGTAGCTCACTGTGGGGACAAGGACACTGGCAGCAGAAGTTCTGGGAAGTGCTCCTTGGTGTGAGCCCTCCCAGAGTCTGCCATTAGCCCAACCAAAGAGCCCAGGTAGGCTCCAGTGTTGGGTTACCTCAGGCCAAACAACCAACAGGGAGGGAACCCAGCCCCACCCATCAACAGTCAAGTGGGTTAAAGTTTTACTGAGCTCTGCCCACCAGAGCAACAGTCAGCTCTACCCACCACCAGTCCCTCGCATCAGGAAACTTGAATAAGCCGCTTAGATAGCCTCATCCACCAGAGGGCAGACAGCAGAAGCAAGAAGAATCCTGCAGCCTATGGCACAAAACCCACATTCACAGAAAGATAGACAAGATGAAAAGGCAGAGGGCTATGTACCAGATGAAGGAACAAGATAAAACCCCAGAAAAACAACTAAATGAAGTGGAGATAGGCAACCTTCCAGAAAAAGAATTCAGGATAATGATAGTGAAGATGATCCAGGACCTTGGAAAAAGAATGGAGGCAAAGATCAAGAAGATGCAAAAAATGTTTAACAAAGACCTAGAAGAATTAAAGAACAAACAAACAGAGATGAACAATACAATAACTGAAAGGAAAACTACACTAGAATGAATCAATAGCAGAATAACTAAGGCAGAAGAACGGATAAGTAACATGGAAGACAGAATGGTGGAATTCACTGCTGTGGAACAGAATAAAGAAAAAATAATGAAAAGAAATGAAGACAGCCTAAGAGACATCTGGGACAACATTAAATGCAACAACATTCACATTATAGGGGTGCCAGAAGGAGAAGAGAGAGAGAAAGGACCTGAGAAAATATTAGAAGAGATTATAGTCAAAAACTTCCCTAACATGGGAAAGGAAATAGCCACCCAAGTCTAGGAAGCTCAGAGAGTCCCATACAAGATAAACCCAAGGAGAAACATGCTGAGACACATAGTAATCAAATTGGCAAAAATTAAAGACACAGAAAAATTATTGAAAGCAGCAAGGGAAGAATGACAAATAACATACAAGGGAACTCCTGTAAGGTTAACAGCTGATTTCTCAGCAGCAACTCTACAAGCCAGAAGGGAGTGGCATGATATACTTAAAGTGATGAAAGGGAAGGACCTACAACCAAGATTACTCTACCCAGTGAGGATATCATTCAGATTGGATGGAGAAATCAAAAACTTTATGACAAGCAAAAGCGAAGAGAATTCAGCAGCACCAAACCAGCTCTACAACAAATGCGAAAGGAACTTCTCTAAGTGGGAAACACAAGAGAAGAAAGGACCTACAGAAACAAACCCAAAACAATTGAGAAAATGGTAATAGGAACATACGTATCGATAATTATCTTAAATGTGAATGGGTTAAATGCTCCAACCAGAAGACACAGGCTTGCTGAATGGATACAAAACCAAGACCCATATATATGCTGTCTACAAGAGACCCACTTCAGACCTAGGGACACATTCAGACTGAAAGTGAGGGGATGGAAAAAGATATTCTATGCAAATGGAAATCAAAGAAAGCTGGAGTAGCAATACTCATATCAGATTAAATAGAGTTTAAAATAAAGAATGTTACAAGAGGGCTTCCTTGGTGGCGCAGTGGTTGGGAGTCCGCCTGCCGATGCAGGGGACGTGGGTTCATTCCCCGGTCCAGGAAGATCCCACATGCCGTGGAGCGGCTGGGCCCGTGAGCCACGGCTGCTGAGCCTGCGCGTCTGGAGCCTGTGCTCCACAACGGGAGAGGCCACAGCAGTGAGAGGCCCGCGTACCGCAAAAAAAAAAAAAAAAAAAAAAAGAATGTTACAAGAGACAAGGAAGGACACTACATAATGATCAAGAAATCAAACCAAGAAGAAGATATTACAACTATAAGTATATATGCACCCAACATAGGAGCACCTCAATACATAAGGCAACTGCTAACAGCTATGGAAGAGGAAATCGACAGTAACACAGTAATAGTGGGGGACTTTAACAACTCACTTACACCAATGGACAGATCATCCAAAATGAAAATAAATAAGGAAACAGAAGCTTTAAAGGACACAATAGACCAGATAGGTTTCATTGATATTTATAGGACATTGCATCCAAAAACAGCAGATTACACTTTCTTCTCAAGTGCGCACGGAACATTCTCCAGGATAAATCACATCTTGAGTCAAATCAAGCCTCAGTAAATTTAAGAAAATTGAAATCATATCAAGCATCTTTTCTGACCACAATGCTATGAGATTAGGAATGAATTACAGGGAAAAAAATGTAAAAAACCCAAACACATGGAGGCTAAACAATATGTTACTAAAAAACCAAGAGATCACTGAAGAAATCAAAGAGGAAATCAAAAAATAACTAGACAAATGACAATGAAAACATGACGATCCAAAACCTCTGGGATGCAGCAAAAGCAGTTCTAAGAGGGAAGTTTATAGCTATACAAGCCTACCTCAAGAAACAAGAAAAATCTCAAACAATCTAACCTTACACCTAAAGGAGCTAGAGAAAGAACAGACAAAACCCAAAGTTAGAAGAAGGAAAGAAATCATAAAGATCAGAGCAGAAATAAATGAAATAGATATAAAGAAAACAGTAGCAAAGATCAATAAAAATAAAAGCTGGTTCTTTGAGAAAATAAAATTGATAAACCATTAGCCAGACTCATGAAGAAAAAGAGGGAAGGACTCAAATCAATAAAATTAGAAATGAAAAAAGAAAAGTTACAACAGACACCGCAGAAATACAAAGCATCCTAAGAGACTACTACAAGCAACTCTGCCAATAAAATGGACAACCTGGAAGAAATGGGCAAGTTCTTAGAAAGGTATAACCTTCCAAGATGGAACCAGGAAGAAATAGAAAATATAAGTAAAATTTATATAAAATTTATATAAAAGTAAAATTTATATAAAAAATATATAAGTAATGAAATTGAAACTCTATTAAAACTCTTCCAACAAACAAAAGTCCAGGACCAGATGGCTTCACACGTGAATTCTATCAAACATTTAGAGACGAGGTAACACCCATCCTTCTCAAACTCTTCCAAAAAATTTCAGAGGAAGGAACACTCCCAAACTCATTCTATGAGGCCACCATCACCCTGATACCAAAATCGGACAAAGATACTACAAAAAAAGAAAATTACAGACCAATATCACTGATGAATATAGATGCAAAATTCCTCAACAAAATACTAGCAAACAGAATCCAACAACACATGAAAAGGATCATACACCATGACCAAGTGGGATTTATCCAAGGGATGCAAGGATTCTTCAATATATGCAAATCAATCAATGTGATATACAATATTAACAAATTGAAGAATAAAAACCATATGATCATCTCAATAGATGCAGAAAAAGCTTTTAACAAAGTTCAACACCTATTTATGATAAAAACTCTCCAGAAAATGGGCATAGAGGGAACCTACCTCAACATAATAAAGGCCATATATGACAAACCGACAGCAAACGTCATTCTCAATGGTGAAAAACTGAAAGCATTTCCTCTAAGATCAGGAAAAGGACAAGGATGTCCACCCTTGCCACTCTTATTCAACATAGTTTTGGAAGTCCTAGCCATGGCAATCAGAGAACAAAAAGAAATAAAAGGAATACAAATTGGAAAAGAAGAAGTAAAACTGTCACTGTTTGCAGATAAGATGATACTATACACAGGGAATCCTAAAGATGCTGCCAGAAGACTACTAGAGCTAATCAATGAATCTGGTAAAGTTGCAGCATACAAAATTAATGCACAGAAATCTATTGCATTCCTATATACTCATGATGAAAATTCTCAAAGAGAATGAGGGAAACACTCCCATTTACCATTGCAACAAAAATAATAAAATACCTAGGAATAAACCTACCTAGGGAGACAAAAGACCTGTATGCAGAAAACTATAAGACACTGATGAAAGAAATGAAAGATGATACCAACAGATGGAGCGATATACCATGTTCTTGGATTGGAAGAATCAATATTGTGAAAATGACTATACTACCCAAAGCAATCTAGAGATTCAGTGCAATTCCTATTATATTACCAATGGCATTTTTTCACAGAACTAGAACAAAAAATTTTAAAATTTGTATGGAGACACAAAAGACCCCGAATAGCCAAAGCAGTCTTGGGGGAAATAAACAGATCTGGAGGAATCAGACTCCCTGACTTCAGACTATACTATAAAAGCTACGGTAATATATACAAATGGTACTGGCACAAAAACAGAAACATAGATCAATGGAACAAGATAGAAAGCCCAGAGATAAACCCACACACCTATGGTCAACTAATCTATGATAAAGGAGGCAAGGATATACAATGGAGAAAAGACAGCCTCTTCAATAAGTGGTGCTGGGAAAACTGGACAGCTACATGTAAAAGAATGAAATTAGAACACTCTCTAACACCATACACAAAAGTAAACTCAAAATGGATTCGAGACCTAAATGTTAGACCAAGCACTATAAAACTCTTAGAGGAAAACATAGGAAGAACACTCTTTGACATAAATCACAGCAAGATCTTTTTTGATCCACCTCCTAGAGTAATGGAAATAAAAACAAAAATAAACAAATGCAACCTAATGAAACTTCAAAGCTTTTGCATAGCATAGGAAACCATAAACAAGATGAAAAGACAACCCTCAGAATGGGAGAAATATTTGCAAACGAATCAACAGACAAAGGATTAATGTCCAAAATATATAAACAGCTCATGCAGCTCAATATTAAAGAAACAAACAACCCAATCCAAAAATGGGCAGAAGACCTAAGTAGACATTTCTCCAAAGAAGACATACAGATGGCCAAGAAGCACAGGAAAAGCTTCTCAACATCACTAATAGAGAAATGCAAATCAAAACTACAATGAGGTGTTACCTCACACCAGTTAAAATGGGCATCATCAGAAAATCTACAAACAATAAATGCTGGAAAGGGTGTGGAAAAAAGGGAACCTTGTTGCACTGTTGGTGGGAATGTAAATTGATACAGCCACTGTGGAGAACAGTATGGAGGTTCCTTAAAAAACTAAAAATAGAATTACCATATGACCCAGCAACCCTACTACTGGGCATATACCCAGAGAAAACCATAATTCAAAAAGACACATGCACCCCAATGTTCATTGCAGCACTATATACGATAGCCAGGTCATGGAAGCAACCTAAATGCCCATCGACAGATGAATGGATAAAGAAGTTGTGCTACATATATACAATGGAATATTACTCAGCCATAAAAAGGAATGAAAGTGGGTCATTTGTTTAGACGTGGATGGATCTAGAGACTGTCAATACAGAATGAAGTAAGTCAGAAAGAGAAAAACAAATATTGTATATTAACGCATATATGTGGAACCTAGAAAAATGGTACAGATGAACTGCTTTGCAGGGCAGAAATTGAGACACAGATGTAGAGAACAAACGTATAGACACCAAGTGGGGAAAGCGGTGGGGTGGCGGTGTGATAAATTGGGCGATTGGGATTGACATGTGTACACTGATGTGTATAAAATTGATGACTAATAAGAACCTGCTGTATAAAAAAAAAGTCTTCTCATTTTAACCATGTTATTAAGTGATCTTCTCCAAGTCCATTCTACTACTTTTATATCCCCTTTCCTCTGTAATTTGCAAGTTATGGAAGCCAGTGACTTATCTCTCTGAGATGATTAGTTGCCGTAAATAGTTCTTATGTTTCTTAGGAAAGGTTGTCATCAATATATTCTGTAATTATTGTTTTAGTAATACCTGTTAATTTAAACATATAACTTAGTTGTTCCCCAAATCTCAGGCAAGAAAAGCATTTGAGGAAATGCATGTAAATGAGCTATTTCAACAGAGCAGTGAGGATCAATAAGAGTAAGTAATTATATTTACTCTAAAATTTTAAATAGGGGGAAAAGTACACAAATTTTAATAGCATTGGTAGAATCACCCATTATCTCTGAAAGAAAAATAAGTTGAGATAAGGGAATAATAAAATTAAATAATATAAAATTAACAGATTAAAACAAGAAAAAATCACCCCAAATTAAAATTTCTATGCCAGGTCTTTGTTTTAAGACTTGGAGAAAAGAACTCTCTCTCTTCCTTTTCCTACTTCCCTTCCTTCTTCCCTCCCTCCCTCCCTTCCCTCCTCTTTTCCTTCCTTTTCTCTGTAATATGCAATGATAAATAGCCATGTCATTTATTAGACGTAAACATGATGAAATCAATTCGAAGATGTCATGAGAAGAAATACCCAAGTTGCCTTCTTTAGTTCTATTTTAATGACTGAAAAGAGATATAAGTCAAAGTGGAATTTTCATTCAGCTACAGTAATGACAATTCCCCTAAACTCAGGGACAATGGATTACACTTTCTCATTTACTTCTCAGGAATTAGTTCAATACCTTGCTCTTAGTAAGCTCTCAAAAAACTATTTTTGATGAGAAAATATTTATTTCTTAAAAAGGCGACAAAGGATTTTCATTTCCACAGCATTTTAGTGATTTTCCAAATGTAATGACAAATGGAAAGGGTGATATAAAAGTTAATGGCAATAGATCCCAAAATTAGGTAGTCCATTAGCAAATCATGTAAATTCTCTTGGCTTCAAATTTCTATGTGTAACACAAAAGGGTAGAGCTAGAGGACCTTGGAAGTATTTTTAGCTTTATGGATTAAAAAATTATATTTTTAAAAGTTGAAAATTTATTTGCTCGTTATTACAATTTTGTTACATTTCCTTTTGTATAATTCATTCTACAATTATGGAACTCTATGCCAGGTATTGTGTGAAACTCTAGGATAGAAAAATGAGTAAGACAAACTTTTCCTCAAGAGTTTATAATCTAGTTGGAGATATGAGAATAAATTTATTATTGCAGTAAAATAATACAAGCACTATGATTGAAGATTCACAAATGAGTGCTTCTAGTCTGTTCAGGCTGCTGTAACAAAATGCCATAGACTAGGTGACTTATAAAGAACAGAAATTTATTCCTTATAGTTCTGGAGGTTGAGAAGTTCAAGATCAAGGTAACTGTAGATTCCCTGGTGAGGGCCTGCTTCCTGTTTCATGGACAGCCATCTTTTTGCTGTGTTCTCACATGGCAGAAGTAGAGGGAAAGCTCTCCTTGGTCTCTTTTAAGGTGACTAATCCCATTCATGAGAGCTCTGCCTTCTTGATCTAATCACTTCCAAAAGACCCCACCTCCAAATACCATCACATTAGGTGTTAGGATTTTTTTTTCTTCCATTCTTATAACTTTTATTTGTTCTTCTTGCCTTTTTACAGTAGCTAAACCTCTCCGGGTTAAGTTAAAGTCGTGAGAGAACATATTCTTCTTCCAGGTGTTAGGATTTAACATGAATTTTGGGGGACACAAACATTGGACTGGAGAAAACAGTGGATAGAGAGTTGAGAACTAATTTCTAGAAGAGATATTGAGTATAGAGACTCCTAAAAGGTGGTAGTCTTTCCTCATGGACATGATAGTAGAGGAATTTCAAGATGTAAGGAGTGGAACATTACAGGGCAAGCAGATGTAATGTCATGTTATCATTGTGGTAGGGGAGCTAAAAAAAATTTTGTTTGCTCATTTTTTTCCATTTTCCATTTTTTAAGGAACCTCCATACTGTTTTCTATAGTGGGTGTACCAATTTACATTCCTACCAACAGTGTAGAAGGGTTCCCTTTTCTCCACATCCTCTCCAGCATTTATTATTTATAAACATGTTGATGATTGCCATTCTGACCCATGTGAGTTAATACCTCATCGTAGTTTTGATTTGTATTTCTCTAATATTTAGCAGTGTTGAGCATCTTTTCATGTGCCTGTTGGCCATTTGTATGTCTTCTTTGGAGAAGTGTTTATTTAGGTCTTCTGCCCATTTTTTGATTGGGTTACTTATTTATTTATTTTTGATATTTAGTTGTATGAGCTGTTTTTTTAAATTTGCATATCTTTTTTGATTGTGCAAAGTGCCAATCTATTATGTCAGCAGATCCAAATAACAATCAGTAATATGGAAAATCAAGGACATTTGCAGATATTAAAACTAGGAGTTATAGACATTAAAGTCCCCCAAATAACTATTTAATAAGAGAGAAAATTATACAACGTAATATCCAAATCCCCAGAAATTTTTCCAGATAACTTCAAAATTCACCAAACCCTTTGCCTATCATAGTTTTCCCTGAGGAAAACTTTTACATCTTCCCTAATGAATCTCTTAACTTTACGACCAATTATGAAATCACAATAATCATATATAGGACCAATCAATGTACACTTAAGTTAAATATATATATATATATATATAGAGAGAGAGAGAGAGGGCGCACTTACTGTGTGACAGGCACTGTTCTAGCAGCCAGAGAATTTTTTTTTTTACATTTCTTTTTTTATTGAAGTATAGTTGATTTACAATATTTGAGCTGTTTTTATATTTTGGATATTAATCCCTTGTTGGTCGCATCATTTGCAAATATATTCTCTCATTCTGTAAGTTGGCTTTTCATTTTGGTTATGGTTTCCTTTGCTGTGCAGAAGCTTTTAAGTTTGACTAGGTCCCATTTGTTAATTTTAGATTTTATTTCTATTGCTCTGGGAGACTGATCTAAGAAAACATTGCTATGATTTATGTCAGAGAATGTTTTGCCTATGTTCTTCTAGGAGTTTTAACATGTCATGTCTTATATTTACCTCTTTAAGTCAATTTGAATTTATTTTTGTGTGTGGAGTAAGGAAGTGTTCTAACTTAATTGATTTACATGTGGCTGTCCAGGTTTTCCAGCACCACTCGCTGAAGAGACTGTTTTTTCTCCATTGTATATTCTTGCCTCCTTTGTCGAAGATTAATGGACTGTAGGTGTTTGGGTTTATTTCTGGGCTCTATGTTCTGTTCCATTGATCCATACGCCTGCTTTAGTGCCACTATCGCACTGTTTTGATTACTGTAGCTTTGTAGTATTGTTTGAAGTCTTGGGGGGGGTCATGCTTCCAGCTTTGTTCATTTTCTTCAGGAATGCTTTGGCAGTTTTGGGTCTTTTGTGGATCCATATAAAATTTAGGACTATTTGTTCTAGTTTTGTGAAAAATGTCATAGGTAATTTAATAGGGATTGCATTAAATCTGTAGATTGCTTTGGGTAGTATGACCATTTTAACAATATTAATTCTTCCAGTCTGAGAGCATGGGATATCTTTCCATTTCTTTGAAGCATCTTCAGTTTCCTTTATCAATTTCTCAGTGTATAAGTCTTACACCTCCTTGATCAGGTTTATTCCTAAGTATTTTATTTTATTTTTGATGCAATTTTAAAATGGATTTTTTTTTTTTTACTTTCTGATATGTCATTTTTAGTGTTAAGAAATGCAGCAGATTTCTATATGTTAATCTTGTATCTTTCTACCTTGCTGAATTCATTTATCAATTCTAATAGTTTTTGTGTGGGCTCTTTAGGGTTTTCTATAGAGTATCATGTCATCTCCATATAATGATACTTTTACCTCTTCCCTTCCAAGTTGGACACCTTTTATTTCTTGTCTGATTGCTGTGGCTAGGATTTCCAATACTATGTTGAATAGAAGTGGTGAGAGTGTCCATCCTTTTCTTGTTCCAGAATTTAGTGGGAAAGCTCTCAGCTTTTCACCATTGAGTATTATGTTGGCTGTTGTTTTGTCAAAATGTCTTTTATTATGTTGAGATATGTTCCCTCTCTACCCAGTTTGGTGAGAGTTTTTATCATGAATGAAAGTTGAATTTTATCAAATGCTTTTTCTGCATCTATTAAGATGATCATGTGGTTTTTGTTTTTTCTTTTGTTGGTGTGGTATATAACACTGATTTTGCATATGTTGAACTATCCTTGTGATTGTGGAATAAATCCAACTTGATCTGGTGTATGATCCTTTTTGTGTTGTTGGATTTGGTTTGTTAATATTTAGGACCTTTCTTAAAAAAACATTTCTGAGAAAACTGTGGCCTATTTAAAAGACAGTTTTATTGTTGAAATGGGAAAAGTTACTTTCTCCCCTCTTATATGGCCACTAATGGTTATTTCTTCACTAGGGCCATTGACTTGAGAACATAAAATGTCTTGGTGCTGAATAAGCTATGAGCGTAACTGGTGAGCAATGAAACAATGGAAAGGGTGTGCTCAAACCACCTCTACTCTTTTTTTTTTGAGGTATAATTGACATGTAACATTCTATTAATTGCAGATGTACAATATAATGATTCGATATTTGTAAATATTGTGAAATGATGATCACGGAAAGTCTAGTTAATATCTGTCACCTTATATAATTATACATTTTTTCTTGTGATGAGAACTTTTGAGATTTACTCTCTTAGTAACTTTCAAATATGCAGTACAGTATTATGAGCTATAGTTACCATGCTGTACATTATATCCCCAGGACTTATATATTTTGTAACTGAAAGTTTGTACCTTTTGACCCCCTTCACTCATTTTGCGCCTCCCCCCATCTCCCATCTCTGGTAACCACCAGTCTGTTCTCTGTATCTGAGCTTGGGCAGCTCTCACAGAGCTCTACTTTTGAGGTGAAGAGAGTCTCCAATATGTGGCCATGGATATGTCTGAGTCTCCCACTGATGTGAACAAGATTAAGATACCTGTGAACAAGAAAAACTGAGTTTGTGGGTACTCTGAAAGAAATACCAGAGATAAATGAAACTTTCTCTTTTTAATGAGGTAATAGAGCTAAAATATCAGTCAATTAGACAATCATTAGTGTGCTTACTACTTTGTATTTGGATTAATAGGATAGCGTAAAGAAATCTTTTAAAAACATCACAAAAACGTGTGAGGAAAACCATCTCATCGTGGCTGAGCTAAAAGAAAATGTCATCTAAATGCTATGTGGAGCAATAATATTCTTGATGGTCAAAATTGTTTGTAAAGCTGAAGCTGAAAAGTAGGCATGTTCAAATACTCTCCTTTTCTTAGTGATTCTGTAACTGCTAAGTCCTAGATGACATATGGGAAAAGTGGAGTACAGTTTAAAGCCGCAACAGATATTAGTTAAAATCTGGAAGTTATATGTTGAGCATGATGTAATAACAATTCTATTATAAACCAGAAGAATGAGAATTTTGTGTTTTATATTGGCTGCTTGTTTAGAAATGATTTTGTGAGATTTCTCTGCTTCAGATACAGTCACCGAGTAGCTATTTGGAAGCATAATTGAATTTGAGCCTCATTCAAATGTCAAAAAGCCTCTTATGGGGAAACAGAATCCCAGGAGTGTTGTGAGAATACATGTTTAAAAATGAGGACAGTGTCACAGTGACTCCAGAACTCTTCTGAGCACTAAGTTATATCTTCTCATACATTTTACAGGTAGAGATCAGTCTTCTCATGACATACAGCTAAAAAAATTCTTGTAAATATCTGAGGAAATCTCTCTGGGGGTCCGCACTACTTGCAAAAAATGTGCATATTGATGACTTCTGCATTCATTTTCCATCCTAAACCAGGGCGTATGATTTGCTAGACTGAACTGTTCATCAGAGCAGCACCACGGGATCCACTGTGGAATGGCACATTTGCTCTCCTTTTTGTCATTCAGCAAGATTATAAATGAACTGTAAACACCCCTGGTATTTCTTTTTGAACCACTGTACATTTGTCATCAGTGAATTTAGTTGCATCATTTTGCTAAAATGCTGAATGCCATCTGAATGCTTTTTGTAGGGTTGATGTATTTAGTGTCAAGTCTGAAATAGACCACAAGCATTATTTAATAGTTATTAAACTATAGGGAATTACACACTCTTCTAGACCCTTCTCCTTCACCAGATTACATGTACATAAAGGCCCTCCTAGTATTTTTTTTTTTTTTTTTTTTCGGTATGCGGGCCTCTCACTATTGTGGCCTCTCCCGTTGCGGAGCACAGGCTCCGGACCCGCAGGCCCAGCGGCCATGGCTCACGGGCCCAGCCGCTCCGCGGCATGTGGGATCTTCCCGTACCGGGGCACGAACCCGTGTCCCCTGCATCGGCAGGCGGACTCTCAACCACTGCGCCACCAGGGAAGCCCCCTCCTAGTATTTTGAGTTAAAATTCCAAACAAAACTACCTCGACTGATACATGTGGTATCTGAGGCCAAAGTTAAATAACTTGTTTAGAATACACTCCTAATTAATCTCAGCCTCATAAGTGTAACCCTTCTAACTTGATTTCAGAATTGATGCTCTTTGTGTTACCAAGCGTTCTCTAAAAGGTCAAATGCCAGTTGTCTGAATCTCTAGTCATAGGGCTCATAAGACCCTGTTTGCATTTGCAAGCCTTAATAGACTTTGCATCAAGCTTTTATCAGCATTTGTTCTGGTCTTTAAAATCTCTTATTAAATAGTGGTTCCATCAATTTCTTGACCAATTTCTCTGACCACCATCGTTGCATCTTTCTTTGGTCCATGTGAGATTTGGACTGTATGTCCAATAATGCATAATCAGATATAACTGAAAACTGCTTTCACAATCCGCATGATATATTTAAACACTGTATATTTAGTTTTTTTAAATTAATTTTTTTAGGAGTATAGTTGCTTTACAATTTTGTGTTAGTTTCTGTTGTAACAGCAAAGTGAATCAGTTATACGTATACATATATCACTTCTTTTTTAGATTTCCTTCCCATTTAGTTCACCACAGAGCATTGAGTAGAGTTCCCTGTGCTATACTGTATATTTAGTTTTAAACATATCTGAGGAAAAAGAAATGAAGGAATCAATCTGGGAAAAATGCATTAGTTTTCAAAGTTTCAGATCTTGTCTATTTTTCTGCAATTGGGTTTAAATGGATAGAGTTGCAGATTCACAGGACATTACTCTCCTAAAGACAAACTCTTCCTTGATCTATTTTTTATTTTATTTTAAAAGACTAGCATTTGTCTACATTTTTTGACACTACAGAAATTCTTCAGATTTTTGAGGAAATTGTGATCACTGAGTGTGTTCTCTATAGCAAGTTTAACAGAAGAGACAAAAATAATACCAGACTTTCCTTATTAGTTCTTTTTTCTCACCTTTTGAAAGAAACTATATATGCTTATGAGGAATCATACATGCCTAGGTCTATGTGACTAAGTACAGTAATGGTGAGTTGATAAAAGTTCTGTGGGCTAGAACAAAAAGGACAGAATTTCCAAATAGCATTGAATTTGGTCCTTGTATTTTTTGACCCAGGATTTTATTCAATTTTAAGCTATTTGTATTAGACTTCAAATAATTTTCAGTAGTGGAAATAGAGATGAAATAGCACAAATGGCCAATTTATGTATTAGAAAAGATATTTTTTAAGAAGCTCTTGATAAAAATGTTTTAGCATATAATTAAAATTTCTTCTCGAAACTAAAAGCAACAACTGCATAGGAAAAGAAGTTTGAACTCTTCTATTAAACAACTGTTGTTGTTTAAAATACTGTACGTGTTAAATCTAAAGAAAAATGCCCATTTAGGTATTCTGAACTAAAAATACACATGGCACTGATCTCGTTTCCATTGCAGATTCCAGTCTGCGTGGAATTAAGAGGTAGAGATTATTTGGAGGCAGGCAGACTTCTCGGACACTTTCTTTGAGTTTAATTGTTTAATTAGGATTGCTCAAATTTTAAATAGCTGTCCTGAGGGGTGCAGATCATGGATCTGCACATCAGCAATTGACAGGGTAGCACATCTTCAAATCAGCTCACGAGGGAAAAAATGAGTTAGAACGCTACGTTTCGGAAGCTGAACTTGTTAAGCCAGTGGCCACATACATTTTAAAAGCTAGGTAAATTCCACTTGCATTGACTTAGACTGAATTATTTTAACTGTAGATGGCTATGGCTTGGAGAGACCAAGGAAAGAAAATAATCCATTATGAAGCATGAGTTCCATTAACCAGGTGCTGTGGTAACTGCGTTACATGCAGCATCTCTTTTAATCTTCCTAACAACTTCATGAGATAAATACTATTGTTCTCGCCTCACAGCTAAGGAAACAAAGGTTTTGCAGGGTAAATAATTTTCTCAAGGTAATTAATGGAGCCAGATGTTGAATTATAATTGGACTGTACAGTATATTCTGTTGATAACTCTGATACACCCTCATTTTAGGGAACCACAGTTCAGAGCTTAAGTGAATTCCTTAAGATCATATGGCTCATTGGCTAGGGGGCCAGGGCTTGTCTCCAACTCAAGTTAAAGGAAGTAAAATCAGATATTTACTGAGGAGTGTTTTCTTAAGATGATCACATAATATTTAAATGGATCAGAGTAGGGCCAGAGTTCACTCCAGTTTGCGGAGCTGGGCAAGATGCCAGCTCCTCAATGATCAATTCCTTTGATGGAAATGCTTACAAATGCCCTTATAACAAAAGACTCAAAAGACTGTGCCAGTATAGCCTAATATACCTATGCGACCGCTAGGTGGTGCTGTCTGCCTTCAAGAATCATTGCACCTGACCACAGGCAAACGTGTGAAATCTAAGCTGGGTGTTTAGAGCCACCCTTGACTACCTGTCATCCTTTCTGTCTTACTTCATCCCTGAAGTACTCTTTATCTTTCCATCTTCTGACAAAATGAGAGTCTAAATAAATAAGAAGAAAACTAATTGACATAGGCTTTGGGGTTGGTAAGTGCTTATATATTCTTTATAGTGTTTTACCTGTACACTAACCATTAGAGATAGAGTTTTATCTCAATGACCCTAAAATAAGCAAATGAAAGGCCTGCATGCTAAAGTGTCCAGAGACCTGCAGTGATAGAGGCAATATTTGAACTCAAGCCTTCTGACTTAGAAGCCAGTTTGTTTGCCACACTCCTTCTGGGTAAGGTGATCATGTATCCTGTTTTGCCTGGGGTAGTCATTGTTTATATCTGTTGCCCTGGCATAATTATTATTAGTGCCCCTTTTCATATTCAAAGTGTCAAAATTTGAATGATTAAGTCACATTGTTCACTAATGAAATCAGTCATAAATTTCTCTCCCCTAGTGGTATCAAATTATAAGCCTTTATCTCTGGTTTGGTGAACATTTCTTTCTGTAAAGAAATCTCAGGCATCAGTGAATAGGTGAGGGATGCTTATTGTTTTTCTGAAAGTTTGTGAATGTTTATATGGCATTTGAAGCTAAAGATGGAGAGACTGGCATCTTTTGCACTTCCAGCTGGGCCTGATACCTGCTTCATACTGCTATGGTTTGAGTGCACTTGTGTTACTATGTTAGGATTCTAGCTGTTCAAATCACAAAACCTCCATTCAAAGCTTGTTTAAACCAGCAAAGGAATTGGATTGTTCACATAGCTGTGAAATTCAAAGGAAGTGATCTTGTTTGGACACAGCTGGCATCAGAGCTTCAGTGTCTCTCTTTCTCTGATTGTCTCTCTGTTTCTCTCTGTCTTCCTTTCTCCATCTGTTGCATATGTTTTCCCCTGTATGACCTTCATTTCTCAGAAATGAACCTTCATTGCGGGGATAAAGAAAGTCACCAGCCACTCCAGCACTGCATTTTACCTTTGGCATCAGCTAAAGGTCTGAGGCTGGTTCTCACTGGATTGACTTGGACTATATGCTTATGCCTAAACCAATCACTGTAGTCAAGGGTATGGAATGTTCTAATTAGATAGATGTTGCATCACATGCCCACATATCCCAGGAGCTATATAGCAGGGTTTGTCAGAACAGATAGAAGTTGAAGAGGAATGCTTCCCTAAAAGAAGACAAGAATGAAGAATAGGCAATGGATGGTGGACAGAATGACACCACAAGGCAAAACAAACACAAGGCATTCACTGTTCTGCTGCTTTGCTTAATTAAAAAAAAAAAAAATGAATGAGGTAGAGGTGTAATTAGAGGGACCTTTTTTTTGTTATTTTTCTACAAGTGACAAGAGTGGGTCCCCGTCATGGTCTGTTTAACTCTGGAAGGGGTACTCAGAGATCCCAGTGCTTCCTCAAATTTATGCACTATGACTTCAGGCCTTTTGTTCTAAAGATAGAGCTGTGTGTGTGGGTTAGTTTCCTATTGCTGCGGAAACAATTTACCACAAACTTAGTAGCTTCAAACAACACAAAGTTATTATCTTACAGTTCTGAAGGTCAGATATACAAAACAAGATTTACAGGGCTGAAAACAAGTGTCAGCAGGGCTTTATTCCTTCTGGAGGCTCCAGGAGAGAATCTTCCTTGCCTTTTCCAGCTTCTAGAGGTTGCCTGCATTCCTTAGCTCATGGCCCCTTACTTCATCTTCAGGGTGCATCACTCCAACCTCTACTTCTATCATCACATCTTTTCTGACTTTGACCCACTTGCTTCCCTGTTATTAGGACACTTGTGATTACACTGGCTCTATCTAGATTGCCTAGAAAGCCCAGGATAATCTCCATATCTCAAGATCCTTAACTTCATTGTATTTTCACAGTCTGTTTTGCCATGTAAGGTAACATATGCACAGGTTCCAGGGATTAGGATGTAGGTATCTTTGGGGAAACCATTATCCTGTCTACTAGAGGACGCTTCTCTGAATTTGGTCAAGCTTGACCTTCTCACTTAGAAATGGTTCAGCTATCACTCTCTTGATCTATATTCTGAAGCTTTGGTAAATAAACATCCTGGCTGTTTTCCAGGCCAGGCCTACCAAGTTGAGACACAAATCGTTGAGGGTAATTGCACAACTGAAAGCTCCTTAAAGATCATGACTTTGTCTTACAGCTGTAAGCTTTCTGCCTCACCCTGTATCCACTAGGTCCTCCCACTTGCATCACCCATGGTGAGTCAATAGTAGGTATAGATTGAACAGAAGGGTGTCTTTTAGAGTTTGTTCTGTTGATGCAAAAGAGTTTGAGAGGATAATTCCTTATCCTACAGCCAGTGGTAGATTTGAAGGACAAACATGACAGCACCTAGAACTCTGTTGTTTGCTTGTATGTTGGGGAAATTCCCAACATACCCAAATCAGCTTGTGGTGAATGAATGACATATAATGCATTCATCTTTTCCTATATAAGAAATATTTATTGAGTGCCTATGATGTGCTATCCACTAAATTATTTACTGCTTTGTGAAGAACCCCTAGTCCCACAGTAGAGTTCTTTATCTTTTCTGAGACACCTGCGTAGAGAAAACGAGTTAATCAGAGGTGGACAATGAAATCACTGAAGGAGCTTTTCCAACTTACATGTGCCCACACACTCGTAAGGTTTCGAGTGGGCTCTGAAGAATATACAGTTAAAAAAATCTTTTCAGGTAATGTTTTGACACATACAACCCTGATTAAAACTGGACATTTTATTCTAAGTCACTCCAGTTGGAATGGCTCCAAGGTCCTTTGGTCTTTTCCCAGCCCCACATTCCATCCCTGTGAGTATAAAAGTAAAGAACTCCCTGGGGCATGATGCAAGTTAGGCTGCTGTCAGTTGTTTCAGTTCTCCAGAGCATGGAGGGAATCTTGGCTTTGTTAGTTAAAATACTCAGGGATGTGCAAACGGAGAAGAGCAGCTAACACTTTATTTTCTTATGAGAATAAATTCAAGGAGTTTATTTCTGTTGCAGTTTTTAATTTGGATGCAACGTATTTCTTAACTGCTTTTATAGTTAGGGCTATTTGTATGTCAGGCAGAAAATTACTGTGAAAAGTTATTAAAATATCATTACTGGCCAGGGTTGTCACAATAACCTTTTATTAGAATTGAAATATTCTCCTTTTCTACCTTCTCCTTTTCCCTTCTTTTTGTTTAAATGTAATAGAAACCCAACTGAGTCTTGTTCAGGCAAAAAGGGAATGTATTGGCTTAAGTAACTTGGGAAGATAGAAGTGGGACAGTCCTTAAGCACCATCAGATAGAGGAATCAAAAATGCTCTCTTCTGCTGTCTCTTTTTCTCTTTCTCCCCACGTTATATATAGTAATAAGGAATTTGGCCTTGCGCAAAGAAAAGGTCTGGCCTTTGCCTTTGGTTTCTGGGAAGTAATATCTGATTTCTTGGAATATCGTGCCTGATAGGAATAGCTTTGCTTGTCCGGGGGCTTTGGGTCATGTGGATACTCTTAAAACTGTGACTTAGGGTGGAGACTGGCCATGCCTGGATGATCGACAATGTGAGTTAGGGTCGTCTGATGATGAGTTATCAGTCTACCTGGAGAGTGAAATCAGCCACATGGGCAATCAGTCATGCTTATATCATGCAGCCCCAATAAAATCTCTGAATGCTGAAGCTCAGGTGACCTTCCCTGGTTGGCAGTACACCATGTGTATTGTCACACATCAATGCCAGGAAGATGATGAATGCATCCTGACTCCATGGGGACAGAACAACGGAAATGCTACATTTGTAACCTTCCTGGACTCTGTCCTATGTGCTTGTTCCCTTATCTGATGTCAGGCTGCGTCCTTTTCCTGTAATAAACTGTAACTGAGAATAATAGCTGTCAGTAAGTTCTGTGAGTCCTCAAACATGAGGGTGGTTTGGGGAACCTCCAGAACTTGTAGGTGGTGTCAGAAGTGAGCATAGTCTTATGGAGGACTGTATGCCCTCTGACTTGGGGCTGTTGGCCAACTCTCGTACCCCCTAAACTTTCTGTAACCTTTAACTCCTCTGCTGCAGACAGGTTATTCTTATGTGAGGAGAAGAAATGGATGCAGACAGCTCCAGAGTTGTATTATTACATTTAGATAGTCTCAGAGCAAAGAGAGAAACATCTTTCTCAGATTCAGTATATAAAAACGTGGGTAAGGTATCTGAATGGCTTTGTTTGAGATATCAGCCTGAACTCTGGAATAATTACCATGGCTAATGAATATGAAAGTACTATTAGAAGCCCCACCAGAATTACATGGATATGGGCGGTGTGGGAGAAGCAGTTCCCCTAAAGAAATGAGTGAGTATGTGTGTGTTGGGGGAAGCAGGGTTGGAGTTTGCAAATGGTTCTGTCCGGACAGAAAAAGGAGATAGGGTAGAATAAAATAACCTGTGTCATTAATATCTTTCCTGTGCACTAAATCTCGAATAAAGGATGGGTTGTCCCAGTAGCCTACCCATCCAAGGTTAGGTTTCAGCAAAATTTAGTAAAATTAGGTTTTACTGATCTGTGAGATCCTGTCTCTGAGGATCTGGAGAATTCACAGGAAAATATTGGCTTAATTATGAACACACACACAACCCTTAGTGACAACAGAATGTATCTATAGTAACTAATACTTTGTATAGTAATGTTGTGAGTATATCTGTCTCAGGGATTTATTTTTGTTACAGTTTGAATCCATTACCAAAATAGTCCCCAGATACTGTTACTGTTGTTACTGTTTATTATGCTGAAAATTTATGGTGTAGTTTGATTATTGTGCAACAGAAGTAGAAGGCCCCTGGGAACTTGAGGTGTTCTCTTCCTACCCTCTTCTTCTCCATCATTTTATTCTGCTTATTAAGTATTAAGTAAGTACTAAGAAATTAGAAATTTTGTGATTAATCAAAAGTTCAATTCAAATAGCTGATAAAGCAACAGTTTCTTTTATATTTTTTTCACTAAGAAATTTGGAAACAGGAAACTGTGACTTGCATCATTTTTTTTCTGCACACTTTTACATTTAAAATTTTCTGAAACCAATATTATTTTAAAACTGATGTAAAAGAAAAATTGCTAGCCATTGTGTCTCATTTTAAATAATAATAAAAAACAAAGAGTGCTCTAGAAATGTTTAAATCTTATTTTTTTTTTTACATCTTTATTGGAGTATAATTGCTTTACAATGGTGTGTTAGTTTCTGCTTTATAACAAAGTGAATCAGTTATACATATGTTCCCATATCTCTTCCCTCTTGCGTCTCCCTCCCTCCCACCCTCCCTATCCCACCCCTCCAGGCGGTCACAAAGCACCGAGCTGATCTCCCTGTGCTATGCGGCTGCTTCCCACTAGCTATCTACCTTACGTTTGGTAGTGTATATATGTCCATGCCTCTCTCTCGCTTTGTCACAGCTTACCCTTCCCCCTCCCCATATCCTCAAGTCCATTCTCTAGTATGTCTGTGTCTTTATTCCTGTCTTACCCCTAGGTTCCTCATGACATTTTTTTTCTTAAATTCCATATATATGTGTTAGCATACAGTATTTGTCTTTCTCTTTCTGACTTACTTCACACTGTATGACAGACTCTAGGTCTATCCACCTCATTACAGATAGCTCAATTTCGTTTCTTTTTATGGCTGAGTAATATTCCATTGTATATATGCGCCACATCTTCTTTATCCATTCATCCAATGATGGGCACTTAGGTTGTTTCCATCTCCTGGCTATTGTAAATAGAGCTGCAATGAACATTTTGGTACATGACTCTTTTTGAATTATGGTTTTCTCAGGGTATATGCCCAGTAGTGGAATTGCTGGGTCATATGGTAGTTCTATTTGTAGTTTTTTAAGGGACCTCCATACTGTTCTCCACAGTGGCTGTATCAATTTACATGGCCACCAGCAGTGCAAGAGGTTTCCCTTTTCTCCACACCCTCTCCAGCATTTATTGTTTCTAGATTTTTTGATGGTGGCCATTCTGACTGGTGTGAGATGGTATCTTATTGTAGTTTTGATTTGCATTTCTCTAATGATTAATGAAGTTGAGCATTCTTTGATGTGTTTGTTGGCAGTCTGTATATCTTCTTTGGAGAAATGTCTATTTAGGTCTTCTGCCCATTTTTGGATTGGGTTGTTTGTTTTTTTGTTATTGAGCTGCATGAGCTGCTTATAAATTTTGGAGATTAATCCTTTGTCAGTTGCTTCATTTGCAAATATTTTCTCCCATTCTGAGGGTTGTCTTTTGGTCTTGTTTATGGTTTCCTTTGCTGTGCAAAAGCTTTGAAGTTTCATTAGGTCCCATTTGTTTATTTTTGTTTTTATTTCCATTTCTCTAGGAGGTGGGTCAAAAAGGATCTTGCTGTGATTTATGTCATAGAGTGTTCTGCCTATGTTTTCCTCTAAGAGTTTGAGAGTTTCTGGCCTTACATTTAGGTCTTTAATCCATTTTGAGCTTATTTTTGTGTATGGTGTTAGGGAGTGATCTAATCTCATACTTTTACATGTAGGTGTCCAGTTTTCCCAGCACCACTTATTGAAGAGGCTGTCCTTTCTCCACTGTACATTCCTGCCTCCTTTATCAAAGATAAGGTGACCATATGTGTGTGGGTTAATCTCTAGGCTTTCTATCCTGTTCCATTGATCTATCTTTCTGTTTTTGGGCCAGTACCATACTGTCTTGATTACTGTAGCTTTGTAGTATAGTCTGAAGTCAGGGAGCCTGATTCCTCCAGCTCCATTTTTCGTTCTCAAGATTGCTTTGGCTATTCGGGGTCTTTTGTGTTTCCATACAAATTGTGAAATTTTTTGTTCTAGTTCTGTGAAAAATGCCAGTGGTAGTTTGACAGGGATTGCATTGAGTCTGTAGATTGCTCTGGGTAGTAGAGTCATTTTCACAATGTTGATTCTTCCAATCCAAGAACATGGTATATCTCTCCATCTGTTTGTATCACCTTTAATTTCTTTCATCAGTGTCTCATAGTTTTCTGCATACAGGTCTTTTGTCTCCCTAGGTAGGTTTATTCCTAGGTATTTTATTCTTTTTGTTGCAGTGGTAAATGAAAGTGTTTCCTTAATTTCTCTTTCAGATTTTTTGTCATTAGTGGGTAGGAATGCAAGAGATTTCTGTGCATTAATATTTTATCCTTGTACTTTACCAAATTATTTCCCCACAAAAGAAAAATTTTAAGTAGGAATATCATCAACGCTATGGGCAGAGGATGCTGATCAGGGCAGGGAAAACCTAGCTGGCCAACAGCACAGAGGCAGATAAAGAGCTAAAACTTCTGCTTAAGGTCAACCAAAGAGCATGTGCCCAGAATTTTGAAAATTATATTGGAATATAGCAAAAACCTTTTTATAAATTCATTATAAAAGTTGTGCTAAAGAAAAATTTGCTGTAGTAAATGTCCTCAGGTAACTTATGCAAGTGTAAAAAATTTTCACCTCTAATAAAGCAGATAGACATGGACACCTAAGATAAGAAGCATTGAACATGAAACTGTGTAATTCATGGGAGAAAGAAGATGAATCTAGTTCAGTCTGGAATTATTTCCTAAATCACACTGGTTATCATCCAATTTTAAATGAGGAATAACTGAGACATGACAAAATGTATTATATATCCTCAACTTGCCAGTACATGTAAATCTGAGTTTAAAATAATATATAATTATCATTAAAGATGGGCATAATTATTTTCACAGGCTCTTTTCACATATTCTTAAAATCCCAAGACATCTTTACAGTATTAACACAAGAAGGTGTCAACACTCTGTATAGACCGTGAAGTCTCATGCCCACGTATGGCAAAATTAGATAAGCAGACTTCTTCATGGAATCACATCTAATAAAGGTTTATTTCTCTATGTGTATAACAGATGTTAAAGACTGCATAGCCTACTGGGTCCCATACAAAGTAGTTGGTTGCTTTTAAAACAGAGGAAAATAACTAGGTATTTAGCGAATTTGGTGTAAAATTTTCACTTTTCCTATATATTTATGATTGTGTAGAAACACATTTACGGAAACACACACATATATTTACAGAGGAATATGATGTGTTTCACAGACCTTGACTTAGAAAAATTGGCTGCCACATGATTCTGCAAATTATACATTCGTTACTAGTTACTTTAATTATGGCAACAAGCACTCTAACATACTTGATCTAAACAATTTCTAGAGAGTAAGACCTGCCTTGGAATACAACAGAAAAACCAGTAACTTAATCTCTGTGACCTATGCTTACTGGGGAAAAAAATTACAATGAGAAAAACAAAGCAGGGAGAAAATCACTCAGTGCTTGAATGCCTGTATAGAATCTGGAAAGAACTATTGTCAATTTCATAGACGAATGGCCCAGTGCACTATAGAGGAGAGTTTAAATAAATTTATTTTCCCTAAAATTCACAAATAACTTGAAGAAAACTTTACTCCCCTGTTTCAGAAAATAATCCCCCTTAATGTGCATCATGGCATATTATGGCGTTATTTAATGTGCTGTGCTGTTGAGTATTTTTTTCAACGTTTTGCAGAAGGTCTGTACAATGGAACATTCAATCAACTTTCAGGGGAGTAATCATGCTCCCCTGCTGTGATCATTTCACCTTGTTCCCAGATGCACTCCCATTTCAACTAACTTCTAACTGCATAAAAAAGCCCCAATTTTTCTATCAATACATTTGTGTATAATCATAAAGAATCATGTCATTTTTAGGCCTCTTAAAAATACAATTTGTGATGTCTTTTTAAGCTTCTTACAAATGCAAATAGAATAATAACTTCAGATAACCTTAAAAATAAGATTACTTATTTTTTCACCCTCATTGATGGTTGTCCGAACATTTTCACCTTGTACCAGTGGGCAACAATACAGTCTTGACCAAGAAGACAAATACAAAGAAGAATGGGCATATATTTTTAACCTAAATGTGTTTTTTTAGGTAGGGAGTCCATGTAGTTTATTATCTTAAAGAGGAAAGTACAGTAGACATTTGGGACACAAGAATAAACTGGAACTGTCCTGGGAAACCAGTTATATGCTCACCCTAGTTTCAGGTGACCAGTGAATCTCCTGAAGTAGTCTAAACACTGTGTTTTCTTATTTGCATGTGCATTTAGGGATCTAGTGGAGAACACCCAGAGCTTTATATAACTTTTAAAAGGGGTCTATTTCCAAAGAAAGGTTAGGAACTCCTGGTCTGAGCTATTCTGTGACTAAGAAATGGAGGAATACTGCAACACCAGGGGAAATCACTCAGGAAATATGAATATGACTTGGGCAGAGAAGCTGTGCAAATGATTTATTTATGAACGTATTTATATGTGAACATACAAATTATAGAGACACACTCTATAATTTTCAGTTCTCTTTAGATATCCAATTTATCAGTTATTGAAATTTCATTGATTCAGTTATGGATGGATCTTTTAAAATCTCAAATGGTAAAGAAAGCTTATAATTTTTTGATACACTAACACCCCCTATAAATTCTAATGATAATAGTGGTTTAAATAATGGGGTCAAGAATTAAATAGAGCTTGTTTTAAACTCCTGTATTCCTTAACTATTTGTGTAACTTTGGTCAAGCCACTCATTCATTCTGAGCCTCAGTTTCTACATCTGTGAATTGGGGAGGGTGTAAATAACCTTTTCATATGATTGTAGTGAAGATTAAATGAGATGATCCATAAAAGCTGTGCTGAGGCCAGTGATTAGACCTTTGTAAGTTCACTAAAATATTAGGTGTTAACAATATTGCTATGTATGTACAAACTGTGCTGTTGTCATTCTCTTTTCTGTGGTCTTCTGAAAACAGAGGGACTGTTTCTATTATCAGCGGTCAGTCTTCATTGTCTAGTAACCGTTCCATTGCATCGTTTGACTGAGTCTCTTGATATCCAGATAATTTATCTCATTTTAGAACATAAATAAAATTTTAGAATTTTCATTTAAATGGAGAGTTCTGATATCAACAACCAGATTATTATGTATACCACCATTTAACTACTTTCCTCTGGCATTTTCCTCCTTTTTTCCCCCCAAGGTAAAAACTCTCTTAATAATACCTCCAGGATGCTTGCTATTTCATTCATATTAGTCACTGTCGACTCTGTCTAATACGGCGTTCCCTAGGAATTTATTAACATTATAATAGCCTTAAAAGATTTGTAGATAATTTTGAGTCTGTTGAAATATTTACATATGCTAAGTGAGAGAGGGAATCTTAAATGAATTAATTTCACCCCCGTTTATAAAAGCATAAGTTCATTGTATAAAATAAAAAAAAAATCAGAGAGGTGACAGAAATAGAATCTCTCCAATCCCATGATTAGAGAAGCAATTTTCCTATAACTGGGTCTCCCCATGTCCCGGATAATTAAATGTAGAATATAGGAGGCTAAGAGATTTAAGTTGCCCTAAATTGTCCTCCATGCCATTGGATGAGGTCAAGAAAGGGTCAGGTCTAAATTGATTAGAGAGCAAGAATTTCATGAGGTTTTTATATGCTTCCAAAGTTCCCAATTCTCCTCCACCTGTACAGTCCCACTCAATACTACATCCACACTTTCTCCCCTCTGCCCATGTAGTTATTGACAGAGTACTGACAACTGCCACTCTTGTCTGAGGGGTCTCTTGCTGATACTAGTGAGTTTTGCACTTTATGACCTTCAGCACTTGAAGAATCTAAACCAGACCTCTTAAGAACTTCATGCCAAACCCTAAAAGTCATTCATTTGTATACCATATAAAGAAAAATACAATCTTCACCTTTCCTATCATCTCCAGCCTGTTTACAGAGGTGCTGTAACCGATTCCAAGGTCTTATGTGTGCTTTTTAAGAGAGGGATTCTAGTTAATTAGCTGAGGCAGAAAACAATAAAGCCAAGTCCTTATTTTGCCTGATATTCTAAGGAGCACTGAATAGGGGAGGAAAAGTTTGGAAACTTTCTAGCCCTTTCATTATACCCTTTTTGTATTTTATTATTAGATCTCTGCTTGAATATTGACAGTGTAATTAAGTTTGTCTTCATAATAAGCACTGTTAATGCATTTTCTGAAATCAATGATCAAATTTGTAAGGAATGTGGAAGGATTTATGCTTAAAATATTGGATCATATGCCACTAAAACAATATTAGACAATAGTGTGAGATGGATACAGGTTTAAAATACATCAAAATACCTTAATGTTAACATGTGATCGTCAGAAAAGCTTTTGCAAATTAATCTTTCTACGTTAGAGCCATGACCATGACAATCACCAGATCATAAACTTTCCAAAACTCCAGTCCAGTGTCTATCTGATCAAGGTCAATGACTTAAATCCTAAATCAAAGCTCAGTAATTTAGCATCAGTCATTTTCATCTCTCACTACTTGTATAACGTCTCTGATACTACATCAGTACTGTACAACTGGCTTATAGAAGTCATCTGAGAATGTATTTGTTGCATAAAAAACTTAGGCAAGGGGCTTCCCTGGTGGCACAGTGGTTGAGAGTCCGCCTGCCGATGCAGGGGACACGGGTTCGTGCCCTGGTCCAGGAAGATCCCACATGCCGCGGAGCGGCTGGGTCCGTGAGCCATGGCCGCTGAGCCTGCGCGTCTGGAGCCTGTGCTCCGCAACGGGAGAGGCCACAACAGTGAGAGGCCTGCGTACCGCAAAATAAATAAATAAATAAATAAAATTAAATTAAAAAAAAAAAACAAAAAACTTAGGCAATAAGTAAGTTACAAAAGTAAAGTAGCTTATGCACATACCTTTTGGATTTTTGCCACCAAGCTTGAAACTATAGCATCTTTTAAAACTTAAGATCTCACTAGTTTAATGATATATTATGGAAAAAAATTTATAATAAAACTTAAGTGGGCTTGACATTTACTTACAGATCAGACATGTAATTTAAAATAAATGATAAAATTTATTTAAAAGTTTCACATCAGTTGTTAAGGAGGCTTTTTTTTTTGACACCCTCATATTAAGTACCATCTCCTGAGCCTTTTGATACTTACCCTTATATAGCATTAATAAGTATACTTGTAATTAGTTGTTCTACTTATATCTTCCTTACTAGATGGTAAGAATCATGAGGGCAGTTTAAAAAAAAAGCATGCCTTACTCTATTATTCTGCATCTTATTATCTTATTCCTTATTTCTGTATCCACAGTGCCTAGCATAGAGTGTAATACATAGCAGCTGTTCAAAAGATTGTTGTTGAATAGAAATTAATATCCTACTGCTTTTCTGTCATATTAAGTTAAATATCTCAGACATTTAAAGCTTAACCTAAGACTGAAGCAATGAGATCCCAGGCTTCCCTTGATGCCCTACTCTCCTCAGTGGACTCCTCCTATATTCCTCATCTCCATGCGTGTAGCACCATACATCCAGAAACCTGGGTACCATTCCTTATGCCTTGATCCCTTTCTCCTGTGGCTTATTAATGAGGCTCCTTCCATGTTTATTTATCCCACAGCCACCACCCTGTTCAGGCCCCTTCATCTCTTATCTAGCTGGTGGAACAGTCTTCTGACTGAACTTGATTTTTTTTTCATCTCTCTCCCCTACCTTAGCCAGATGGATCTTTTTAATAAAATGCAAATATAATAATTGCACCACCTTGCTTAAAAACATCTTTAGTGGATTCCTATCTGCTGGGGTTTTAAGCTCAAACTCCTGTACATGGCTCATAAATTACTTCTTAATCTAGTCCCTGCTTCTCTCCTTAGTCTAATCCCTTACCAGAGCCCTCCTACTTTAGTTCTCATCAGACTGAGGTAACATGCCATGAACTTTCAGATTTTGGAGACATTGCATCACATGCTGTTCCCTTTGCCTTCACTGCTGTTTGTCCATTAATTAATATCACTTCTTCTCCAGAGCGTTCTGTCACCTTCCAAGTCAATGTTAGGTGCTCTTTCTGTATATATTCATCCTCTATTTCAATTTAACATTCTGTCATTTCTTTGTATCTCATAATAATCATAAGATCATTAGAGTAGAGAATGTGTTATTCATTATTAATAGACAAGCTGTGGCACATACTGGGCAATTAAATATTTGAATTAGTGAACAGATAAAAGATTGTTAAGGGGAACCACTAAATGATATTAAGCAAGAGAGGAACAAAACTGATTTAGAATAATTGTAAGAAAATTGGTTCTGGAGCCAGATAGGCCTGTACTTGAATTCCATCTCTACTTCTTACTATTATATAATCTTGAGCAAATCAAAGCTGCACTTGCATCATTTTTAAGAATATCAATAATGACATTAATAAGGAAACTCATTTTGTCTGACTTTTAGACATTATGAACAATCATTTTGGTGTTTTGACCTGAAACAAATAGACTGCCAGTTATCGGTCCAGCAAAAAATGAGTTTATTCAGGATCAGAGGAGAATTGCAATTTGGGGTCTGCAGCCATGGCAAGCCACATGCAAGTCCCTGCACAGCAATGGAAGGAGAACAT
The DNA here is from genome assembly GCF_003676395.1 of Aethalodelphis obliquidens. Taxonomy (NCBI): domain Eukaryota; kingdom Metazoa; phylum Chordata; class Mammalia; order Artiodactyla; family Delphinidae; genus Aethalodelphis; species Aethalodelphis obliquidens. Next base: position 2,300,623 of record NW_020837955.1, read on the forward strand.
TTCTTATAGAGGAGAAAAGGAAGTTGGGAGGGCTATAGTAAACAAAGAGTTCATGGCTTTTCATTGGCTGAGTTCTTACTGGGAAGGAAGAGGAATCTGTCTTCTTTCTGTTGGACTCTGCTGTTGCCATGCAGGAGAGCTCTGTCTCCTGGTTTCTCGATGCTGTTGATTAAGGTTTGTGTTTACAGGCATACCTTGTTTATTGTGCTTTGCAGATACTGTATTTTTTTCTTACAAATTAAAGGTTTGTGACAACCCTGTATTGAGCAAGTCTTTTGGCACTATTTTTCCAACAGCATTTGCTCACTTGGTGTCTCTGTGTCACATTTTGGTAATTCTTGCAAAATTTCAGATTTTTTCATTATTATATTTTTTATGGTGACCTGTGATCAGTGATCTTTGTTGCTGTTGTAAAAAGATTATGACTCGCTGAAGGCTCAGATGATGGCTGGCATTTTTTAGCACTAAATTATTTTTAAGTTAGGGTATACATTTTTAAAGACATAACAGTATTGCACACTTAGCAGACTACACATAACTTTTATATGCACTAGGGAACCAAAAAATCATGTGACTCACTTTATTGTAATATTTGCTTTATTGCAGTGGTCTAGAACTGAGGCCACACGTTGGAGGGAAAAATTGTAAACCTCTTGAGGTCACATTAGAGTAATAAGGAGGGGTAAGTGGGAACTCTCAGGACCTTTTATCTAAAGTCCATATGTTATCAAAATCATAGACACTGGAGATCATCTGAAACATTGTCCTCATCAAAGGTTTGGCAACAAACTTCCAACGGGATATCTTGGGAAAGCTATCTCATCAGAAGTTTCCTGCTTCAATTCTGGAAAATATTTTCTTTCAGGACACCAGATGATGTATGAGTCCAGTCAGAGCTTGGTGCTTTCTTTAGGTGTGTCATGTGAATCCAAAAGTCTTTTCTGTGGAGTTTAGTGGCATAAGGGTTGGTTAGTAATACCTGATAGGGGCCTTTCCAGTGAAGTTGAAGAGAGATTTTCTGGAGGTATCTTTCCCAGTAGACAAAGTCACCAGCTTGCCAAGTGTGTTGCTTAAGGTCTTTGTCTCCTGAAGTCACACTATGAAAAGATTGTTCTACCAAAACATGGTTATTTTTAGTAAAAGCAGTTAGGCCTTTGCAATATTGGAATGTATCTCCTTTTATCAGTTGTGGGTCAAAAGAAGCAGGAACCAAGTGCATTGGGCATCCTGTGACTATCTCAGTAGCGAGTTTATGAATTCAAAAGGGATGGATCTAAAATTTAGAAGGACTTTTGGCCAAAGTACATGGAAGGACCTCTACCAGTTTTACCAGTTGAGACTTAATGCTGTTAGTGCATTTGACTAAACCAGACGATTGAAGGTGGTTAACACAGTGAAAGTATTGTAAAACTCGTGAAACAGCGCAGACTTGCTGAAGTACCTGACCAGTAAAATGGGTTCATCTGTCACTTTGAAGTTCCAGAGGAGTTCCCTGGGTAAGAATAATCTTTTCCAAAAGGACTTTAACCACAGAAGAGGCAGTAGCCTCTCTATAAGGGAAGGCTTCGGTCCAGTGTGGAAACATACAGAATGTGAATAAAGCATATTTATATCCATGAGGTTGAATGAAATCCATTTGCCAGACCTCAAGTGGTCCATTAGGTGATTTTAAATGTCTAGGAGCAGTACAAACAAGCTTCCTCGGATTTGGACAAATGGGACAAGTGAGGTAGGTACTTTTTGTGGCCTTGTTAATGTTTCCTATCAATATTGGTTCATAAATGCTATCATTCTGTCAGTAGAGCAGTAGTTTAATGCATATACAGTTGCGAGAAGTCGGAATTTTAGAGTCTCCAGTAGGGCTAGGCTGTTATTTCGTCCAAATCAGAGCTTTCTCCTTTTGTCAAACCAACAATTGTTGAATTTCCAAACTTGTTTTTCCTTTTCTGAGGCCAATTGCCGGGCTTCTCTAGCCAGTTTTTCTAGGTTATCATTTGGGGAAACATCCCTTCAGACCATGACAGAGGTGTGGCTGCTGCTGGTCCCTTCAAGGGAAGCATTCCTTGCAGAAATGTTAGCAAGGTGATTTTCCTTAGCTTCCAGAGAATCAAGTTTAGAATTTCCTGGAAACTTAGTAATAGCTAAAGTGGCAGGTACAAGTATTGTATCCAATAATTCTGATCATAGGGACCATGTTTAATTTGATTTCCACTGGAATTAAGGAAGCCACTTTGTTTCCACAACATTCCAAAATCTTGAGCTACTCCAAAAGCATTTCTACTCTCAGTATAAACATTGGCGGTTTTGTCCTTGGCTAAAGAGCAAGCCTGTGGAAAAGCATATAATTCAGCCTGTTGGGACAAAGCACCATAGGTAAATATGCTGCCTCAACAACATCAAAAGGAGTTGCAGTAGCCTACCCAGCACAGTATTTGCCATTGTCACCTTTTAAATAAGAACCACCACTGAACCTTGAGAAGTCAGTGTTACCTAAAGAAATTTTCTGCAGATCATCGTGAGGAAGTCAGGAGGTGATCCCCAGCGTTAAGTACTTTTGAGGTACTTTGTTGGTGATGGAGGGGGGACAAGTAGCTGGGTTAATGTTTAAAATTGTAAAAGAGTTACGTGAGGAGCACTTAACAAAAGAACTTCATAGATGAGGTGACTGGTTAAGAAATGTTGACTGTGGTGAGAATTTAGGAGAACATCTACTGCATGAGGTACAAAGATGGTTAAAGGGGATCCCACTGTGATTATCCGAGTGACTTTAATCTAAAGGGCAGTGGTGGTAATGGTTCTAGGGCAGGGAGGCATCCCTTTGCCACAGGGTCGATGGTAATCTCTGTATTTTGGGGTGAGTACCTCAAGGGTACTTTCTTTTCATCAAAAAGGAAAATGGGAATCTGATATTTGGGATGCCCAAGGTCAGGTGGCTTTATCAAACTCTCTTTTTAGGCCTTAAAAGCTATGTCATCCACTTCTTCCCATAAAATTGGGTTGGGGTTGTTATTGTTAAGCAAAGCACACAGAGATTTGGCCATAAGAGAGAAATTTGGAATCCAATATTGGCAATAACCAAATAGCCCGAGAAAACCTTGCAGTTGGCACTTAGTTTTGGGTTTTAGGAAACTGAGGACACCATGAAATCTATCTGGATCTAAGAGTACTCTTGTTCTGATATCAGACGCCCTAAATATTGAACCTGGGTTTGGGCGAACTGCGGTTTTTCTTTGGCGACTTTAGGTCCCTTTAAGGATAAAAGCTTTAGCAAGTGCACGCTGTGTTACTGTGAGGAGGCTTGAGAAGGAGAGCAAAGAAGCCAATCATTCACATGTTGCCACAAAGTAGAACCCTAGGGAACTTTATATCCTCCAGATCAGCCTTCAGAATTTGTGAGAAATAAGGACTTGCAGTAAAACCCTGAGGCATTACTGTTCCGGTGAATTGTTTTTCTTCCTAAGTGAAGGCAAAAAGGTATTGGCTAGCTTCATCAACTGGAGTACTGAATAATGCACCACGTAAATCAATTACAATTTACCTCCCATGGTAATGGATGGTGGTAATTGTGAGGGTTAGGAAAAATAGGGTGTTGAGGGATAACAGTGTTTCTTGCTCAGAGGTCCTAGACAAACCTCCACCCTCAGCCCTTAGGTTTTCTCACTAATAAAATAGGAGTATTGCAGGGACTAGTACAAGGGATATTGAGGCCTTGAGGCTCTTAATCTTCTATTATGGGCTTTATGCCTTGAAAAACTTCTTTACATAGAGGATATTGATTAATTCCGGAAGGAGGTTTTGAGGGATTTATTTGAATCTTGATGGGAGCTGTGCTGTGAATTTTTCCAGTATCAGGGGGAGATTTTGCCCATAAGGTGGATGGAAGATGATGTAGTAGGGACAAAATGATCAGTATTTTGAGAAGTAGCTTTAGTATTGTCAGAAGTGGAAGAAACAAAAGTAGCCTGGTTGGCTGTTTTGACGACTATTGTCAAATTCTGGAATTATTTCCTCCTTTTTGGAGAAAGAAATTCTGAAATGATACTTCTCTAAGAAGTCTCAGCCTAATAAAAGGATAGGGGTGGAGGAACCAAGGAGACAAGGATGTGTATCTCTCAAAGGGCCCAAACAAAAGGGAATAGATTCAGAAACAGGAACCTCTTGAGGTTCCCCAGTATTTGAACTGTTTTAGTACTCCAAGGCAGGGATGCTTTATAGTAGTGGGGTTGAGCACAGAGAATGCGGCTCTGGTGTCACTTAGGACTGGAAGAAATTCATCCCCAATCTGGAGTGATGTTTCTCCAAGCCGATTAAGAGGGAAGATTGGGAAGAGCCTCTGTACTTCCTCAGAGGGTGAATTGGGAGGATGTTGGAAAGGCTGGTTAGAGGGCTGAAAGTGCCTAAAGCACTTAAATTTGTAACATTCTGTTTTCCAATGTCCTGCTCTTTGCAATAATAGCAGAAACTAGGAGGGCTTCCATATTTCTCTGGGGGACAGCAGAACACCAGAAGCCTCATAACCCATTTGGTTTATTCCAGAATGGAGACAATTTGTGCACTGCCTCTGGGAAAGCAGCAAGATTCCCTATCTCTCTTTGCCCAGGCCCATGGACATAGCTTATGAACAGTAGGTTAGAGATGGTAATACGGCATGTCTAGGCAGGAGACTTGCGGCAGACCCACAGCATAGTGCCATCTCACTTTCAGAATGGCCTACTTGCTGCTAGTGAATAAAGCTTTGTCCTTTCTCTGCTGTCTTCTGGTGGTTGAACTCTGGGACTTTATCTGCAGTAAATAAATCTCTTTAGGTGTATCTAAACTCAATTCTTTATAGCTCCATCAGTTCTCTATTCACTATTGGTTAAAAATAGAAAATAGTATTTAAAATTTTTAATTTTGATACAGGCTTTTAATTTTTTCCATAAATACAGTTACCATGCGTAAGTAATACATTGAGTATACCATGACCATTTCCACTTACTTCACATTCTACTTTTAATCATATTTCAGATGTCTATGAAAGCAAGAGCCTTTTTACTTCCAGGTAACTGGGTTTGTCTCAAGTAGACAGCAGTTCTAAGAGTTGTCATTCTCTGATGATTGGTGGCTGCTTGAAATGCTGTGAGGTGAGGTTTCTAGTCCACCCTTCAAAAGAATACTTACTACTGCAAAAAATGGGCAAACGTCTTTGCTGCTTTAGGAAAGGAGCCAAATTGTAAATGGTTCTAGAATAGAGTCATGGACTCATAGGGCTTAACTTAAGGATGCAAGATATTGAAATCAGAGAACACTTGAAATCAGGAGACTTGGACTGATGTCCTTACTGTGTGAATAGTTAGTCGTGTGGCTTAATTTCCATTACTTATAAAATGTGATTCTGTTATAGATGGCATCTGATATCCCTGCCAGCCCTGGCATTCAATGATTATGGAAGGAGGCATTTGCATCTGTTATTTAGATCACAGTTTAAAAAGTCTTGTTGATAATCAAAAACCCTGAGAACTATGTTAGAACATTGATTCCCAGGTTTCGTCCCTAAAGAAGCTGATTCATTAGTTCAGAGATGGGGCCTTGGAATCTGAATTTATAAAATATCTCCAGAGATATCTCCAGAACCAGCGTATATGATGTAGATCTAATTCAAACCACAATAAGATGAGTAAAGCCTGGAGCAATGGGTTAATACTGTGACACAGAGAAACGTAAAATTATTTTTAATTATAAAGGTAGAAAATGTGAGTTATAAAAAAACTTAGAAAATACACTAAGTATAACAAAAATCTTAAAATCATTCATTCATAACGCCACTGCCTAGAGCAAATAATGTATTCATTTTTTGTGTGTTTAACATTTTTTGGTAAATATGTATGTGTGCGTATATACACATATGTGTATATATACATGTATACATTCATATTATAAATATATAAATTATCCATCTGATTAGGTTTATGTCAATTCTATTTTGCTGTTTTATTAAATATTTTAAATTTAAATTCAAATATCATGAGTATTTCCCATGTCATTAAAAATTCTTTGAAAATACAATTTTATCACTTGATTTCATTTTTGTGTGTGGAAAATTTCCTGAGTAAAAGTTTCAGGCTTCTTCTGGGCTGACCACCTCTCCACATCCCATGTGCCAGGCTGGAATAAGCAAAGAAGAGGGCTCCTTGGATGGGCCATCCATTTTCCACCTTGTTGAATCATAACTGTGACCAGGCTCGATTTAATGCCCCCTTTGAGATGATGAAATTAGGAACTACAGGGCTTTCATTAATCTTCAACTCAGCTTGTCAGAAAGCACTGCTGATGAATCATTTGCCACAAGGCAGCTTTGTTGTTCCAAATTGTCTGAGTTGTCTCCATGTTCCTTCTTTTCTTCAAGTTCTCTTCAACTACTTTACAGAAAAACGGGGATCCTGTTTCTATTATAAAGAGGTTAGTTGGTGATTTTAACTACAGGCGTACCTTGGAGATAGTGCGGGTTTGGCTGCGTACCGCTGCAGTATTAATCATATGTTGAAATAAAGTGAGTCATGCGAATTTTTTGGTTTCCCCGTGCATATAAAAGTTTCGGGTGCACTATAGACTATTAAGTGAGCAATAGCATTATGTCTAAAAAACGATGTACATACCTTAGTTAAAAAATACTTTATTGCTAAAAAATTCTAACCATCATCTGAGTCTTTAGCGAGTCATAAGCTTTTTGCAATAGTAAGATTAAAGATTGATGATGACAGATCACAATAGCAAATTTAATAAAGAAAAAGTTTGAAATATTGTGAGAATTACCAAAATGTGGCACAGAGACATAAAGTGAGCAGATGCTGTTGGAAAAATGGTGCTGGTAGACTGGCTCAACTCAGGGTTGCCACAGACCCTCAATTTGTAAAAAACAAACAAACAAAAAAACCCCGCAATGTCTGTGAAGCACAGTAAAGCGAAGTGCGGTAAAACAAGATATGCCTATAATTCCTTCACTCTGTTATTTGGCAGACAAAGGGATATAATTTAAGGTCCAATTCTTGGATCATGGACTTACAGATCCTGAATAACTTGCTCATTTCAGAGTCTAACCAAAAGTCGTAGAATTTAGATGACTTGCCTGAGGAGAAATAGCTGATTTGTGACAGAGCTGGAACCCAAGTCTCCCTATCCCTAGTCTAGTATCATTATGTCTTACCATAATGACAATTCTTTAGCGCACCTGCTGAGAAGAGCAGGGCAGGTGTGGCAGCAATTCACAAGATCAAAGCCAATCATCAGATACTAGTGGCTGCTGGTGTGGTCTTAATTCAAACAATTGACCCCAGCGATAAAAAGTCATAAAACTCTAATACCTCATTTCCAATAACGCATCAAAAAGAATCTGAAGCAGCATTTCTATTAACAGTAGCTCACATTTTATAAATATAATATGGCAAGTATATTTTTCATACATCTCAGAAGATGCATAGCCAGGTTATGTAATCATGTTCTTGTTTCCCTTTAAAACCTCATTTTACCTAAAATACTTAAGACACAATGGCTCCACTCTGCTTACCCCATGTCATCATCTCTCATTACCAAGCAACGCTGCCCAGGCCTACCCTTCCTGCCACTTGTGGGAGTTTGGACTCCAGCAACTCCTGTGTTCACACTAAAGAAAGACTGAGGCAGGAGATTTTACTAAATTTCAAAAATGTCAAATCGTTTTAAGCACTGTTCTTATCCTTCTGGATTCAAATCCGTTTCCTTTATGTATTCCCCTTACCTTGTAGGAAACAATCATTGCCTCCTTCTCAATGTGATAAATAAATAAAAAATGCCCAGCAGTTGGGGGCTTAAAACTCTGAGCAAGAAATTTAACAATTTTCTCATCATTGCAGTTTTTCTAAGTTATCAATCTAGTTCAAAGTTATTTTTTATGTATTTGGATTTTTTTAAAAGACGCTTTATTGGGCTTCCCTGGTGGCGCAGTGGTTGAGAGTCTGCCTGCCGTGGCGGGGGACACGGCTTCGTGCCCCGGTCCGGGAGGATCCCACATGCCGCGGAGTGGCTAGGCGCGTGAGCCATGGCCACTGAGCCTGCGCGTCTGGAGCCTGTGCTCCGCAACTGGAGAGGCCACAACAGTGAGAGGCCCGCGTACCACACACACACAAAAAAAACGCTTTATGATCTGTGCTTATAAATGAAGGTTCTAAGTAGTTTATTAATGCAGTTTAACATGAATAATATTTTACTAGTTGAGCTGATATATTTTTCTATGTTGTATGATTAAGCACTCTGTTTGGACAAGCCCCAAAGCCACTTTGCCTTTGTAAATTAAGTACTTGGGAAAAATATATTAAGTCTATCAGGGCTCGTGAAGTTACCACATAATTTAGCAAATGGGCACTGCAGTCAATAGGATTTATAAATGATCTGGTGGCTAAACGTATCCCTTATCAACAATCAGCTCTCATAGAATGGCTTGGATATTGAGAAAATTAAAGATTACAGTTATTATGCTTACTAATGTAATTGTTTTAACATAAAATGATAATTCCACACATGAGTGATTGAACCTAAATGACAGATATTAATATGCCCAATCATATGGAGCTATATTCCTGACATACTCAGGTATTTTTACTTCTCCAGTTTAGCTATCACTTCCTCTTCTCTAAGCCCTATTAGCTGTCCGAATCTCCTACTCAATCTGCCCCCACCCATGGCTACCTAGCTGATTTTATTCATATTTTGTGCCTTACTATCAAATTAGCCATGGCTTCCATCAGGAAATCAGACATAATCCTTCTCTGCCCTGGCACCTACTGCCAGTAAAGGCTGGATGCCCCTTTTATATGCTCCTAAAACGCTCAATTATAGCACTTACTGTTCTACTATAATTGCCTACTAAATAGTGGGAAGTGGTAGAATGTAAGTCAAATGAAAAAGTTTAGCATTATCTCCCCTAAACTCAAGCTCCATGAATACAGGGACACTGTCATCTGTCTACTGTTTTTTATTCTTAGTGCCAAGAACAACAAGTCATATATAGTTAAATGCAATATATGATTATTATATAGTGACTAATTGAATTAGTGACATTATTTCTTAGGACAAATGTTGACAACATTTCGACTTAATGAGGTAAAAATGAATTCATTGAGTCCTAACGAAAACCTTTAAAAATATTTTCTAAATTGTGCTTTTTAAAGAAAGAACTTGTCAGTACTATAAAAATATGATTTAAAATACCTCTGAATAGTCTTATATACCAAATTCATGTTCCTCACGTTAACTGGTTATTTTGAATTACTTGCCATTTCAAAGAACTGAATGAGAATTCGGTGAAAGTAACAAATGAACTAAAAGAACAATTCAAAGGAAAATGACTGAGAGAGGTTCACCTTCTTGATCCAGAAGAATGACTTTCAATCTCAACTCTGTTACGTTGTTCATGAAATGTTAACCAACTGCCTTAGATCCCTGGAGTTTTAAGCCTTCTTGTACTAGATTAGCTGCAGAAAATATAAGGGAAATAGTGACCTTGTTGTCTCAAAAGAAGTAAAATGCACACAAGTAACATGTATGGATTGCTTAAAGTTAGCACTCAAGTAAATCGGATGCCAAAATATTAAATGTGTGTGATAACAATCTGATTCATTTAATTACTGTAAGGGGTATTTATTTCTTTAAAAGGAATAATTGAACAGTTGAAATTTTTGAATGTTGATGTTCACAAATTATTAGTAAAGGCAAATGCATTCATGTTCTAAATTCTATTCATTAGAATTCTGTTCAGAAAATTAGAAACATGAGGCATCATTACAGTGGGTATCTCTTATCACCTCATTATTAATTCAGTTATTTATTTAAAAATATTTACTGAGTGTTTATTACGTGGTGGGTGCTGATTACAGCAGTGCTTCAGAAAGGTATGTTTCCCCACTCTTGAGGGGCTTTGATTCTAGTGAGCAGGGAGGAAGAGATGGAATCAATAGAAAGGTCATCAGAGGAGAAAGGTGTTTTCAAATGGCGATATGTACTCTGAAGTTAACAAAGCAAGGTGCTGTGAAAGAGATCAAAAAGCAGATGCAGGTGCTTTCTGTTGATAGGTCAAGAAAGGTATGTCTGACAAGCTGGGTGGCATTTGTACTGATACGTAAGTGACAGGAAGAAGCAGCCACGGGTGTGTGTGTGTGTGTGTGTGTGTGTGTGTGTGTGTGTGTGTGTGTG